>NC_133324.1:991399666-991764976 GCF_042186555.1 Aquarana catesbeiana
ACACTAATTGGGGAGGTGTGTGAGATGGCTTTTGTAGAGTCAGGACCGGGTTGTGGGCTCCACCCCCGCAGACAAAGGAGGTCCCGACCCAGGAGTCAGGTGGGCTCCACCCCCGCAGACAAAGGAGGTCCCGACCCAGGAGTCAGGTGGGCTCCACCTAGGAGAGAGGTGGGAGGCGGAGCAGAGAGGGGCCACTAAACCCTGGTACACACTACAAGTTCACAGTTAGTACAGCAATCTCCCCCACTGAGCTGTTGTGTTCTGACAGAGGGATGGCCCCCCGCCAGAATACTCCGATCAGCGCTCTCCACCATTGGCTGATCGGGAGTCGATCGGCTGCTGGTTTTCCAGGATGGTCGTCTGACAGAAGTCAGCCGTTTGGACAGATCAATGCACGCAGTATATAGTATATAGGTATCTCTTCAGTTACTTTTCCAGGCAAGGTGTATTTTCTCTGTTGTACTCCCACTTTGCCCTCAACAGTAATGGTGGACCTGGAATCCTTGTGTGTCCATGTACATCTCTAAATCTTATCTCAGAGATTACATATTATACAGAATGGCGTCCGTTACTATTGGGTTTACTTGGTTTAGGATATTAAAAATATAATAATCAGTCAACTGTATTTATATGGATGCAACAAGCACTTTAACCCATTATATACTGTAAGTACTCCATCCTTTCCATTTCTCCTCCCCTTCATCTCTCCATCTCCTCCCCTTCATCTCTCCATCTCCTCCCCTTCATTTCATCATCTCCTCCCCTTCATTTCATCATCTCCTCCCCTTCATCTCATCATCTCCTTCCCTTCATCTCTCCATCTCCTCCCCTTCATCTCATCATCTCCTCCCCTTCATCTCACCATCTCCTCCCCTTCATTTCACTATCTCCTCCCCTTCATCTCTCCATCTCCTCCCCTTCATCTCATCATCTCCTCCCCTTCATTTCATCATCTCCTCCCCTTCATCTCACCATCTCCTCCCCTTCATTTCACTATCTCCTCCCCTTCATCTCTCCATCTCCTCCCCTTCATTTCATCATCTCCTCCCCTTCATTTCATCATCTCCTCCCCTTCATCTCATCATCTCCTCCCCTTCATCTCATCATCTCCTCCCCTTCATCGCATCATCTCCTCCCCTTCATCTCATCATCTCCTCCCCTTCATTTCATCATCTCCTCCCCTTCATCTCATCATCTCCTCCCCTTCATCACATCATCTCCTCCCCTTCATCTCATCATCTCCTCCCCTTCATCTCATCATCTCCTTCCCTTCTTCTCATCATCTCCTCCCCTTCATCTCATCATCTCCTTCCCTTCATCTCTCCATCTCCTCCCCTTCATCTCATCATCTCCTCCCCTTCATTTCATCATCTCCTCCCCTTCACCTCATCATCTCCTCCCCTTCATCTCATCATCTCCTCCCCTTCATTTCACCATCTTCTCCCCTTCATTTCATCATCTCCTCCCCTTCATCGCATCATCTCCTCCCCTTCATCACATCATCTCCTTCCCTTCTTCTCATCATCTCCTCCCCTTCATCTCATCATCTCCTCCCCTTCATCTCACCATCTCCTCCCCTTCATCTCATCATCTCCTCCCCTTCATCGCATCATCTCCTCCCCTTCATCTCATCATCTCCTTCCCTTCATCTCTCCATCTCCTCCCCTTCATCTCATCATCTCCTCCCCTTCATTTCATCATCTCCTCCCCTTCACCTCATCATCTCCTTCCCTTCTTCTCATCATCTCCTCCCCTTCATCACATCATCTCCTTCCCTTCTTCTCATCATCTCCTCCCCTTTATCTCATCATCTCCTTCCCTTCATCTCTCCATCTCCTCCCCTTCATCTCATCATCTCCTTCCCTTCTTCTCATCATCTCCTCCCCTTCATCTCATCATCTCCTTCCCTTCATCTCTCCATCTCCTCCCCTTCATCTCATCATCTCCTCCCCTTCATTTCATCATCTCCTCCCCTTCACCTCATCATCTCCTTCCCTTCATCTCTCCATCTCCTCCCCTTCATTTCACCATCTTCTCCCCTTCATTTCTTCATCTCCTCCCCTTCATCTCATCATCTCCTCCCCTTCATCGCATCATCTCCTCCCCTTCATCTCATCATCTCCTCCCCTTCATCTCTTCATCTCCTCCCCTTCATCTCATCATCTCCTCCCCTTCATCGCATCATCTCCTCCCCTTCATCTCATCATCTCCTCCCCTTCACTTCTCCATCATCTCCTCCCCTTCATCTCACCATCTCCTCCCCTTCATTTCACCATCTTCTCCCCTTCATTTCTTCATCTCCTCCCCTTCATCTCATCATCTCCTCCCCTTCATCTCATCATCTCCTCCCCTTCATCTCATCATCTCCTCCCCTTCATCTCATCATCTCCTTCCCTTCATCTCTCCATCTCCTCCCCTTCATTTCACCATCTTCTCCCCTTCATTTCTTCATCTCCTCCCCTTCATCTCATCATCTCCTCCCCTTCATCTCATCATCTCCTCCCCTTCATCTCATCATCTCCTCCCCTTCATCTCATCATCTCCTTCCCTTCATCTCTCCATCTCCTCCCCTTCATCTCATCATCTCCTCCCCTTCATCTCACCATCTCCTCCCCTTCATCTCATCATCTCCTCCCCTTCATCTCATCATCTCCTCCCCTTCATTTCATCATCTCCTCCCCTTCATCTCATCATCTCCTCCCCTTCATCTCATCATCTCCTTCCCTTCATCTCTCCATCTCCTCCCCTTCATCTCATCATCTCCTCCCCTTCATCTCACCATCTCCTCCCCTTCATTTCATCATCTCCTCCCCTTCATCTCATCATCTCCTCCCCTTCATCACATCATCTCCTCCCCTTCATCTCATCATCTCCTCCCCTTCATTTCATCATCTCCTCCCCTTCATCTCATCATCTCCTCCCCTTCATCTCATCATCTCCTCCCCTTCATCGCATCATCTCCTCCCCTTCATCTCATCATCTTTTCCCCTTCATTTCTCCATCATCTCCTCCCCTTCATCTCATCATCTCCTTCCCTTCTTCTCATCATCTCCTCCCCTTCATTTCATCATCTCCTCCCCTTCATCTCATCATCTCCTTCCCTTCTTCTCATCATCTCCTCCCTTTCATTTCATCATCTCCTCCCCTTCATCTCATCATCTCCTTCCCTTCATCTCTCCATCTCCTCCCCTTCATCTCATCATCTCCTCCCCTTCATCTCATCATCTCCTCCCCTTCATTTCACCATCTCCTCCCCTTCATTTCATCATCTCCTCCCCTTCATCTCATCATCTCCTCCCCTTCATTTCATCATCTCCTCCCCTTCATTTCATCATCTCCTCCCCTTCATCTCATCATCTCCTCCCCTTCATCTCATCATCTCCTCCCCTTCATCGCATCATCTCCTCCCCTTCATCTCATCATCTCCTTCCCTTCTTCTCATCATCTCCTCCCCTTCATTTCATCATCTCCTCCCCTTCATCTCATCATCTCCTTCCCTTCATCTCTCCTCCCCTTCATTTCACCATCTTCTCCCCTTCATTTCTTCATCTCCTCCCCTTCATCTCATCATCTCCTCCCCTTCATCTCGTCATCTCCTCCCCTTCATCGCATCATCTCCTCCCCTTCATCTCATCATCTCCTCCCCTTCATCTCATCATCTCCTCCCCTTCATCGCATCATCTCCTCCCCTTCATGTCATCATCTCCTCCCCTTCATCTCATCATCTCCTCCCCTTCATCGCATCATCTCCTCCCCTTCATGTCATCATCTCCTCCCCTTCTTCTCATCATCTCCTCTCCTTCATCTCATCATCTCCTCCCCTTCATTTCTCCATCATCTCCTCCCCTTCATCTCATCATCTCCTCCCCTTCATTTCTCCATCATCTCCTCCCCTTTATCTCATCATCTCCTTCCCTTCATCTCATCATCTCCTCCCCTTCATCTCATCATCTCCTCCCCTTCATTTCTCCATCATCTCCTCCTCTTCATCTCATCATCTCTTCCCCTTCATTTCTCCATCATCTCCTCCCCTTCATCTCATCATCTCCTTCCCTTCATCTCATCATCTCCTTCCCTTCATCTCATCATCTTCTCCCCTTCATCTCTCCATCTCCTTCCCTTAATCTCATCATCTCCTCCCCTTCATTTCATCATCTCCTCCCCTTCATCTCATCATCTCCTCCCATTCATCTCATCATCTCCTCCCCTTCATCGCATCATCTCCTCCCCTTCATCGCATCATCTCCTCCCCTTCATCTCATCATCTCCTCCCCTTCATCTCATCATCTCCTTCCCTTCTTCTCATCATCTCCTCCCCTTCATTTCATCACCTCCTCCCCTTCATCTCATCATCTCCTTCCCTTCATCTCTCCATCTCCTCCCCTTCATCTCATCATCTCCTCCCCTTCATCTCATCATCTCCTCCCCTTCATTTCACCATCTCCTCCCCTTCATTTCATCATCTCCTCCCCTTCATCTCATCATCTCCTCCCCTTCATTTCATCATCTCCTCCCCTTCATCTCATCATCTCCTCCCCTTCATCGCATCATCTCCTCCCCTTCATCTTATCATCTCCTTCCCTTCTTCTCATCATCTCCTCCCCTTCATTTCATCATCTCCTCCCCTTCATCTCATCATCTCCTTCCCTTCATCTCTCCATCTCCTCCCCTTCATTTCACCATCTTCTCCCCTTCATTTCTTCATCTCCTCCCCTTCATCTCATCATCTCCTCCCCTTCATCGCATCATCTCCTCCCCTTCATCTCATCATCTCCTCCCCTTCATCTCATCATCTCCTCCCCTTCATCTCATCATCTCCTCCCCTTCATCTCATCATCTCCTCCCCTTCATCGCATCATCTCCTCCCCTTCATCTCATCATCTCCTCCCCTTCATCTCATCATCTCCTCCCCTTCATCGCATCATCTCCTCCCCTTCATTTCTCCATCATCTCCTCCCCTTCATCTCATCATCTCCTCCCCTTCATTTCTCCATCATCTCCTCCCCTTCATCTCATCATCTCCTTCCCTTCATCTCATCATCTCCTTCCCTTCATCTCATCATCTTCTCCCCTTCATCTCTCCATCTCCTTCCCTTCATCTCATCATCTCCTTCCCTTAATCTCATCATCTTCTCCCCTTCATCTCATCTCCTCCCCTCCATCTCTCCATCTCCTTCCCTTCATCTCTCCATCTCCTTCCCTTCATCTCATTATCTCCTTCCCTTCATCTCATCATCTCCTTCCCTTCATCTCATCATCTTCTCCCCTTCATCTCATCATCTCCTCCCCTTCATCTCATCATCTCCTCCCCTTCATTTCTCCATCATCTCCTCCCCTTCATCTCATCATCTCCTTCCCTTTATCTCATCATCTCCTCCCCTTCATCTCTCCATCTCCTTCCGTTCATCTCATCATCTCCTTCCCTTCATCTCATCATCTTCTCCCCTTCATCTCATCATCTCCTCCCCTTCAATTCATCATCTCCTCCCCTTCAATTCATCATCTCCTCCCCTTCATCTCATCATCTCCTCCCCTTCATTTCTCCATCATCTCCTCCCCTTCATTTCTCCATCATCTCCTCCCCCTCATCTCATCATCTCCTTCCCTTCATCTCATCATCTCCTTCCCTTCATCTCATCATCTTCTCCCCTTCATCTCTCCATCTCCTCCCCTTCATCTCATCATCTCCTCCCCTTCATCTCATCATCTCCTCCCCTTCATTTCACCATCTCCTCCCCTTCATTTCATCATCTCCTCCCCTTCATCTCATCATCTCCTCCCCTTCATTTCATCATCTCCTCCCCTTCATCTCATCATCTCCTCCCCTTCATCGCATCATCTCCTCCCCTTCATCTTATCATCTCCTTCCCTTCTTCTCATCATCTCCTCCCCTTCATTTCATCATCTCCTCCCCTTCATCTCATCATCTCCTTCCCTTCATCTCTCCATCTCCTCCCCTTCATTTCACCATCTTCTCCCCTTCATTTCTTCATCTCCTCCCCTTCATCTCATCATCTCCTCCCCTTCATCGCATCATCTCCTCCCCTTCATCTCATCATCTCCTCCCCTTCATCTCATCATCTCCTCCCCTTCATCTCATCATCTCCTCCCCTTCATCGCATCATCTCCTCCCCTTCATCTCATCATCTCCTCCCCTTCATCTCATCATCTCCTCCCCTTCATCGCATCATCTCCTCCCCTTCATTTCTCCATCATCTCCTCCCCTTCATCTCATCATCTCCTCCCCTTCATTTCTCCATCATCTCCTCCCCTTCATCTCATCATCTCCTTCCCTTCATCTCATCATCTCCTTCCCTTCATCTCATCATCTTCTCCCCTTCATCTCTCCATCTCCTTCCCTTCATCTCATCATCTCCTTCCCTTAATCTCATCATCTTCTCCCCTTCATCTCATCTCCTCCCCTCCATCTCTCCATCTCCTTCCCTTCATCTCTCCATCTCCTTCCCTTCATCTCATTATCTCCTTCCCTTCATCTCATCATCTCCTTCCCTTCATCTCATCATCTTCTCCCCTTCATCTCATCATCTCCTCCCCTTCATCTCATCATCTCCTCCCCTTCATTTCTCCATCATCTCCTCCCCTTCATCTCATCATCTCCTTCCCTTTATCTCATCATCTCCTCCCCTTCATCTCTCCATCTCCTTCCGTTCATCTCATCATCTCCTTCCCTTCATCTCATCATCTTCTCCCCTTCATCTCATCATCTCCTCCCCTTCAATTCATCATCTCCTCCCCTTCAATTCATCATCTCCTCCCCTTCATCTCATCATCTCCTCCCCTTCATTTCTCCATCATCTCCTCCCCTTCATTTCTCCATCATCTCCTCCCCCTCATCTCATCATCTCCTTCCCTTCATCTCATCATCTCCTTCCCTTCATCTCATCATCTTCTCCCCTTCATCTCTCCATCTCCTTCCCTTCATCTCATCATCTCCTTCCCTTAATCTCATCATCTTCTCCCCTTCATCTCATCTCCTCCCCTTCATCTCTCCATCTCCTTCCCTTCATCTCTCCATCTCCTTCCCTTGATCTCATCATCTCCTTCCCTTCATCTCATCATCTTCTCCCCTTCATCTCATCATCTTCTTCCATTCTTCTCATCATCTCCTCATTTCTCCATCATCTCCTCCCCTTCATCTCATCATCTCCTACCCTTTATCTCATCATCTCCTCCCCTTCATCTCTCCATCTCCTTCCGTTCATCTCATCATCTCCTTCCCTTCATCTCATCATCTTCTCCTCCCCTTCATCTCATCATCTCCTCCCCTTCATTTCTCCATCATCTCCTCCCCTTCATCTCATCATCTCCTCCCCTTCATTTCTCCATCATCTCCTCCCCTTCATTTCATCATCTCCTCCCCTTCATCTCATCATCTCCTTCCCTTCATCTCATCATCTCCTTCCCTTCATCTCATCATCTTCTCCTCTTCATCTCATCTCCTCCCCTTCATCTCTCCATCTCCTTCCCTTCATCTCTCCATCTCCTTCCCTTCATCTCATCATCTCCTCCCCTTCATCTCATCATCTCCTTCCCTTCATCTCATCATCTCCTCCCCTTCATCTCATCATCTCCTCCCCTTCATCTCTCCATCTCCTTCCATTCATCTCATCATCTCCTTCCCTTCATCTCATCATCTTCTCCCCTTCATCTCATCATCTCCTTCCCTTGATCTCATCATCTCCTCTCCCTCATCTCATCATCTCCTTCCCTTCATCTCATCATCTCCTCCCCTTCATCTCATCATCTCCTCCCCTTTATCTCATCATCTCCTCCCCTTCATTTCTCCATCATCTCCTCCACTTCATCTAATCATCTCCTCCCCTTCATTTCTCCATTATCTCCTCCCCTTCATCTCATCATCTCCTTCCCTTCATCTCATCATCTCCTCCCCTTCATCTCTCAGTCATCTCCTCCCCTTCATTTCTCCATCATCTCCTCCCCTTCATCTCATCATCTCCTACCCTTCATCTAATAATTTCCTCTTCATTTCTCCATCATCTCCTCCCCTTCATCTCAACATCTCCTTCCCTTCATCTCATCATCTCCTCCCCTTCATTTCATCATCTTCTCCCCTTCATCTCATCATCTCCTCCCCTTCATTTCTCCATCATCTCCTCCCCTTAATTTTTCCATCATTTCCTCCCCTTCATCTCTCCATGTCCTCCCCTTCATTTCTCCATCTCCTTACTTTCATTTCTCCATCTCCTCCCCTTCATTTCATCATTTCCTCCCCTTTATTTCTCCATCATCTCCTCCCCTTCATTTCTCCATTATATCCTCCCCTTTATCTCATCACCTCCTCCCCTTAATTTCTCCATCATCTCCTCCCCTTCATCTCATCATCTCCTTCCCTTTATCTCATCATCTCCTCCCCTTCATCTCTCCATCTCCTTCCGTTCATCTCATCATCTCCTTCCCTTCATCTCATCATCTTCTCCCCTTCATCTCATCATCTCCTCCCCTTCAATTCATCATCTCCTCCCCTTCAATTCATCATCTCCTCCCCTTCAATTCATCATCTCCTCCCCTTCATCTCATCATCTCCTCCCCTTCATTTCTCCATCATCTCCTCCCCTTCATTTCTCCATCATCTCCTCCCCCTCATCTCATCATCTCCTTCCCTTCATCTCATCATCTCCTTCCCTTCATCTCATCATCTTCTCCCCTTCATCTCTCCATCTCCTTCCCTTCATCTCATCATCTCCTTCCCTTAATCTCATCATCTTCTCCCCTTCATCTCATCTCCTCCCCTTCATCTCTCCATCTCCTTCCCTTCATCTCTCCATCTCCTTCCCTTGATCTCATCATCTCCTTCCCTTCATCTCATCATCTTCTCCCCTTCATCTCATCATCTTCTTCCCTTCTTCTCATCATCTCCTCCCCTTCATCTCATCATCTCCTACCCTTCATCTAATAATTTCCTCTTCATTTCTCCATCATCTCCTCCCCTTCATCTCAACATCTCCTTCCCTTCATCTCATCATCTCCTCCCCTTCATTTCATCATCTTCTCCCCTTCATCTCATCATCTCCTCCCCTTCATTTCTCCATCATCTCCTCCCCTTAATTTTTCCATCATTTCCTCCCCTTCATCTCTCCATGTCCTCCCCTTCATTTCTCCATCTCCTCCCCTTCATTTCATCATTTCCTCCCCTTTATTTCTCCATCATCTCCTCCCCTTCATTTCTCCATTATCTCCTCCCCTTTATCTCATCACCTCCTCCCCTTAATTTCTCCATCATCTCCTCCCCTTCATCTCATCATCTCCTCCCCTTCATCTCATCATCTCCTTCCCTTCATCTCATCATCTCCTCCTCTTCATCTCATCATCTCCTCCCCTTCATCTCATCATCTCCTCCCCTTTATCTCATCATCTCCTCCCCTTCATCTCATCATCTCCTGCCCTTCATCTCATCATCTCCTCCTCTTCATCTCATCATCTCCTCCCCTTCATCTCATCATCTCCTCCCCTTCATTTCATCATCTCCTCCCCTTCATCTCATCATCTCCTCCCCTTTATCTCTCCATCTCCTCCCCTTCATCTCATCATCTCCTCCCCTTCATTTCTCCATCATCTCCTCCCCTTCATCTCATTATCTCCTTCCCTTCATCTCATCATCTCCTTCCCTTCATCTCATCATCTTTTCCCCTTCATTTCTCCATCATCTCCTCCCCTTCATCTCATCATCTCCTTCCCTTCATCTCATCATCTCCTCCCCTTCATCTCATCATCTCCTTCCCTTCATTTCATCATCTTCTCCCCTTCATCTCATCATCTCCTCCCCTTCATCTCATCATCTTCTCCCCTTCATCTCATCATCTCCTTCCCTTCATCTCATCATCTCCTCCCCTTCATCTCATCATCTCCTCCCCTTCACTTCTCCATCATCTCCTCCCCTTCATCTCATCATCTCCTCCTCTTCATTTCTCCATCATCTCCTCCCCTTCATCTCATCATCTCCTCCTCTTCATTTCTCCATCATCTCCTCCCCTTTATCTCATCTTCTCCCCTTCATCTCTCCATCTCCTTCTCTTCATCTCTCCATCTCCTCCTCTTAATTTCTCCATCTCCTCCCCTTCATTTCTCCATCTCCTCCCCTTCATCTAATCATCTCCCCCCTTCATCTAATCATCTCCTTCCCTTCATCTCATCATCTCCTCCCCTTTATCTCATCATCTCCTCCCCTTTATCTCATCATCTCCTCCCCTTCATTTCTCCATCTCCTTCCCTTCATCTCATCATCTCCTCCCCTTCATCTCATCATCTCCTCCCCTTTATTTCTCCATCATCTCCTCCCCTTCATCTCATCATCTCCTTCCCTTCATCTCATTATCTTCTCCCCTTCATTTCTCCATCATCTCCTCCCCTTCATCTCATCATCTCCTTCCCTTCATCTCATCATCTCCTTCCCTTCATTTCATCATCTTCTCCCCTTCATCTCATCATCTCCTCCCCTTCATCTCATCATCTCCTCCCCTTCATTTCTCCATCATCTCCTCCCCTTCATCTCATCATCTTCTCCCCTTCATCTCATCATCTCCTTCCCTTCATCTCATCATCTCCTCCCCTTCACTTCTCCATCATCTCCTCCCCTTCATCTCATCATCTCCTCCTCTTCATTTCTCCATTATCTCCTCCCCTTCATCTCATCATCTCCTCCCCTTCATCACATCATCTCCTCCCCTTTATCCCATCTTCTCCCCTTCATCTCTCCATCTCCTTCCCTTCATCTCTCCATCTCCTCCTCTTAATTTCTCCATCTCCTCCCCTTCATTTCTCCATCTCCTACCCTTCATCTCATCATCTCCTCCCCTTCATCTCATCATCTCCTCCCCTTCATCTCATCATCTCCTCCCCTTCATTTCTCCATCATCTCCTCCCCTTCATCTCATCATCTCCTTCCCTTCATCTCTCCATCTCCTCTTCATTTCTCCATCATCTCCTCCCCTTCATTTCTCCATCTCCTCCCCTTCATCTCATCATCTCCTCCCCTTCATCTCATCATCTCCTCCCCTTCATCTCATCATCTCCTCCCCTTCATTTCTCCATCATCTCCTCCCCTTCATCTCATCATCTCCTTCCCTTCATCTCTCCATCTCCTCTTCATTTCTCCATCATCTCCTCCCCTTCATCTCATCATCTCCTCCCCTTCATTTCTCCATCATCTCCTCCCCTTCATCTCATCATCTCCTTCCCTTCCTCTTATCATCTCCTCCCCTTCATTTCTCCATCATCTCCTCCCCTTCATCTCTCCATCTCCTTCCCTTCATTTCTCCATCTCCTCCCCTTCATCTCATCATCTCCTCCGCTTCATCTCATCATCTCCTCCCCTTCATTTCTGCATCATCTTCCCCCCTTTATCTCATCATCTCCTTCCCTTCATCTCTCCATCTCCTTCTCTTCGTCTAATCATCTCCTCCCCTTCATCTCATAATCTCCTTCCCTTCATCTCTCCATCTCCTCCCCTTCATTTCTCCATCATCTCCTCCCCTTCATCTCATCATCTCCTTCCCTTCATCTCTCCATCTCCTCTTCATTTATCCATCATCTCCTCCCCTTCATCTCATCATCTCCTCCCCTTCATCTCATCATCTCCTTCCCTTCCTCTTATCATCTCCTCCCCTTCATTTCATTTTTTCCTCCCCTTCATTTCTCCATCATCTCCTCCCCTTCATCTCTCCATCTCCTTCCCTTCATCTCTCCATCTCCTCCCCTTCATCTCTCCATCTCCTTCCCTTCATCTCTCCATCTTCTTCCCTTCATCTCATCATCTCCTCCGCTTCATCTCATCATCTCCTCCCCTTCATCTCATCATCTCCTCCCCTTCATTTCTGCATCATCTTCTCCTCTTTATCTCATCATCTCCTTCCCTTCATCTCTCCATCTCCTCCTCTTCATTTCTCCATCTCCTTCTCTTCGTCTAATCATCTCCTCCCCTTCATCTCATCATCTCCTTCCCTTCATCTCTCCATCTCCTCCTCTTCATTTCTCCATCATCTCCTCCCCTTCATCTCATCATCTTCTCCCCTTCATTTCTCCATCATCTCCTCCCCTTCATTTCTCCATCATCTCCTCCCCTTCATCTCATCATCTCCTCCCCTTCATCTCATCATCTCCTCCCCTTTATCTCCTCATCTCCTCCCCTTCATCTCATCATCTCCTCCCCTTCATTTCTCCATCATCTCCTCCCCTTCATATCATCATCTCCTTCCCTTCATCTCATCATCTCCTCCCCTTCATCTCATCATCTCCTCCCCTTCATCTCATCATCTCCTCCCCTTCATCTCATCATCTCCTCCCCTTCATCTCACCATCTCCTTCTCTTCATGTCATCATCTTCTCCCTTTCCTCAGTTTATCTCCTCCCCATCTCCCCACCTCTTCCCCTTCCTCTCTCCATCTCCCCACCTCTTCCCCTTCATCTCTCCATCTTCTCCTCTCCTCCAATTCATCTCTCCATCATCTCCTCCCCTTCCTCTCTCCATCATCTCCTCCTCTTCCTCTCTCCATCTTCTCCCCTTCATCTCTCCATCATCCAATCTTCATATCACATTTTTCTTCCCTTCTTCTCACTTTTTTTGCATTTAAAAAACACATCTCTTCTCAAATTTTCTCCATCATCTCACCACCTTCTTCTCCTCTCTTGGCCTCAGGAAGAAGATGAAGAAGCAGCAGCATAAGAGAGTTCCAGACACAGAGATGAAATAACTTCCACCAGTTGATGAGGATATGAAAAGCATTTTATATCATGTCTGAAATAATAATAATAATACTACTAAAATTGTGTAACTACAGAAACCAATATAAATGTTAAGAACCCGTAATACATTTAGGATAAGTTTTGCGTTTTTTGAAGATCTGCAGAGCAGACACTATAGAGGTACAGTATGTGTGGTCAATGGACAGTATGAGAGTTGATTTACTAAAACTGGAGAGAGTAAAATCTAGTGCAGCTCTGCATAGAAACCAATCAGCTTCCAGGTTTAATTGTCAAAGTCCAATTGAACAGCTGAAGTTAGAAGCTGATTGGTCTCTATGCACAACTGCACCAGATTCTTCATTCTTCAGTTTTAGTAAATCAACTCCTATGGTTTAAATGTAATCCTCACAGGGGGTGTTATCATATCATGTAGAGAACCATATAGCACCGCTATGCAGGCTGACTCAAATGGTATCTTCCAAGTCCAACCTGGCATTATGCAGTTAAAGCAATCCAAGAAGAAGATCAGTTGCACAGTGAGAATAAAATAATTCGGAATTCGGCTTGGCATGCATCCGGCAAATGGCGGAATTGCAGTCACTGTCCATGTTCTCCGGATTCATTTGTTAACAGAGAGGTCCTTACATTTCATCTCCCAAATCCATGCAACCGGAGGAGGATTTAGATTATCATAATCTTTAGTTTAAATAAGTGATTAACTTGTATGTGTCTTTTATGTAACCTGCTGCAACTTTTGTATATATGCCTGCCACCTTTTGGATATTAAATATAAATTTAAGACTTTTAGCTTGTTGATTGCTCTAAACTATCCAATAATTGAACCTGTTGTGATGTGTGTGCTGGGAAAAGAAAGATTGATTGGGTTATCGTGGTAGAAGGGACTATTGGTACAAAGTTTATTTTCCCAAACTTTGGGAAAATGCTTGAGATTTTGGTAAAATTTAGCTGTAGTGGCAAAATGCATTAGAGTCAATAGGGAAGGTGAGGGTGGCTTTTAAGGATACAATGGGCTTAAAATGGCTCCTAAAGGGTATGGAAGCTCCTTTTCTCTATTATAGACTTGTTCTTGTGCCAAAGTGGCCTCTCAGAAGCCTTGATATTTTACATCATGACAGAACACAAACAACAATCATATGTATGTACAGTACATAAAAACTATAAAATACAAGAAACACTACGGCCCCAAAAATGAACACAAAAACAGTCGATCTTTCTTTTCCAAGCATATCTTGCAGAAAAATCACCCCATTCCTCCCTATTGGCAGATATAGGCAAGCCATGTTACTGCTGAAAAAAGCAGGGTGAATGTTTGCAGAGTCCGGTTATGTGAGAGAGCTCTCTGACCAATACCATCCACAGTCTGTGCCGGAGAGCTCTCAGACCAGAGGTGTCCACAGTCTGTGCCGGAGAGCTCTCTGGCCGGAAGAATCCACAATCTATGCTGGAGAGCTCTCTGACCAGAAGTGTCCACAGTCTGTGCTGGAGGGCTCTCAGACCAGAAGTGACCACAGTCTGTGCTGGAGAGCTCTCTGACCAGAAGTGTCTGCAGTCTGTGATGGCAAACTCTCTGACCAGAAGTCTCAGCAGTCTGTGATGGAAATCTCTCTGACCAGAAGTCTCTGCAGTCTGTGCTGGAGAACTCTCTGACCAGAAGTGTCCACAGTCTGTGCCGGAGAGCTCTCTGACCAGAAGTGTCCACAGTCTGTGCTGGAGGGCTCTCAGACCAGAAGTGTCCACAGTCTGTGTTGGAGAGCTCTCTGACCAGAAGTCTCAGCAGTCTGTGCTGGAAAACTCTCTGACCAGAAGTCTCCAAAGTCTGTGCCAGAGAGCTCTCTGACCAGAAATGTCCGCAGTCTGTGCCGGAGGGAGAGATCTCTGACCAGAAGTCTCTGCAATCTGTGCCGGAGAGCTCTCTGACCAGAAGTGTCCGCAGTCTGTGCCGGAGAGCTCTCTGACCAGAAGTCTCCGCAGTCTGTGCCGGAGAGCTCTCTGACCAGAAGTCTCCGCAGTCTGTGCCGGAGAGCTCTCTGACCAGAAGTCTCCGCAGTCTGTGCCAGAGAGCTCTCTGACCAGAAGTCCACAGTCTGTGCTGGAGAGCTCTTAAACCAGAAGTGTCCACAGTCTGTGCTGGAGGGCTCTCAGACCAGAAGTGTCCACAGTCTGTGCTGGAGAGCTCTCTGACCAGAAGTGTCTGCAGTCTGTGATGGCAAACTCTCTGACCAGAAGTCTCAGCAGTCTGTGATGGAAATCTCTCTGACCAGAAGTCTCTGCAGTCTGTGCTGGAGAACTCTCTGACCAGAAGTGTCCACAGTCTGTGCCGGAGAGCTCTCTGACCAGAAGTGTCTACAGTCTGTGCTGGAGGGCTCTCAGACCAGAAGTGTCCACAGTCTGTGTTGGAGAGCTCTCTGACCAGAAGTCTCAGCAGTCTGTGCTGGAAAGCTCTCTGCAGTCTGTGCTGGAAAGCTCTCTGACCAGAAGTCTCCAAAGTCTGTGCCAGAGAGCTCTCTGACCAGAAATGTCTGCAGTCTGTGCCGGAGGGAGAGATCTCTGACCAGAAGTCTCTGCAGTCTGTGCCGGAGAGCTCTCTGACCAGAAGTGTCCGCAGTCTGTGCCGGAGAGCTCTCTGACCAGAAGTCTCCGCAGTCTGTGCCGGAGAGCTCTCTGACCAGAAGTCTCCACAGTCTGTGCCGGAGAGCTCTCTGACCAGAAGTCTCCGCAGTCTGTGCCGGAGAGCTCTCTGACCAGAAGTGTCCGCAGTCTGTGCCAGAGAGCTCTCTGACCAGAAGTCCACAGTCTGTGCTGGAGAGCTCTTAAACCAGAAGTGTCCGCAGTCTGTGCCATAGAGCTCTCTGACCAGAAGTGTTCGCAGTCTGTGCTGGAGAGCTCTCTGGCTGGAAGAATCCACAATCTATGCTGGAGAGCTCTCTGACCAGAAGTGTCCACAGTCTGTGCTGGAGGGCTCTCAGACCAGAAGTGTCCACAGTCTGTGCTGGAGAGCTCTCTGACCAGAAGTGTCTGCAGTCTGTGATGGCAATCTCTCTGACCAGAAGTCTCAGCAGTCTGTGATGGAAATCTCTCTGACCAGAAGTCTCAGCAGTCTGTGATGGAAATCTCTCTGACCAGAAGTCTCTGCAGTCTGTGCTGGAGAACTCTCTGACCAGAAGTGTCCACAGTCTGTGCCGGAGAGATCTCTGACCAGAAGTGTCCGCAGTCTGTGCCATAGAGCCCTCTGACCAGAAGTGTCCGCAGTCTTTGCTGGAGAGCTCTCTGACCAGAAGTGTCCACAGTCTGTGCCAGAGAGCTCTCTGACCAGAAGTCCCTGCAGTCTGTGCTGGAGAGCTCTCTAACCAGAAGTGTCTGCAGTCTGTGCCATAGAGCTCTCTGACCAGAAGTGTCCGCAGTCTGTGCCGGAGAGCTCTCTGACCAGAAGTGTCCGTAGTCTGTGCCGGAGGGAGAGATCTCTGACCAGAAGTCTCCGAAGTCTGTGCCGGAGAGCTCTCTGACCAGAAGTGTCCGCAGTCTGTGCCGGAGAGCTCTCTGACCAGAAGTCTCCGCAGTCTGTGCCGGAGAGCTCTCTGACCAGAAGTCTCCGCAGTCTGTGCCGGAGAGCTCTCTGACCAGAAGTGTCCGCAGTCTGTGCCAGAGAGCTCTCTGACCAGAAGTCCACAGTCTGTGCTGGAGAGCTCTTAAACCAGAAGTGTCCGCAGTCTGTGCCATAGAGCTCTCTGACCAGAAGTGTTCGCAGTCTGTGCTGGAGAGCTCTCTGGCTGGAAGAATCCACAATCTATGCTGGAGAGCTCTCTGACCAGAAGTGTCCACAGTCTGTGCTGGAGGGCTCTCAGACCAGAAGTGTCCACAGTCTGTGCTGGAGAGCTCTCTGACCAGAAGTGTCTGCAGTCTGTGATGGCAATCTCTCTGACCAGAAGTCTCAGCAGTCTGTGATGGAAATCTCTCTGACCAGAAGTCTCAGCAGTCTGTGATGGAAATCTCTCTGACCAGAAGTCTCTGCAGTCTGTGCTGGAGAACTCTCTGACCAGAAGTGTCCACAGTCTGTGCCGGAGAGATCTCTGACCAGAAGTGTCCACAGTCTGTGCCATAGAGCCCTCTGACCAGAAGTGTCCGCAGTCTGTGCTGGAGAGCTCTCTGACCAGAAGTGTCCACAGTCTGTGCCAGAGAGCTCTCTGACCAGAAGTCCCTGCAGTCTGTGCTGGAGAGCTCTCTAACCAGAAGTCTCAGCAGTCTGTGCTGGAAAGCTCTCAGCAGTCTGTGCTGGAGAGCTCTCTGACCAGAAGTCTCAGCAGTCCGTGCCGGAGAGCTTTCTGACCATTAGTCTCAGCAGTCTGTGCTGGAAAGCTCTCTGACCAGAAGTCTCAGCAGTCTGTGCCAGAGAGCTCTCTGACCAGAAATGTCCACAGTCTGTGCCGGAGGGAGAGATCTCTGACCAGAAGTCTCTGCAGTCTGTGCCGGAGAGCTCTCTGACCAGAAGTGTCCGCAGTCTGTGCCGGAGAGCTCTCTGACCAGAAGTCTCCGCAGTCTGTGCCGGAGAGCTCTCTGACCAGAAGTGTCCGCAGTCTGTGCCATAGAGCTCTCTGACCAGAAGTGTCCGCAGTCTGTGCCATAGAGCTCTCTGACCAGAAGTGTCCGCAGTCTGTGCCATAGAGCTCTCTGACCAGAAGTCTCAGCAGTCTGTGCTGGAGAGCTTTCTGACCAGAAGTCTCAGCAGTCTGTGCCGGAGAGCTCTCTGACCAGAAGTCTCAGCAGTCTGTGCTGGAAAGCTCTCTGACCAGAAGTCTCCAAAGTCTGTGCCAGAGAGCTCTCTGACCAGAAATGTCCACAGTCTGTGCCGGAGGGAGAGATCTCTGACCAGAAGTCTCTGCAGTCTGTGCCGGAGAGCTCTCTGACCAGAAGTGTCCGCAGTCTGTGCCGGAGAGCTCTCTGACCAGAAGTGTCCGCAGTCTGTGCCAGAGAGCTCTCTGACTGGAAGCATCCACAATCCATGCTGGAGAGCTCTCTGACCAGAAGTGTTCACAGTCTGTGTCGGAGAGCTCTCTGACCAGAAGTCTCCGCAGTCTGTGCCGGAGAGCTCTCTGACCAGAAGTGTACGCAGTCTGTGCCGGAAAGCTCTCTGACCAGAAGTGTCCACAGTCTGTGCTGGAGAGCTCTCTGACCAGAAGTCCACAGTCTGTGCCGGAGACCTCTCTGACCAGAAGTCTCTGCAGTCTGTGTCGGAGAGCTCTCTGACCAGAAGTCTCAGCAGTCTGCGCCGGAGAGCTCTCAAACCAGAGGTGTCCACAGTCTGTGTCGGAGAGCTCTCTGACCAGAACGCTCCGCAGTCTGTGCCAGAAAGCTCTCTGGCCAAAATCGTCCACAGTCTGTGCTGGAAAGCTCTCTGACCACAAGTCTCCGAAGTCTGTGCCGGAGAGCTCTCTGACCAGAAGTGTCCCGCAGTCTGTGCCGGAGGGAGAGATCTCTGACCAGAAGCGTCCGCAGTCTGTGCCGGAGAGCTCTCTGACCAGAAGTGTCCGCAGTCTGTACCGGAGAGCTCTCTAACCAGAAGTGTTCGCAGTATTTCCCAGATATCTCTCTGACCAGAAGTCTCCGCAGTCTGTGCCGGAGAGCTCTCAGACCAGAGGTGTCCACAGTCTGTGTCGGAGAGCTCTCTGACCAGAACGCTCCGCAGTCTGTGCCAGAAAGCTCTCTGGCCAAAACCGTCCACAGTCTGTGCTGGAAAGCTCTCTGACCACAAGTCTCCGAAGTCTGTGCCGGAGAGCTCTCTGACCAGAAGTGTCCGCAGTCTGTGCCGGAGGGAGAGATCTCTGACCAGAAGCGTCCGCAGTCTGTGCAGGAGAGCTCTCTGACCAGAAGTGTCCGCAGTCTGTGCCGGAGAGCTCTCTAACCAGAAGTGTTCGCAGTATTTCCCAGATATCTCTCTGACCAGAAGTCTCCGAAGTCTGTGCCGGAGAGCTCTCTGACCAGAAGTGTCCGCAGTCTGTGCTGGAGGGAGAGCTCTCTGACCAGAAGTGTCCGCAGTCTGTGCCGGAGAGCTCTCTGACCAGAAGTGTCCGCAGTCTGGGACAGAAGTCTGTAATTTGTCAGTGGTGGCAGCGTGCTTACCCAGGTCTGGGGTGGAAATCCTACATTATGTTCTCTGCTTCTTCTGACTCCTCCCAGTTCACCCCCCCCCCCCAATAACAAGTAGTTCAGGGTGAGCCCCCACCTGGGAACCATTCCACCCCTTGCTAAAGAAGCACCCGAGCAGCAGGGGATACTTTTTGAGCCTCTATTAACTGGAAGTTTAACAGCAACTGTCTTTATGTTCTTAATTCTGGAGTGTGCCTCCACCTAAAGGGTCTTATGGTAGCAATAGGGACTCCCACTATTATTAGATATTTGCCCTTGAAGGATATGGGTCCACAAATGAAGTATTTTAAGTGCTTTTCTTGAACCTGGTAGGACAGGACAAAAAGGGTGGAATACTCAAACCCCACATGGGACTCCTACAGTTCATTTGGTAGCCATCACTAAGTCCCAGAATCTAGAAGCACCCTACAGAACATCTGCTGGAATAGTTCAGCTCCACAATACAAGAGGTTCAAGTGTAACTCCAGCATCAGATCTCTTCCTAGACCCACATGGTTTTCCTTCATAAAGATGAAGGTGATACACTCTAGGCCCCTACTCCAGCCCTGAAGCCTAAAGCCCAGCCCAGCACACAGCCTGCTCAACATGGGACCTCGCCCCTAAGACCTCTTCCAAAGAGAGGGGTACAAAAAGGAACCTTCCAGAACACGGAATCCCTGCTTTGTCAAAGCAAAATTCACCCCACTGATGACAAGATCACAAGGGGTTGAACAGCAGCCACACACCGGACTCTGGAGCCTCTTCAACAGAGCTACTGACAGGTGACGTCATCCATATCATCCCTGGGTGCAATGCTCTGCAAGATAAAACACAGCACATCCTGGTGGGGAGATAAAGGGGAGGAGTAGTTCATCTGTTCTTTCTGCACCCAGGGATGGATGAAATCTGCACCTCCATTTTATTAGGAAGGAGGCTGATGCTTGCTGTGTTAAATTGGTAGAAATAAATGAGGAGGGTTAGGGTTAGGTTGGTTCATCCCATTACCATATTACTGGGACATCGTAAGGTATAGGTTTAGGTTGATTCTCCACTATCACAGTATTATTGGGACATCTTAGGGTTAGGCTGGTCCTCTCCTGTCACCATGTTATTGGGATATCTTAGGGTTAGGCTGGTTCTCCCAGTCATCATATTATTGGAACATTTTAGGGGTTAGGTTGAGGTTGGTCCTCTTTCCTCGCTGTATTATTGGGACATCTTAGGGTTAGGCTGGTCCTCTCCTGTCACCACTCTATTGGGACATCTTAGGGTTGGGTCTAGGTTCATCCTCTCCCATCACCATGGTATTGGGACATCTTAGGGTTAGGTAAGGTATAAGGTTTAGGTTGGTTCTCCACTGTCACCATATTATTGGGACATCTTAGGGTTAGGCTGGTCCTCTCCTGTTACCACGCTATTGGGACATCTTAGGGTTGGGTCTAGGTTCGTCCTCTCCCATCACCATGGTATTGGGACATCCTAGGGTTAGGGTAGGTATAAGGTTTAGGTTGGTTCTCCATTGTCACCATATTAGTGGGACATCTTAGAGTTAGGCTGGTCCTCTCCTGTCACCACGCTATTGGGACATCTTAGGGTTGGGTCTAGGTTCATCCCCTCCCGTCACCATGGTATTGGGACATCTTAGGGTTAGGGTAGGGTTAGGGTTAGGGTTAGCGTGGTGACTGGTCCTCTCCTGTCACCACGCTATTGGGACACCTTAGGGTTGGGTCTAGGTTCGTCCTTTCCCATCACCATGGTATTGGGACATCTTAGGGTTAGGGTAGGTATAAGGTTTAGGTTGGTTCTCCACTGTCACCATATTATTGGGACATCTTAGGGTTAGGCTGGTCCTCTCCTGTCACCACGCTATTGGGACATCTTAGGGTTGGGTCTAGGTTCATCCTCTCCCGTCACCATGGTATTGGGACATCTTAGGGTTAGGGTAGGGTTAAGGTTAGCGTGGTGACTGGTCCTCTCCTGTCACCACGCTATTGGGACATCTTAGGGTTGGGTCTAGGTTCGTCCTCTCCCATCACCATGGTATTGGGACATCTTAGGGTTAGGGTAGATATAAGGTTTAGGTTGGTTCTCCACTGTCACCATATTATTAGGACATCTTAGGGTTAGGCTGGTCTTCTCCTGTCACCACGCTATTGGGACATCTTAGGGTTGGGTCTAGGTTCAGCCTCTCCCATCACCATGGTATTGGGACATCTTAGGGTTAGGGTAGGTATAAGGTTTAGGTTGGTTCTCCACTGTCACCATATTATTGGGACATCTTAGGGTTAGGCTGGTCCTCTCCTGTCACGTATTATTGGGACATCTTAGGGTTTGGGTAGGTATAGGGTTAGGTTGGTCCTCTCCTGGATGACATTTAGATTGCTCTGCATAACTCCTCAATGGGGAGTCCTAATGAGACAAGAAATCTGGAGGGATGGGGAGGAGCCCGGACACATAACGACAGTCACGCTGGATGGCCGCGCCTCCATCTGACCCGCTGCTGCTGCCTGATGCCGGAACGTGCTGAGACGTCGAGAGGAGAGGGGAATGGCGCATGGCAGTACAAGGCTCTAGCCCCTAGCAAACCAAGAGGCTGCAGACACAGGCTTCTGGACCCCGCTGCCACCCGCAGACCCGATACTGCTGCTCCCTCTATGACTTTTGTGGCTACTGCTCCAGCCAGAATCCACAGTTATTGGATCTAGGTGGATTTGGGCAGCTGCCAGCATATCAGTGAAAAGACCACTGAAACATCGAATAGATGCTCCGAGGGATCACTCAGCCTTTAGCCCTAGCCTCCAGCTCCAGCTCTGCTTACAGATCGCCATCATAACCCTGTCTAAGGAATCTAGAGAAGGGGGAGAAAATTTGGCTGAGTGCAGGAGACTGGTAGATATGGTTCATTAAATGACTATAAACTGCTGTGTGTATACCCTATAATACTACTGAAATGTCCCGTGCATAGTCTTGAATTCTCTACAAGGCCCTTGCTGAGGTATTACCTTGCTTGAATCAGTAGTGAACGGTTTGCTGAAAATTGCTGTGTGAAAACCCTCCTACAGACAGGGCTGGACTGGGATAAAAATTTGGCCCTGGACTTCATCCAGACCGGCCCACTTTAATTGTGCAAACAAGCACAAAAACAGCATATAAACTATACGCAATTGTGCAAAAAAAACATAAGTAGCATAACATAAGGAGTCCTCACTAACCTCTTTTATTATTTCACTTATTCTCCTCTGTATTTTTCTCATCTTAACTGCGTGAAGTTGAGGACGAACAAAGAAAGCCATTACTTTGACAGGCTGTCACTGAAACCAGCCCACTGAGCCATCGGCCCACCGGGAAACTCCCTGTAGTCCCGATGGCCAGTACATGCCTGCCTACAGACTATTTTTCATCTTTTTCACTGAAGAATTACCATGCTTGATTGGGGACTGGCTCTTATGAAAGTATCAGGACCTTAAAGGGGTTTTGCCCTGAAGGTGCGTAGTGAACTGTTTGCTGGGGGGTCGGAGGAAAGAGAACAGGACTGGTAGTTCTGAAGGGAAGTCTGACTGGTCAGAAAGATTTTTATTTTTTTAGTACATCCTAACATAAGGTGAATATTTGGATGTAGCATATATTGCTGCACTTGTCTTAAAAAAAAAACTCTACCTTCCCATTGAGTATTCTTGAAATATAGCCTTCAAGTATAATCTACCCACTTATTAACTCATTCAGCAAAAATGAGAGGCAAATCAAATAATGCTGGAACGGGTAAAGCCGCTTAACCAACCCCGAGCCCAGGAGGTATTCAACGCTATCTGTCAGCAGAAACAAGCATAACTGAAGATGGGTCTAGTAGTCCCAGGCAAGGGGCCTCAGCACGGTCCGGGGCTGGTGGGCAAAAAACGCTGGAGGAGGAGGCTAGGGTGGGAAGGTCTAATATCTGACATCAACACGGCCAAGAAGTACTGGGGGTAGTTCTCAAGGATGCCCAAAAGTGCAAAGTGGAGAGCAAAAGAAGAAAGGAGATGTAGAACTATCAGCTGAGGAGGAAGCAAGATCAGGAGAAGACCAGGCGAGTGTACCTCAAAATTCAAGAGATCTTGGCTCAATTTGAAGTGTCACTGAAAACGGATGTTGCGGCAGTCCGGTCAGATATTGGGCAGGTCCTTGGTCGAGTGGAAGAGATGGAGGAAAGGTTGGATAAGTATGATCAAAGGCTGGAGGATATGAATGAGCAGATGAAGTCTCTACAGAGAGTTAATAGATCTCTCTCGTATAGAATGGAGGATAAGAAAATCGAAGCCGACGCAAAAATTTAAGTACAAGAGTGTTGTAATATGTTGGCCGATTTATGTATAATGTTGTATTGGAGTGCCATGTTGACCAGAAATTCAGTTGAACTGTCCAAGTCAACCGAATTTTACCATATCAAGGGGACAGTTGAAGACTCTTTGATGTGTTGATCTTATGCAAGTCTACCTAGGTGTGTGAGGTGAGGTATGGCCTGTAAACCTTGAAATTGAACATTTCAAAGGTTACATTGTTTAAAGGACCATAGAAGAAGTATTTATTGATGGTAATTAGACTTGAGGGGGTAACAATAAGATCAAAGAGTATTTTGGATTGACCTAGCAGAAACTCCCTCCTAGTGGATTCGTTTTTCAGAGAGGACATTCAAGCTGGCATTTAGTCAGTATAGTTCTGTCTGTGTATGACTATGAAGGCGCAGACCTAGGAAAAATGGGACTCTGAATTATATTTCCTCTGTCGGATTTTTTGTCATCTGTGGACTTTGGACTTTGTTCTGTGTTGGAAGTCAATGAAGTGCATCTCTCTGGAAGAATTGGGTTGCTGCGGAAGAGTACTTACATCATCATTATAAGAACAACTATTAATTATCTACACCTAGTATACATTTCATATATCACTACAAAGAGGTTTAACGGAGAAGTATAAAGATGATGAATTAATGGGAAGGATGCGTGAATTATTTAACCCTATGCTGGGAAGAGAAATTTTAATCAATTTTAAAAATCTATAGAATGCACAGGGTTACAAGGTACCAAATCCAGGCTGGTGACACCCCCAAGAGATGTGATAGTGAGCTTTCACTATGCAGAAGAAAAATTGATAATCATGGAAAAAACACGGAAGTATACGCTATACATAATCTCACCTGCGCTAAGACGCGCCCTTTCGGTATAATGGTAAACAGACATGACCACAGCTTACGTCCTCATCTCAGCACGACTGCCCCCTCCTGGGCAGAGGCTCTCGGCTTTTATTCATGCACACTAAGGAAGTCACAAACAGGAAGCCCTGGCCCCAACAGCCAATCGCTTCCTCCACAGGATATGACCTCACAGGATATGAGTTTATACAAAAACCAAAGACTACCGTTCCTGCTGATGGGAGATTATCTGCAGGTATAAGCCACGGCACCACAATTATGTTGATCAGGCACACAGGGGTGACACAAGCGCACATCCTCTAAACCGATAATGTCTTTGCAGAGCGAACACATCCCCCCAGACGATCGTTCTGTGCATCACACAGGGGCCCTTTCGCCGGCAGACATATCCTCACTCTGCAAACACCTCTCTCCAACCTCAGGAAGCTTTTCACTACCAATCGGATCTCAACCAGCGTCAGTCTGCCCCAGTCAGCTCTTTGGAGCGAGTTGCGGGAGAACTAACACTGGTAGAAACTAGGACAGCGATGGCGAACCTCGGCACCCCAGATGTTTTGGAACTACATTTCCCATGATGCTCATGGACTCTGCAGTGTAGTTGAGCATCATGGGAAATGTAGTTCCAAAACATCTGGGGTGTCAAGGTTCGCCATCACTGCACTATGACAATACATATTAAAATACATCTTCATAAAATTTCCACAACACTTTGGCAAAAAGAAGACTCCTTAAGACAGGGGTAGGTAACCTCGGCCCTCCAGCTGTTTTGAAACTACAAGTCCCATGAGACATTGTAAGACCCTGACAATCACAGGCATGACTCCTAGAGGTAGAGGCATGATGGGATTTGTAGTTTCACCACAGCTGGAGGGCCGAGGTTGCCCACCCCTGTCTTAAGCCATTAACAGAGCAAATGCGGACAGTTAATGTATCATATTGATGGGGTTTTCCAGCTTGTCTTAAGGGAAAAAAGGATCTCTGAACTGCAGTTTTGAGATTCCCTGAAGATCTGAGGGACTTTTGTAGTAAGCTGGATCTTCTTACCCCCACCCCTACTGGGATGAGAAGAAAACACTGGAATGCCAATAGCTCCAAGTAACATGAGATGGTCTCACAATGACGGGAGGTGGGGAGGAGGGAATAGGGTATGAAATGGGTAGAGGATCTATTTGGACCGATTCCCTCTTTCTAATCAACTTCTTTCCACAGATGGAAAATGGAGTGAGGAAGATCCATTGACTCCATTGATATATAAAGAGGGGGAGTAGAAGATCAAAGAGGGAAGAAGGAGAGAGAAGAAGTGGAAAGAAAAAGGAAATAAAAGGGAAAGAGAGTAGGCAAGGTGGCAGGGGAGGGGGAGGGGGTGGGTGGGATTTGGGGACCCAGCGGGTGGTTGTAAGTGTCAGGAGTAGTTGCCCCTTTGGAGGTATTGACACGAGGCGACACCTAGATAGATGCCACCAGATCCTTACATGGAACAAAATATGGATAATTGTTCAGTCCTCCACAGGGTTAACCCCCCGAGAAGGATTGGGGTGGGAAGGTCGGGGGCTGGGTGTGTTTTTTTGGGGAGTTTTTTTGTCTCTCTTCTCCAGGACCTTATGTGGAAAAAGGGGAGTGACAGCTGCTCCCTATTGATGAATTATGGCTACAATAAATGTAGTGACCTATAATGTAAGAGGACTAAACACCCCCCAGTAAAAGATACAAGGTAAACAAAGAACTACACCATCATGGGGCAAATATTGTTGGCCTTCAGGAAACTCATCTCACACATGCTTCGGGCTATAGGTTGTCCTCCCATTTGTTCCCCACCATGTGGTTTTATGATTCCTCTTCTACCAAATTGTATTGTAACTGTAATGTCTTCCCTCATGTTGTAAAGTGCTGTGCAAACTGTTGGTGCAATATAAATCCTGTATTATAATAATAATATAAATCCTGAATAATAATAATAATAATAATAATATATAAATCCTGTATAATAATAATAATAATATAAATCCTGTATAATAATAATAATATAAATCCTGTATAATAATAATATATAAATCCTGTATAATAATAATAATAATAATAATATAAATCCTGTATAATAATATAAATCCTGTATAATAATAATAATAATAATAATAATAATATAAATCCTGTATAATAATAATAATAATAATAATATAAATCCTGTATAATAATAACGACGACTCAGCATGGAGTCGCTCCCGGGGAGTAGCCATTGGATTGGACAGAAGTTTGGTGTTTGTGGTGAAGGAGCAGTTGGCAGATCCCGAGGGAAGGTTTCTATTTATAAAGGGGAGATTGTTTAATATGAATTACACTTCTGTGAATATTTACTCCCCAAATAGAGAACCAGATAAAAGTTCAGGAAGAAAATCTTAACCACTTCCCGCCCGGCCTATAGCAGATTGACGGCCGGGCGGTGGTTGCGTTATCTTGACTGGGCGTCATATGTCCAGCAGGATAACCCCTAGCATGCGCCCGCGGGGGCGTGGCGATCAGGGACGGCGTGTGTCCATAGGATACAGCGCTACCCCGATCACGGTAAACAGCCAATGAAGTGGTCTGTTTACCACATGATCAGCTGTGTCCAATCACAGCCAGTCACAAATGTCAACACAGGAGAGAAGTTACTATCTGATCCCTGCTCTCTCCTCACACACCGATCGATCATGTGAGGAGGGAGCAGGGATCAGTGAATGATATCAGTGTCTGTCTGAGAAGTCTATTGTTTTACTGTGTACAACACCCCCCCCCCAATAAAGAGGACCTGTCAGAACTTCATCTGGATCTGTCAGTCAAACAGCCCACCTGTCACAGGCCCACCACCAGTACTGCCATCGGTCCCGCCATCAGGCCTGCCAGTGGTACCGCCACCAGTACCGCCACATCGGCTCACTAGTACCACCATCAGTACCGCCACACAGGCTCACTAGTACCACCATCAGTACTGCCACACAGGCTCACTAGTACCGCCATCAGTACCACCATCGGTACCGCCACACAGGCTCACTAGTACCACCACTAATACCGCCATCGGTATATTTACACAGGCCCGCCATCGGTACTGCCATCAGACCCGGCATCAGTACCACCACCACCAGTACCACCATCGGTACCGCCACACAGGCCCACTAGTACCGCCACTAATCCCACCATCGGTATATCTACACAGTATCACCATTGGTACCGCCACTAATACCACCACCAGTATATCTACACAGGCCCACCATCGGTACCGCCACACAGGCCCGCCACTAGTAGCGTCACACAAGCCTGCCACCAGTACCGCCACTAATACCGCCATCGGTATATATCTACACAGGCCCGCCACTAGTACCGCCACCAGTATATCTACACAGGCCCGCCATCGGTACCGCCACACAAGCCTGCCACCAGTACCGCCATGGGTACTGCCACACAGGCCCATCACTAATACCGCCACACAGTCCCGCTACTAATACCGCCATCGGTACTACCACACAGGCCTACCACCAGTACCACCAGCAGTACAATCACACAGGCCCGCCAATAAGTACCACCATCATGTCTCAAAGGGTTTACACACCTGAGGAGGCATCTGTCATTCTTATAATGTCGGATGATGAGAGCAGCGAGGAGCTCCCATCAAACGATTTTGGTTCAGAATACGAGTTAGTGGAGGAAACTGTCCCTCCTAAAAGAATAAGGAGATCAGGACCGAGATCAGAAGACCTGCCCACCACCAGCAGCGCCAGACCCCAGGAAGAGGAGCCCAGTACAAGTACTGGAATTACACGCCCAACCCAAAGAATCCAGTCCCAGTCCTACCTTCCAGATGCCCTGGCAAACCCCAACTCAGGATCTGCTATCATCCCCCCTTTCACCGCACAGCCAGGTGTGCAGCCCAACACTACGAATTTTTCACAATTAGATTATTTTATTTATTTCTCCCACAAGATTTACTGCAGAATATGGTGGACCAAACCAATCTGTATGCATCCCGATTTATTGTTGTCAACCTCAATTCATCCTATGCCCGCATGTTCCAGTGGCGACGTCTCACAATAGACAAATTGAAATTGTTTTTGGGCCTTACTTTCAATATGGGGCTTACAAAAAAGAACGAACTCCATGTCTATTGGTCCACCAACCCCATCCACCACATGTTGATAAATTCTGCTGTCATGGCCAGGACACGATACAACATGATAATGCGTTTTCTACACTTCAATGATAATTCACGAGCAACATTTTCCCTGTAACTCCCCCCAACAGAATCTAGAAGAAGACCCCAAAAGAAATGCCGTGTATGCAGCAGAGAAGTTAAAAGAGATACCAGCTATTATTGTCCCCAATGTCCCTCCCAACCTGGCCTGTGCATCGGAGATTGCTTCAAAAATGATCACACACCCTTCACATATTAGTTCCCCTTATTATTAACAGACTGCCATTTCCCCATTTCAAATACCTGTGTGGATCATTTGCCTGCTACCATGTTTCTACCTTCCATGTTAATTAACTGACCCTGGCCTGTTTACCGACGATGCCTTTGCCTGCCGTTTTAAACCACGTTTCTCACTTCTACGTGCACCGACCTCGGCCTGTTACATAGTTACATAGTTACATAGTAGGTGAGGTTTAAAAAAGACACAAGTCCATCAAGTCCAACCTATGTGTGTGATTATATGTCAGTATTACATTACATATCCCTGTATGTTGCGGTCATTCAGGTGATTATCTAATAGTTTCTTGAAGCTATCAATGCTCCCCGCTGAGACCACCGCCTGTGGAAGGGAATTCCACATCCTTGCCGCTCTTACAGTAAAGAACCCTCTACATAGTTTAAGGTTAAACCTCTTTTCTTCTAATTTTAATGAGTGGCCACGTGTCTTGTTAAAATCTCCTCTGTTAAATCGACCATGTTTTTGCCTGCCACTTGGACTGACCTTTTGCCCTTCCACTTTAGTACACAGGGGTCTTACGTATGTGAGGGGCTTCATAATAGCATTCTGAGTAGAGAAAACCATTTTTTTGGTTTCTGTACTCCCAGAACAGGGTCTGGTTGTCCGGAGGCTTCAAAGATATTTGGGTGGGAGAAGCCTCTACCGCTGACCCTAAGCTTGATGGTCCTTCCTGCTGCCTGGATCGATACTTTGGCTGTGCTGATCATATTGCTGCCTGTGATGACCCAGGACATTATGGACCATGTTTCTTCCTGCTGCCTGGACCAATACTTTGGCTGTGTTGACCATATATCTGCCTGCTGCCTGATATGTATAATTAATGCTCCTAGAACGCCTAGAGGTGCTACTTGGATGTTGGGCCTCTGTATGTGGCCAGGCTGTGTAAAAGTCTCACACATGTGGTCACCATACTCAGGAGGAGTAGCGGAATGTATTTTTGGGTATCATTTTTGCTATATACATGCTATGTGTTAGAAATATCTTATAAATTGACAACTTTGTGTAAACAAAATGCATTTCCATTTTTTTTCCACATTTTCCAAAAACTTCTGGAAAAAAATGAACCTTTCAAAAGACTCATTATGCCTCATAGATTATACGTTGGGGTGTTTTCTTTCCAAAATGGGGTCATTTTGTGTGCAATTTCATTGTCCTGATGCTCCAGGGCCTTCAAAAGTGTAATAGGTGGTTGAGAAATGAGATGTGCAATTTATGTCCCTAGAACGCCTGAAGGTGCTACTTCAATGTTGGGCCTCTGTATGTGGCCAGGCTGTGTAAAAGTCTCACACATGGGGTATCACCATACTCAGGAGGAGTAGCAGAATGTATTTTGGGGTGTAGTTGCAATTATGCATATGCTGTGTGTGAGAAATAACCTGTTAATATGACAAGTTTGTGTAAAAAAAGAAAAAAAAAAAAAAAAAAAGAAAAAAATTCTTCATTTTCCCAAGAATTATGGGAAAAAATTACAACTTCAAAAAACTCACCATACCTCTTACTAAATACCTTGGACTGTCTACTTTCCAAAAAAGGGGTCATTTGGGGGGATTTGTGCTTTTCTGGCTTTTAGGGTCTCAAGAAATGATGTGATCAATTTTCAGTGATTGGCACCATAACTTGTAGATTCTATATAATATCCCATATATATGGTTATTTTTACCAAAGAGATGAAGCAGTATTAATTTTGGCCCAAATTTATAAAGAAAAATTACTTATTTGAAAAATTTTACAATAGAAACAAAAAAAAATGTTTTTCCCCTAAATTTTCACTGTTTTTTGCTTATATTGCAAAAAAAAAAACAAGTGGTGATTAAATACCACCAAAAGAATGCTCTATATGTGAGAAAAAATGATAAAATTGTTGTTTGGATACAGTGTAGCATGACTGTGTAATTGTCATTCAAAGTGTGAGAGCGCTGAAAATTGGTCTGGGCGGGAAGCTGCATAAGCGCCTGGTATCGAAGTGGTTAAAAAAGCTGAAGGTATTTAAAGAAGGGAAACGAATATTAGCAGGGGACTTTATTATGTGTATAGATCAGAGAATGGATACCCGAGGGGGCTCTCTGCCTGTTTTCTAGTTCAAAAGCAGAATGAAATAAAGAGATTAGTAGAACATCAGTTGGTAGATGCTTGGAGGATTAGATCCCCAGAGGTTCGGGATTATACTTATTACTCTCCAGTTCATGGGTCATTCTCAAGGATTGACTATGTATTATAGAACATCAACTGTTATGCCGCGTACACACGGTCGGACTTTTCGGCTACAAAAGTCCGACAGCCCGTCCGACAGACTTTCGACGGACTTTTGGCGGACTTTCGACAGACTTTCAACGGACTTTTGGCGGACTTGCGGCAGACTTGCGGCAGACTTTCTAACGAACGGACTTGCCTACATACGATCACACAAAAGTCAGACGGATTCGTACAGGATGACGTACACCGGACTAAAATAAGGAAGTTGATAGCCAGTAGCCAATCGCTGCCCTAGCGTGGGTTTTTGTCCGTCGGACTAGCATAAGACAAGCGGATTTCTGGGTCCGGCGTAGTTACGACGTAAAGATTTGAAGCATGTTTCAAATCTGAAGTCCCTCAGATTTGCGGCTGGAAAAGTCCGCTGAAAGTCCGGGGAAGCCCACACACAATCGGATTGTCAGCTAGCTTTAGTCCGTCGGCATCCGTTGGACTTTTGTAGATGAAAAGTCCGAACGTGTGTACGCGGCATTACCCTTTCTTAAAAAAGCAGCTATCAAAACTGTCACCCTCTCTGATCATGCCCCAGTAATGATTCAATTAGAAGTGCTAGCAGGCACCCCTGAGGGAATGACTTGGAAATTAAAGGACTTCCTTATCCAGGACCCCAAGGTAATTAAGAAAATAGAGCAGGAGCTGGAGGGGTTCTTCTCTAGTAATGATACACCAGAAATCCCTCCATATACTCTTTGGGAATCTTCTAAGGCCTATATTAGGGGCATTTTAATAGGCATAGGAGCACTGAAGAAAAGAGAAGAGGGAGAAGATGAGAACCCTTTTATTTGGAGATAAAGGAGCTAGAACAACAAACTCGGCCCAAAGGCATCCCAGAGAGGCAAGAACAAACGGGAGAAAAAAGGAAATTAGCAGCACTATTGGAACAAGAGAAAAAACACGCTTTTCATATAGTGATGAAAGAGAGGCATCATAGGGGTAACAAACCTGGGAAATGGTTGGCTAGAGCAGTAAGGAAAAAAATGCATCCTTAATCCCCAAAATAAAAAATGATAAAGGGGAAATGGTTCATTCAACCCCTGAAATAGCCAAGGAATTTCATTCATATTATAGTCAGCTTTATAATGTGAGACAAAAAGAGGAAAGTGGAGGAGGAGGAGGTGGAGAACCTGGTAGTTCAAGAGTGTAACGGAACATCCCACACAGGTATATACACTCGGGGGACAATCCCCCCTCTTTGCATAAGGAAACTGGGCGGGGTAGACATTACCTCCACCAGTAGCATGACACACGGGTGTATTCAAACTTCTCATCAGTAGACTGTCTTTGGGAGGGGCTACTGTAGAAATCCCCTCCCTCTCACAGCTAATCCACGGAGACATATACATCCCATAATAGTTTTCTCTGAAGGCAGACACAAACAATAGAACAATGGGATAGAGGCACTTAAACATATAGCAACCCCCACCCACCTCAAACCATCCAGCAATGGTCTCTGATGAACGGTGGACTTTATCATATATTCTTGAGATCAGACTGGGGTTCACAGTCACCCTGGGCCCCTAATAGACACAGTGTGACTTACACATAGGAGGGGCGGGGGAGCTGGATAAGGAGTTTCCAGAGCTCTACAAGAGAAGATGTGTTCCACAAGCCCTTCGCCCAAAGTGACTCCCGTCACAAAGAGTTCCTGTGGGGACTAGACCTTCCAACGGTACCCAAGGAGGAGTTAGACCAGCTAGAGGGTCCGATTAAACAGGAGGAAGTGCTGAAGGCAATAAAGAACATGACTCTGGGTAAGAGCCTGGGTTCTAATGGGTACTCTGTTCTATACTACAAAAGGTTTCAAAAACTCCTGATCCCCAAATTATTCATGTAGTCACATGTGTTAGGAGAAAGAGAGAATTTACAGGGGGAATCACTGTTGGCTTACATAACTCTTATTCTGAAGGAGGGAAAGGACCCGGTGGCCCCCGCGAGCTATAGACCGATATCACTGCTAAAAATAGACAAACATTTTTGCTAAATTAATTGCAGAAAGATTAAAACTATTATTACCAAGTTGGATTCATAATGATCAAGTAGAGTTTGTGACAGGGAAGGAAGGGAGGGACAATTGCCTTAGTCTTTGTTCTTGATACATGAAGTAAGAGGGAAGGAGGCCCCAGTCATATTCCTGTCAATAGACGCCGAAAAGGCTTTTGACAGGGTGGACTGGGTTTTTATGTTGGGAACATTGAGACACTTAGGTATTGGTGATAGGATGATGCGATGGATTGCCGCATTCTATCACCATCCAACAGCTAAAACTAGAATAAATGGAAGTTTATCCCCCTCTTTTGAACTATTCAATGGCACAAGGCAGGGATGCCACCGATCCCCAATGCTGTTAGTAATAGCACTGAAACCCCTGCTAGCTGCGATTCGTATAAACGGGATAGGGAATATAGAGTTGCTGCATATGTAGATCATGTGCTATTTTTATATTTCCAACTCCAGAATAACAACACCAAACGTGCTAGAGGAACTGGGTTGATATGAGAAATTGTCAAATTTTTAAATGAATATATCCAAATCAGAGATCTTGAATATAACACTAATAAAATCCCTGTCGCACTCCGTTTGAGTGCTTCCGTCAGAACACTGCTTCCTCCAGTCTGGACCTTCAGATATCAGATATTACAGCCCATCTATTGTAACTAAGAACCAGGCTAGTTTAGTTACACAGCTTAAACATGATCTGTTTAATGAAACACAGGTACACAGAGATATTCAAACTTCACATCAGTAGACTGTCCAATCAGCAGGAAGAGCTGTTGGAGTAATTCCCCCCCCCACACAGAAAATACACATAGACATGTACATCCCATAATGGGTTGTTCCCACGGCAGACAGACACAATAGAACAACGGGATACAGCCACACCTAACAAACACATAGCAACCCCCACCCACCTCAAACCATCCAGCAATGGTCTCTGATGAACGGTGGACTTTATCTTCATATATTCTTGAGGTCAGATTGGGGTTCTCGGACACCCTGTGCCCCTAATAGACACAGGGTGACTTACACATAGGAGGGGCTAGGGGAGCTGGACAAGTTGACGCCAGTCACAATAACCACCCCAAGGAATGAACAGCAGGCAATACAACCTAAATTCCCCTTTGTATGGTGCAAGGAATTGAGATATCTAGGAGTAAAGCTAACTGCATCTTTAGCGACGTTATACAAAGCCAATTATATTCCAAAGCTCAACAAGGTTAAAGTGGTTGTAAACCCTTACACACCTAACAAACCTGCATGGCTTAGGAGATATTTGCCATATACACTTCCTTCAATGTCATCGGCGCATGTGCACTGAAGAAAGGGCACGATCGTGTCCTTTCTTCAGCAGCGCGCCGTGATCATTGGCTCCAGTGCACATGTGCAGGAGTGATGTCACGCGACTCCAGCCAGTCAGAGAGCTGGAGTCTGCGGCCCTGGAAGAGGGGTGAAGATGGACGTGGCCACCAGCGGGGACATCGTGGGCTTCGTTTGCATCTAAGTGGCACATAATGGGCTAGTATGCGATGCACGCTAGCACAATATGCTTTTACTTTGCAGGGAACAAAAGAGGAGGTAAAATCCATCATCAGTGTTTACTTCCTCTTTAAGGAACAACTAAACCACCTGAGACATAAACCTCTCTCTTGGTTAGACCGAATAAACGCACTAAAAAGGAATATTCTACCAAAGTTTACATATTTCAAATGATCCCAATTAAATGAACCCCAGGAATATTTTAGGAGATTAAGATCAATACTGTTAAAATATATATGGGCACACAATCGCCCCAGGATCTCCTATTAGATATTGGTAAAGGAAAAAAAAGACAGGGGGGTTAGCAGCACCTGATTTTAAGAAGTATTACCAGACAATTACGATTAGATGCACAATAAAGAAGGGAAAAGATGGGTAGATATTGAGATAACACAAAGCAAAGTAGATGTAGGAAAGATGGTATGGATACCACGACAACACCGAGAATAAACGATAATTCTCCCGCTCTACAAGACTCTGGTCCGGCCGCACCTGGAGTATGCTGTCCAGTTCTGGGCACCAGTCCTCAGGAAGGATGTACTGGAAATGGAGCGACTACAAAGAAGGGCAACAAAGCTAATAAAGGGTCTGGAGGATCTTAGTTATGAGGAAAGGTTGTGAGCTCTGAACTTATTCTCTCTGGAGAAGAGACGCCTGAGAGGGGATATGATTTCATTATATAAATACCGGACTGGTGACCCCACAATATACAAATACCTGACTGGTAACCCCACAATATATAAATACCGGACTGGTGACCCCACAATATATAAATACCGGACTGGTGACCTCACAATATACAAATACCGGACTGGTGACCCCACAATATATAAATACCGGACTGGTGACCCCACAATATACAAATACTGGACTGGTGACCCCACAATATATAAATACCAGACTGGTGACCCCACAATATACAAATACCGGACTGGTGACCCCACAATATACAAATACCGGACTGGTGACCCCACAATATACAAATACCGGACTGGTGACCCCACAATATATAAATACCGGACTGGTGACCCCACAATATACAAATACCGGACTGGTGACCCCACAATATATAAATACCGGACTGGTGACCCCACAATATACAAATACCGGACTGGTGACCCCACAATATATAAATACCGGACTGGTGACCCCACAATATACAAATACCGGACTGGTGACCCCACAATATATAAATACCGGACTGGTGACCCCACAATATATAAATACCGGACTGGTGACCCCACAATATATAAATACCGGACTGGTGACCCCACAATATACAAATACCGGACTGGTGACCCCACAATATATAAATACCAGACTGGTGACCCCACAATATATAAATACCAGACTGGTGACCCCACAATATATAAATACCGGACTGGTGACCCCACAATATACAAATACCAGACTGATGACCCCACAATATATAAATACCGGACTGGTGACCCCACAATATACAAATACCGGACTTATGAACCCACAATATATAAATACTGGACTGGTGACCCCACAATATATAAATACTGGACTGGTGACCCCACAATATATAAATACCGGACTGGTGACCCCACAATATATAAATACCGGACTGGTGACCCCACAATATATAAATACCGGACTGGTGACCCCACAATATATAAATACCGGACTGGTGACCCCACAATATATAAATACCTTACTGGTGACCCCACAATAGGGAGAAAACTTTTTCGCAGAAGAGAGTTTAATAAGACACGTGGTCACTCATTACAATTAGAAGAAAAGAGGTTTAACCTTAAACTACGTAGAGGGTTCTTTACTGTAAGAGCGGTAAGGATGTGGAATTCCCTTCCACAGGCGGTGGTCTCAGCGGGGAGCATTGATAGCTTCAAGAAACTATTAGATAATCACCTGAATGACCGCAATATACAGAGATATATAATGTAATATGACATATAATCACACAACATACAGAGATATATAATGTAATATGACATATAATCACACAACATACAGAGATATATAATGTAATATGACATATAATCACACAACATACAGGGATATATAATGTAATACTGACATATAATCACACACATAGGTTGGACTTGATGGACTTGTGTCTTTTTTCAGCCTCACCTTCTATGTAAGTAATTAGCGAGGAGCAGAAATCCACTGACTTGGAAGACTTCTAGGATATGGTGGGACGGTCTGGGTAGACTAGATCATTGGGAACATAATAATGCACCTTTCATTTCTCTATTGGACACAAATTATTTTAAGCCAGGGAAAGAGGATTATGTTTATTTTACTAGATGGGCAAAAAAAGAGGAACTATTGTTACAGGATGTGAAGAAAGGGAAAAGAATTTGCACATTCACTGAAATGACACAAAAATGGGGAAGTATGGCACTAGATAGATGGAGGAACACACAACTGCAGCACTTTACACAATCACTACCGCAGTGAAACATGAGGTGTGACGGGAGTCACTTTGGGCGGGGGAGGGGGGGGGGGGCTGGTGGAATCCAGAATCCCTTGTAGGAGGTTGGGATGTCCTTGTTTCAGCTCCCCATGCACCTCCTATGTGTAAGTGACCCTGTGTCTATTAGGGGCACAGGGTGACCAAGAAAATAATGGACATTAAGAATGTGGTTTGGATTTATCCCCAATATCTCCCAGGAACTATATAGAAAGACTATTCCTGTTGTGTTTGATTCTGAACTCAACATGTTAATTGAAAGATCTGATGACATTGTCCTCTGGAGCCGGACAGTCTGCTACTGGGGACTCCTGCTATAGTCTGTTGCCTATTAGACTGAGGAGGAGATCACTGTTTGTGTTGTTCATTGTAATGAGGTCTTCTGCTCTTGTTTGTGGTGTTTATGATGATGTCTATTGTCTGCAGTTGGCTTGAAGTCGGCAAGGCTGGTCTGTCATCTGTCATCCAGGTGGAAAGTGTCAGCCCTACCCATTGTCTGATGTTTTGGGTGAATATTTGGGTTATTGTGCATGTGGGGACTGACATACTTTTCAAGTGTATACAAAGGCTGTATCCAATTGTGACAAACCTAGCCGGAAAAGAGGCTTTTGGAGGGGACTGAATGCCAGCCTCCTGCAAACCAATGTTCTATTATGTTTGTCTGCCTTGGATCACAGGATGTGTATTGCATTGGAGGGAGGGGGGATTCTTCCAACAGCTCTCCCTGCTAACACTGTGTACTGATGAGACGTTAAACACACCTGACCTGTGTGTCCATTGTCATTGGACAGTTTAACCCGCCCTCTTTTCCAAGGGTGGGGGGGAAAGAGTCTCTGAGTTATTTTATCTGTTGTGTCCATGTGTTATAATAAAGAGTTGATTCCTGCTTGGAACCTGAAGACAGAGCCGTGTCTCGTTTTTGGGGTGGATTATTTGTATGGGTTCCTTGTTCGGCTGATTGGAGTGTTCGGTAGCTGCCTTTGTGTTTGGGTATGAAATGTCCTAAATGACTTTAACCCCTTTCATACTCGGGGTGTCGTTACACTGGTGGCAAGCAGCGGGATCATTCCCACAGCCCAGAAGGACAGCTACAACCGGAGACCGGCCAACAACCGTAAGAAGAGGGACATTATCGAAGAACTAGTCGAAATGGATAGAGCCGAAAGACCCAACATAACTGACAGGACACCCGAAGAGGCAAGTTTTGATCGGGCTGTCAAAATAAGACTGGCACATTATGGCCCTAACCCTACAGCGGAGATCATAGACTGAGTTATAGCGGCTGTGGAGGCAAATTGGCTACAGCAAAGAGGTGCTGCAGCAGCGGGAGTCACAACAGCACCTACTGAAAGGAGAAAGGTACATTTTGCTGTTTTTAAAATTTTCATTGAAGCAGAAGGGGAGATTGATGGGTACCTTGCCGATTTTGAACGGCAATGTGCCCTACACCGGGTGCCCACAGAGGAATGGGTTACCATTTTGTCTGGGAAATTGTCCGGCCGGGCCAGTGAAGCGTTCAGGACCATCCCAGATGAGGAGATTATGAACTATGGGCTGGTAAAAGAAGCACTTTTGGCCAGGTATGCCGTCACACCGGAGGCATACCGGAGGGGGTTTCGAGAGACGAGCAAGCAAACTGGAGACTCATATACTGAGTGGGCATGCCACCTACACCGCACGGCATCCCACTGGGTCGCTGGATGCCAAGCAGTATCTGGGGAAGAGGTGCTGCAGCTGTTCCTGCTGGAGCACTTCTTTGACAAGCTGTTCCCAGAAGTCAGAGAGTGGGTCTGGGACCGAAAACCTTGCACCTTGTCTGAAGCAGCTCGCCTGGCGGATGAATACACAGACGCCCGCAAACTGGATAACCATGTGGTCAAGACAACAGCTCGGGTGGATTATCGATCAGCGGCACCCCCTCCAGCTGGTGCCTACAAACCACAGTTGTACCGCCCTACAGCACCACCTCCAGTGGCCACTTATTCTCGGCAGCCCAGGTTCAACTCCCAGGACTACTCACAACCCCTCAGGTGTTTCGGGTGTAAACAGCTAGGGCACAAAAAGCCAGACTGTCCGTTGAATCCAGCCAGGCAGTCCCACTCATGGGGAAAGCCAGCAGGGGGGAATCCCCGCACATCCATGCCTGCGGCTCACTGCATTGAGGAGGAAGAACGTTGGGGCGTCCTGCATGAGGCTGATCTAGTACAAGCAGCTAACCAGGACAACCGGCAGCAACACAGGCAGACCGTCCGGGTTAATGGAAAGGTAGCCAATGGCCTACGTGATACTGGTGCCACCATGACCCTACTACGGAAGAACCTCATCCCAGAGAGCCAACACACCGGGGACACTGTAGTCGTAAGGGTAGCGGGAGGCACCATTTTCCGGCTACCCATTGCCTGTGTTCACCTGAATTGGGGGGTTGGTTCGGGACACGTGAATGTGGGGGTGATGAAGGATTTGCCAGCGGATGTACTACTGGGGAATGATTTGGCCCCCTTCATTTCTGCTTACGCCCCACTGAAGCCAACCCAGTGACTACCCGTGCCCAGATCCCCAACAGCATGATGGCGTGAGCCCAGTCACCCTGTCTTCTCTCCAGTGGCTGAAAAGACTACCGGGAGAAGGGCCAGTCCAGGCCTCTCCCCAACGGCGGGCGTGTTCTCCGAGAGAGGGAGAGGTCGGTTGGGTAAATAATGATCTGTTTGGAACAATTTTTGTTTGGGGTACGGTGTGGATACCAGCATTAGAGGACTGGAACTACTGACTAACTTCAGAGTCAACCCGTCTGGGGTCTCCTCCTGTGTTAGTCTCCTGCCGAAAGGGGAGAAATGTGACAGACCTAGCCGGAAAAGAGGCTTTTGGAGGGGACTGAATGCCAGCCTCCTGCAAACCAATGTTCTATTATGTTTGTCTGCCTTGGATCACAGGATGTGTATTGGATTGGAGGGTTTGTGTTTGTCTGCCTTGGATCACAGGATGTGTATTGCATTGGAGGGAGGGGGGATTCTTCCAACAGCTCTCCCTGCTAACACTGTGTACTGATGAGACATTAAACACACCTGACCTGTGTGTCCATTGTCATTGGACAGTTTAACCCGCCCTCTTTTCCAAGGGTGGGGGCAAAGAGTCTCTGAGTTATTTTATCTGTTGTGTCCATGTGTTATAATAAAGAGTTGATTCCTGCTTGGAACCTGAAGACAGAGCCGTGTCTCGTTTTTGGGGTGGATTATTTGTATGGGTTCCTTGTTCGGCTGATTGGAGTGTTCTGTAGCTGCCTTTGTGTTTGGGTTTGAAATGTCCTAAACGACTTTAACCCCTTTCATACTCGGGGTGTCGTTACACCAATAAATCATTCCATGTTCCAGCTTTGTAACTGAGCTAGTCTCACCTGGTTCTTGGTTACAATAGATGGGCTGTAATATCCGATATCTGAAGGTCCAGACTGGAGGAAGCCGTGTACTGATGGAAGCCCTCAAGTGGAGTGTGACGGGGTTCCGTGACGGGGTTCCATGACATCAGGTTAATAGAGAAATTGTTCTGCTCCCCACTGTGTTTAAAGCTAAGTATATCCAAAATATATAAAATATTAGTAAAGGAAGCTGAACCCAAATATCCACCATATTTAGGGAAATGGGAGGAAGAAAATAGGATTTTTTAAAACAGCTTACCTGTAAAATCCTTCTCTTTCGAAGGACATCACAGGACACAGAGCCACAGTAATCACTGATGGGTTATATAGGTATCACTGGTTATTGGACACTGGCACACCCTATCAGGAAGTTCAACCCCCTATATAATCCCTCCCCCATGCAGGGATACCTCAGTTTTGTAGCCAAGCAATATAGTGTATTAGAAGAGGGGCGGGACCTCTGTGTCCCGTGATGTCCTTCGAAAGAAAAGGATTTTACAGGTAAGCTGTTTTAAAAAATCTTATTTTCTTTCTCGAACATCACGGGACACAGAGCCACAGTAATTACTGATGGGATGTCCCAGAGCAATGCTACCTGAGGGGGGGGAACCACGACCAAGTAGGGTGTAATCAGACCTGAGGACCCTGTACCACTGCCTGCAGCACACTACGCCCAAAGGCGATATCCTCATGCCTTCTCACATCCACCTGATAGAATCTGGTGAATGTATGAACTGAAGACCAGGTTGCGGCCTTGCAGATTTCAGCCATAGAGGCCCGGTCATGCACTGCCCAAGAAGCACCAATAGCCCTTGTGGAATGTGCCCTGATCTGAAACGGAGGAATCTTCTGTTTCAAACCGTAAGCTTGAATGATCAATTGTCGAATCCATTTAGAAATGGTCGCTTTTGACGCTGCCTGTCCTCTATTGGGGCCCTCTGGCAGCACAAACAAAACATCCGTCTTGCGGATCTGAGTAGTTGCCCCTAGATAGGCCTTAACTGCTCTTACTACATCCAACGAATGTAGAGATCTCTCTTCCGGAGAACAGGGATCTGGAAAAAAGGAAGGCAGAACAATGTCTTGGTTTAAATGAAAATCAGAAACCACCTTCGGTAAAAAACTAGGATGAGGGCGTAGTACCACTCTATCCTTGTGTATAATCAAATAAGGCTCCTTACAGGAAAGAGCTGCTAGTTCTGATACTCTTCTAGCAGAAGAGATGGCCACCAGAAAAATTAATTTCCTTGTCAACAAGACCAAAGGAATCTGACTTATTGGTTCAAAAGGCTGTTTCTGTAACACAGCCAGGACCAAATTCAAGTCCCAGGGGTTTAGGGGCCCTTTAACCGGAGGATTAAGACGCATCACCCCCTGTATAAAGTTTCGGACCAAAGAATGCGAAGCAAGTGGCCGCTGAAATAATACTGATAAAGCAGAGACCTGGCCCTTGATGGTACTCAAGGCCAGCTTCATCTCTAATCCCATCTGTAGAAAATCAAGGATTCTACCTATGACATATTTCCTGGGATGCCAACCTCTGGATTCACACCAGGTTATATAAGCCTTCCAGACTCTATGATAAATCATCCTGGAAGCTGGCTTCCTTGCATTAATCAAGGTAGATATGACAGGACCTGAGAGCCCACGACTCTTCAGAACGTGGGTCTCAATAGCCAAACCGTCAAATTTAGCGTTTGTAAGGCAGGATGGAACACTGGACCTTGAGATAACAGGTCTGGGCGTTCCGGTAGTGTCCACGGGGAACCCACCGTCATCCTTACTATTTCTGCATACCAAGTCCTTCTGGGCCAAGCGGGGGCCACCAGAAGTACCGACTTCCTTTCCTGCCTGATCCTGCGAAGGAGTCGTGGTAGTAGCAGAATAGGCGGGAATGCGTAAATCAGTGAGAACCGATGCCACGGAATCACCAACACATCCGTCCCGCATGCAAGAGGATCCCTTGTCCTTGCCACAAATCTGTCTATCTTTTTGTTGAATCGGGATGCAAAGAGATCTACATCTGGAACCCCCCATCTTTGGCATATGGCCCAAAAGACGTCGGGATGCAGAGACCATTCCCCTGGGAGTAACTGCTGGCGACTTAGATAGTCCGCCTGCCAATTCTCTATTCCCGGGATGAAAACTGCCGATATGCATGGCACATGCATCTCTGCCCAGACTAAGATCTGGTTCACCTCTTTTTGAGCAGCTCGGCTCCGGGTGCCTCCCTGATGATTGACATAAGCCACTGCTGTGGCATTGTCGGACTGGATCCTGACCGGACAACCCTGTAGCCTGATAGTCCAGGCTTTTAGAGCTAGATGTATCGCCCGGATCTCCAGAATGTTGATGGGTAAGGTCCTCTCTGTCTTGGACCATACCCCTTGGACCGCAGCCTGTTCCAGAACTGCTCCCCAACCTGACAGACTGGCATCTGTTGTTACCACCGTCCAGGTAACCGGTAGAAAGGATTTCCCCTTCTGCAGGTTTTCGGGTATGAGCCACCAATTGAGGCTCTGACGCACCGCATGCGACAGGTGCATCGGAAAGTCTAATGCCTGAACCTTCTTGTTCCAGGTCGACAGAATACTGTGTTGCAGCATTCTTGAGTGAAACTGAGCATAGGGAACTGCTTCGAATGAAGACACCATCTTCCCTAGTAGCCTCATACAAAGGCGGACTGAGGGACCCTTCTTGGTCCTTACTGTCAGAATCAGCTCTCTCAAAGCAATGATCTTTGCCTGGGGTAGAAATATCTTCTCCTGGCTTGTATCTATAATCAGACCTAAATACTCCAGTCTTCTTACTGGTTTTAGTAAAGATTTTTCTAAGTTGAGGATCCAACCCAGATGTTCTAGATACCTGACCGTGGTCCTCAAGTTTCCCTTCAAAGAGGCTACCGACCGGTCTATCAAGAGCAGGTCGTCTAGGTATGCTATGACAGCTATACCCTGAGCCCTTAATCTGGCCAGAGGAGGAGCCAAGATCTTTGTGAACACTCGAGGTGCAGTGGCTATCCCAAAAGGCAGAGCCACAAACTGGAAATGGCGCCCTCCTACCTCGAAGCGCAGAAACTTCTGATGAGCAGGAAAAATGGGCACATGTAGATATGCATCTCTGATGTCTATTGATGCCAGAAATTCTCCTCCCTGCAGGGTGGGAACTACTGTTCGAATTGATTCCATGCGGAAGGATTGAATCCTTAGGAATCGGTTCAGATCCCTTAAGTCCAAAATGGGCCTGACATCCCCATTTGGCTATTGGACCGTAAAAAGGTTGGAATAGAAGCCCAATCCCTGGTCCTTTGCAGGAACTATCATAATGACCTCCTGCGACAAAAGTCGCTCTAACGCTAGACGGAGCTACTGCTTCTTCTCTGGGTCTCTGGGAACATTTGATCTGAGGAACCGAGGAGAAGGGAATTCCTGAAACTCCAGCTTGTACCCTAAGGTTACCGTGGAGACTACCCATCTGTCCTGGAAGTCCTCCTGCCAGAGCTCTGAGAACTGTCGCAGTCTTCCCCCCACTCAAGTGAGCGGGGGCGCCCCCTCATGCAGAGGTCTTAGTGTTTTGCCTAGTAGGCTTCTTTCCCCAGGACTTCTTTTGTCCCTGGGGTTGACTCTTGTCTCTGGACCCCGATGGAGGCGGCCGTCGAGACTGCCTGGAGGCTGAAGCCCCCGGCGCTGGGGAAAGAGTCCATTTGAAAGAGGGACGCTTGCTCTTCTTCTTGACAGGTAAGAGAGTGCTTTTCCCACAAGAGATTCTCTTGATATAGTTATCCAAGTCCTCTCCAAACAACCTTGCACCACGAAATAGAAACCCAGCCAAGAGCTTCTTACATGGTGCTTCGGCTGACCAATTTTTCAACCATAGGATTCTACGTATATGCACCAACCCCAGTGAAAGACGGGAGGTTTGCACGATAGAATCTCTAATGGCGTCAATCACAAAGCATAAGGCCGCTGGAAGGTTAGCAAACCCCTGGGCCTGCTGTTCAGGTAATACTTTGATGACCTGCTTAACATGGTCTCTTAAGTTTTGACAGACTCCAATCGCTGCTACTGCAGGTTGGGCCACTGATCCTGCTAAGGAGAAAACATCCTTCAATAGGGATTCCATCCTTTTATCTACAGGATCCCTGAGCATCTGAGCATTGTCTACAGGACAAGTCAGGCTATTATTTACGGAGGAAATGGCGGCATCAATAGCCGGTATTCCCCACATTTTAATAAACTTTTCTTCCATCGGATAAAGTGTTGAAAACTTTCTCGGCGGAAAAAAACATTTGTCTGGGTGATCCCACTCAGAATAAATGAGCTTTTCAAGTAAATTATGAACAGGAAAAGCCTGTGCTGCTTGGAAAGGTTTCAGTGACCCCAAAGCAGAAGAGGATTCTTTAGCAGTTTCAGGTATGGGCAACTTAAATGTGGATCGGACCAATCCAGTGAGGATCTGCACTAAGACTTTCTCCTCTTGGGAAGTCGCAGAGGGTCCCTCTCCACCTGATTCCTCCGAAGAGGAATCATCCATCCCATCCCGATCCTCTGAAAGGGATTCATCTCCTTTATCCCAGGGCTCCTCTGTCTGAGGGTCTTGGGGAACAGAGGAAAGCCTAGTGCGTTTTCTTCCACTGAGTGAAGATGTAATCACGGCCATTAATCTTTCCTCTAGACCATTAATGGTTGAGGAAAAAACCTCTTGTGTAATATATACAGGGGCTGAAGTGCCAGAAGCAGGTGTAGCCCCTGACCCCGATGGCTCTCCCTGGCTAGCCGTCCCTGGCCCATCTTTAGGGGGGGAGGATGCTGCCGACAAGGGGCCCTCAGAACCTGAACGAGATCCCCTAGTGTCTCTGGTTCCTGGGGTGCTTGAACCTCTTCTACCCATAGTGCAAAGCAACAAGGTGTGAGGTATACAAATGAACACTGCCCGCTGAGCGATGTAGTCTGGCTAAAAGCCTTGCTACCCAATGCTCAGTCTGGTGTTACTTCAGTAAATGCTGCCTAGGAGAATGCCTGTGTCCCACCTTACATGCGACCGTCAGCTCTGTGTCTCTCAGAAGGCTGAGTGCACCTGTACAGAGTGCCTTTAATAGCCTGCAGCTGGCCTGAGTGGGAGTCTAAGCACTCTGTGCTGACGTCCCGCCCCCTCCCCTCTACCGCCCCCCCCCCTCAAGTTTTGAAAAAAACGAGCGCTTCCCGCACTGCCGACTCTCCTGTCATGCTTCTAGAGAAAGGCTGGGGATGGGGGGGGGGGGGGGGAGGGAGACTGGTAACAAGATCTGCCTGAATGGCTATCTTCAGAGATGGTGGCCATTAGGCCGCAGAGCCCGGGTGGTATAACCACTTTCTAGACCCCTGTGGCCCCTCTCTAGCCTGGGGGGGGGGAACATTCAAACATGAGAAATCCCCCCTTCCACCTTACCTGTTTGCAGCCGGCTTGAGATGCTGGGACATAATCAGCACTGAACACCTGAGACAGTCAGTCAGCATGTGTAGGTTTGTGCGCTTGGCAGCCCCCGGTGGTCACAATAGGCATAGCATGCATTTACCTTAAAGGAGAAAAGCCACTAGAACTCAAAAATTCTGTGGAATCTCCTCTTACCTTATCCAGCCGCAGGGTGCTGTTTACACAGACCCAATCTTCACCTCTCACGGTGGGCTCCGTTTGAAAAACCGTCAGAGACTGGGGCCCCCATCAGTAGGGGGATCCAACAGTTCTGGGACCGTAAAGCACCTCGCCAGAAATTAGGAAGTTTAACCACCTGGCATCCGCGCTATAGCCGAATGACGGCTACAGCGCGGACCTACATTCCCGGGAGGACGTCATATGACGTCCTCCCCTGTGCACGCTCCCTGCGCGCGCCCTGCAGGGCGCGCGCGTTGTGATCACCGAGTCACTGAGACTCGGCTGATCACCGATCTGTGTAAGGGGCCGGTCCCGGCCCCTTACCATGTGATCAGCTGTCAGCCAATGACAGCTGATCACATGATGTAAACAAAAGATCGGTAATCGTTTTTTTTTTTTTACTCACGCTGACAGCGCGAGTAGAAAAAAAAGCCGATCACCGGATCGGATGTGAGGGACATCGGTCCCCAAGTGGAAGAGGCACATCTGCCTCATCAGTACCCAATAAAAGTGCCACCTAATAGTGCCCACAGTGCCACCTAATAGTGCCCCACAGTGCCACCTAACAGTGCCCACAGTGCCACCTAACAGTGCCCACAAGTGCCACCTATCAGTGCCCACAAGTGCCACCTATCAATGCCCACCTGTAGTGCCAATCAGTGCCACCTGCCAGTGCTGCCCATCACTGCCACCCATCAGTGCCCATCACTGCCACCCATCAGTGCCCATCACTGCCGCCTATCAGTGCCCATCACTGCCGCCTCATCAGCGTACATCAATGAAGGAGAAAAATTACCCGTTTAAAATTTTTTAAAACAAAATATAAAAAAATAAACTTTTTTTTAAAAAAAAAATCAGTTTTTAAAATTTTTTTAATAAAAAGTAAAAACCGCAGAGGTGATCAAATACCACCAAAAGAAAGCTCTATTTGTGGTGAAAAAATGATAAAAATGTCATTTGTGTACAGTGTTGTATGACCGCGCAATTGTCATTCAAAGTGCGTCAGCGCCGAAAGCTGAAAATTGGTCTGGATAGGAGGGGGGTTTAAGTGCCCGGTAAGCAAGTGGTTAAAGCCATTTTCTGATCTGCGGGGTCCAGCTCTCTAAAAAGAGAAGCATTACGGGTAAAACCTCGTTTCTTCGGACACGAGGCCCGGGTACCATTCAATTCGGCCATGAAAGGACACCTTGAAATGGATCCGGTTCTCATGGCTTGCCCCAGTATAGGATATAGGATATTCCCTTTGGAGCTCAGCACAGGACATCTTTACACGTCCAACACCTAAGACACTGGCGTAAAAACTGAGGTATCCCTGCAAGGGGGAGGGATTATATAGGGGGTTGAACTTCCTGATAGGGTATGCCAGTGTCCAATCACCAGTGATACCTATATAACCCATCAGTAATTACTGTGGCTCTGTGTCCCGTGATGTTCGAGAAAGAAATAGGATTTATCGGAGATGAGGAATAGAGAGGGAAGATTTTGAGATTAGCTTCTTTCTCATCAAGAGATGGAAAGACAATAGAGAGATGTGCCATCAATTATTAGCGAGATGGTATGTGACTCCCGCAGAGGTTCCCCCTACATGTTGGAGGGGGAGGGGGGGGTGCGATGCTCAGGGGACCTTTGGCCACTTATGGTGGGAATGCATAAAGATACAGCCTTACTGGGAGGGAATTACTAAGGCGATTTATCAAATTACAGGAGAACAGATCCAAGGTTGAGCCATGGAAATGTCTGTTCCGTGGTACAGAAAAGAATGGTGGCCCAGTAGAAGAGCACCTTAGTTCCACATTCATTAAATGCAGCTAAAAGTTTGATACCGAGAATTATGGAGAACCCCAGAAGCCCCGACTATGAAAGAAAGGGTAGCAAAGGTGGACTGGCTGAGATCTATAGAAGAAACAATGCATATAATAGAAGGTAATATAATAGAGGTATATCATACCATATGGGGGAAATGGGTGAATGGGGGTGGGGGATGGGAATATATATATGAAATTATGTGAATTGAAGCTCAGATTTGAATATCTGCATTGTAACTGTTTGGATCTGTTTTTAATAATGCATAAAACAATAAAAAGAGAATATATATAAAAAAATAAAAAAAAACCTCGTTGGGTCAGCACTGGATGGGCAGATTGTGTGCTACTCATTACTTATTGTGATAACAGGAAATAGAACAGACAGTTCACATTTCACAAATATAATGATATTTTATTGGCACCTCGAAAAAGACAGTTTTACTGTACAAATACAAATAATACATTCTGTACAGTCATAGAACCAATCAGTGAGAACTGCGATCTGTGGATCTTCCTGTGTGTGACGACACAGACATGTCTGACCACTATTATTCTTTAGGAGAAACCCCCATCTCTCCTCCACAGACTATGGACCATCCAGAGGGCTCCCCACCCCCCCCCCCCACAGACTATAGACCATCCAGGGGGCTTCCCACCCCACCCCCCCCCCACAGACTATGGACCATCCAGGGGGCTTCCCACCCCTCCCCTCCCCCACAGACTATGGACCATCCAGGGGGCTCCCCACCCCTCCCCCACAGACTATAGACCATCCAGGGGGCTTCCCACCCCTCCCCTCCCCCACAGACTATGGACCATCCAGGGGGCTCCCCACCCCTCCCCTCCCCCACAGACTATGGACCATCCAGGGGACTCCCCACCCCTCCCCCACAGACTATGAATCATCCAGGGGGCTCCCTACCCCTCTCCACAGACTATGGACCATCCAGGGGGCTCCCCACCCCTCCCCTCCCCCACAGACTACGGACCACCCAGGGGGCTCCCCACCCCTCCCACACATGGAATATGGACAGCCTTGTACCACTTTACATTGTATCACAATGGTACTTCAACATGTCCTCCATGCTGCATCCTCCTGGGTAGTCTCACTCGTCTGTTGAACAGAATTCACCAATCAGAAAGTGTGTCTGAGAAAGAATGCTGGAGGAGCGAGGAGAAGGCAGGCGGAGTCCACTGAATTCCCATTACTGATTGGCCACTATGGGGGGGAAAGTGGAAGTAAATCAGAGAGAGGCCAGGAAGGAAAAGCAGAGAAAGCCCTTTCTGGGTGGAGACAATACAGAACCTTCCAGAACTTTCATTAGGATTCAGGATCTGCCAGGGATGAGTGGTGATCCTGGAAAGGGAAGAGCATGGGACTACTTTCACCCATTACTGTCCTTCCCACGCCCCCCCACCCCCAATATACTTCCAATGGAACAGACGTGGCTCTGGTATATATATGGGGAGTCTCCAAGCAGAACAGAAATAGATTCACAGAGATGGTGACATCCAATCACGACGATGCAGACACTTGGCTCCGCTACACCTCCAACGTCTTCTGTGCTGTAGATGCCTGCAGGAGAGAGAAGAAACATCCAGCATGGAGTCACATTGTGGGGGGTGTCCACCCAGAAAACGTCAATGTACAGTCCTACTCTGTACTGGTCTCTACGTTACAATACACCGTGTTGGGTATCCGAGGTCTTTATTACAAAAATCTGCTTTTCATACTGTGAAATCCTTTTCTTCGAGTCCATTGAGGAATACAGACAGTCTTGTGCTGTCCAGTCATACTGCCACCTACAGGAGAACTGGACACATGGTAGGCCAGCCCAGGATATCCCCTCCTACTTGGAGTATTTCTCAGTTTTGTGGCACAGCATGAATATAAACACCTACAGTATTGTCCCTCAATGGACCCCAAGAAAAGCATTTTACGGGGACTACAAAAGTCACACTTTTCTTTCTTGTTTATTGAGGAACGTGGTAAATCTCTGACTGTTGGGACATCCAAAAGAAGTCCAACTGAGAGGTGGGCAAAAGCAAACAAAACTCCAACAGGCCCAAGAAAGCTAAGGAACTGTGGACCACCTGCAGCTTAAAAAGGCACTGAAAGGTCCTTACACCCCAAGGTCCTTACACCCCAAGGTCTTATTAGAAGAGGCCTGAAGATCCACCCAGAGCAACGTAGAGGACAAGTGAACAGAAGACCAGGCAGTAGCCTTAATAATCTGGGAAGGAGCTGCCTGCAGGACCTTCAACCCGAAGATGGCACTTAATGAGTCCTGAACATCCACCAGGTAGACCTTAGAGAATTTGTGAACAGAAGACCATCGGTAGCCTAATTTTAAAAAGAGAGAAGCTGCTCTAGAGAGTCTCAATCAATCAAGTCAAGGCATATAAAGTCCATAATAAATCACCATTTCTTCTTAATGGCACCACAGTAATTATACACAAACAGGAGAGTGCCCAGCTACCGTAACAAAGACCTGCTTACCAGATGGCAAGCATAAAGGGCAGATGGCTATAACCCAGCCACGGTCTTTAGCTTGCAGATGTCAATCAAAACCGGTTCCAGCAGACTGGATGGTGCAAATCTCTCTCTCTCTCACCGTCTATGGAGTCCGTACTTGCTTAGGTAAATTCCCCAAAAAGAGTAGACTAACCATAGCGTAATACAGTCTAAATACTTTATTTAGAAAAAAGATATTACATTTACATCAGTAGGTTGAATATCGCATGTGTTAAAAACAATGCTGGCCGGCAACAAACGGAGCCCGTCCTCCTAGTAAATTCTCGTGGTGACGTCAGTACGTGCCCTCCTCCAGAGGTGTTTCGTCATACGTGACGTTGTCAATGGGGAACGGGCAAGGTAATGACTTACCACCTTATATAAAGAGCCAGGCCTCGTTCTGAGTCACGAGCACACGTCTCAAAAAGTTGCCATATTGGATATGGGCAATTTATCCCTCACTTGCCAAGACGGAAACATTCACATCTGAAGCAGTTTGGATGTGAATGTTTCTGTCTTGGCAAGTAAGGGATAAATTGCCCATATCCAATATGGCGCTTCTTGAGACATGTGCTCATGACTCAGAACGAGGCTTGGCTCTTTATATAAGGTGGTGAGTCATTACGTTGCCCATTCTCCATTGACAACGTCACGTATGACGAAACGCGTCTGGGGGAGGGCACGTACTGACGTCACCACACAAATTTACTAGGACAACGGGCTCCGTTTGTTTGTTCCCGGCCGGCATTGTTTTTAACACATGCGATATTCAACCTACAGATGTAAATGTAATATCTTTTTCTAAATAAAGTATTTAAAATGTATTATGCTATGGTTAGTCTTCTCTTTTTGGGGAATTTACCTAAGCAAGTACAGACTCCATAGACGGTGAGAGAGATTTGCACCATCCAGTCTGCTGGAACCGGTTTTGATTGACATCTGCAAGCTAAAGACCGTGGCTGGGTTATAGCCATCTGCCCTTTATGCTTGCCATCTGGTAAGCAGGTCTTTGTTACGGTAGCTGGGCACTCTCCTGTTTGTGTATAATTACTGTGGTGCCATTAAGAAGAAATGGTGATTTATTATGGACTTTATATGCCTTGACTTGATTGATTGAGACTCTCTAGAGCAGCTTCTCTCTTTTTAATGTTACTTTTTGTGTGTATCCCACTTCATGCTGCTGCTTGTCTATGTTTTTTATATACATTTAATTGAGTTTTTTTTTAGCGTGGTTCCTTTTACCTTTTTAATCGGTAGTCTAATGCCACAAAGCCCAGGAGGCATTTACAGATCTAGCGGAGTGTGCCCTGATAGAAGAGGAGAGACCCAATTCTTCAGACTGTAAACTCGAGTTATGATCTGTCTGATCTGTCTGAGCCGTCTAGATATGGTGAAAGGAGAAGTTAGTTCATCCTTGTGGAGACCATCAGGAATGACAGAGAGTCCGTCTTTCTGAAGGAAGCATTTTCTTAGAGAAACTCACAGACTGAACTACATCCAGGCAATAGAGAGATCTCTGAAGGAAGAAAGAATGATGCCCAGGTTCAGAGGAAAGGCAAACACTACCTGAGGTAGAAAAAGAAAGTCCTGGGCCCCAACCCACCTTGTCCTTGTGTAAGACCAGAAAGGGTTCTCTACAGGATAAGGCCACCAGCTCAGACACTCGCCTCACAGAGGGGATGGCAACAGGGAATGCATGAAAGGGGAATAAACCGGATAGGTTCAAAGTGTAGGTTTAGAAGTGGCAAGAGAACAGCATTTGCATCTCACAGAGACACAGAAGAACGGACAGGGGAACCACCCTACACAAAGGTCTTTATGAAAGAATGGGAAGCCAGCAGGTTCTGGAACAAGACCACAAGGGCAGATACCGGACTCTGGATAGTGCAAAGGCCAAATGCTGCCTAGGTCATCTGTAAGGCGGCAGGGGTACATCCCACAGAGGATTTCCTGGGGTTAAAGCCTCTTGCCTCCAACATACTAAAGTATGCCCTTCCACGTACCACGATAACCCCTGCAGACACAGTAGACCTACTCGTTTTTAGCATCATGGGAATCACTGCTTAAGAGTATTCCCATCCCTCAAAATCTGGGCTTCAACTATCAGGTGTTAAGGCCAGGAACTGATGAAGAGGATGGTAAATCAATCTTTGAAACAACATCCAGGAGTTTGATGAGGTCAAGTACCACATATGTCTGAGACCGTCTAGAGCTATGGGGATCGCTGAAATGCCCTCCATCTTTATCCTAAAGAGAAGACAAGGAAGGGAGTTTTCATGGAGGAAAGGAATAGATCAGGGTGTACTGAATCAATGGAACCAACAAAGCATCCACTACTTCCGATCCCTGGACCTGCATAGATACCCGTCCAGTTCATTTTACAATTCAACATGGAGGCCAGGAGGTCCTCATCTGGAGTCCCCCACAGGTGACATAGGTCCTGGAACATTTCTGAATGTAGGGACCACTTATCTGGGTCCAGGCACTGCATACTGAGGAAGTTTGCCTGCCAATTGTCCACGCCTGGCATGTAAACAGTGGGCAAGGCTGGAACATTGTTCTGTCCAGGACAGGATTCACGCTTTTTGCCATGGTAATGCTTCTGGTTCCTCCCTGATGGTTGATATATGCCACTGCCATGACTAAATTCTGATTGGATATTCCTCCAAATGGGAGGTCCAGTGCTGTAAGAACAGTCAGATTGCCCAAATTTCCAGAATTTTGATGGGGAGATTTTATCTTTAGTCCAAGTTCCCTGCACTGACAAGGTGACTAGCACTCATCCTGGATATTTCAGGAGACTAGAGGAAAGTATTTCCCCAACTCCAGAGCAGGATTATAGAGACATCAATCCTGAGACAACCTGGTGGTAGATGAACCAGTCTGACCATAGGATGAGGCCTTGAGATACAAGATTGGGTGGATGCCCCCTTTGGGTTTGAATACTGTGAAGAGGAACTGTTGTATCACAGGCACTGGGGCAATGAGACTTGTTCCAGAAGACCCACCATACCATGGGTTGCATTAGGATCTGCATATCTCTGAGGTGACACAGACAGGTCGAAGTAATTAACTGGGGAGGGGACTGGAAACTAACCTCTAGCTGGTATTGGAAATCGCCTTCCATACCCAAGCCCCTGAGGTGGAGGTTATCCATGTGTCTGCAAAGGCTAATAGACTCCCCTGCTCTCCCACTCTCTGAAAAGTGGGGGGTGCTCCTCATACTGAAGAATATGTATCTGAGGGTTTGTGGAATTTGGAAGACCAAGAATTGCGGGTAAACTGGTTGCCGGACTTAGTTTTGGACTTGCCAAAAAGAAGGGAGTTTGAGAAATGCCTCCCAGTCGCCTATCGGTGAGGTTCATAAAGACAGGTAGATCCTCCACTGAGATGACAGGCGCCTTGTGATGATAGGATACTGTTGGGTTTACAGAGGGGTACACATCTTCACAAAAGGGTACAACGCTGGTAGGCATCTGGGAGGTAAAAAGACCACGGCTGGATTTTTCCATTCTCCATAAACAGAAAAGTTTTGGCAGTCCTAGGAGCCCTAAAGAAGCGTGGACTGGGGACTCTACTGATAGAAACCACAGGTTTGAAAGTGCAAACAGAACCAACAAGAGCTGAAATGTTGCCTCCCAGTTTGGGAATAATAGCAGAAAACGGACTCCTCAGGTGCACATTTGTGTGTCAGGAACTCGAGAGACTGAGCATCACACCAGGTCTCCGGGGCTGAAGGCTCAAAGGTCACAGCAGTTTAGATACAAAATCTGGGGAGCACAATTATGGCCTCTGTGGTCAGAGTCAGCATCTATCAGCAATATCTGGACCATAAAATCCAGCATGACTGCAGTGGAATCCTCCATTTATAGAGCAGAGGAGACCACCATAGCCGGCGGAGCCAAGGAAGACTCTGAAGATGGCATGGACTTTACCATAAGATGAAATTCCAGGGAATCAGTGTCTGGCATCTAAGGGCTACTGGCAGCACAGGAACCATTAGTGGAGGAGGAGGTGTGAGCACCGGGTACAGTGGATCTGTAACGGACAAGGTCACACCTGGGACTGAAAGGGTCACACCTGGGACTGACAGGGTCACACCTGGGACTGACAGGGTCACACCTGGGACTGACAGGGTCACACCTGGGACTGAACGGGTCACACCTGGAACGGACAAGGTCACACCTGGAACGGACAGGGTCACACCTGGAATGGACAGGGTCACACCTGGGACTGAAAGGGTCACACCTGGGACGGACAAGGTCACACCTGGAACGGACAAGGTCACACCTGGGACTGAAAGGGTCACACCTGGGACTGACAGGGTCACACCTGGGACTGAAAGGGTCACACCTGGGACGGACAAGGTCACACCTGGAACGGACAAGGTCACACCTGGGACTGAAAGGGTCACACCTGGGACTGACAGGGTCACACCTGGGACTGACAGGGTCACACCTGGGACTGACAGGGTCACACCTGGGACTAAAGGGGTCACACCTGGGACTGAAAGGGTCACACCTGGAACGGACAAGGTCACACCTGGAACGGACAGGGTCACACCTGGGACTGAAAGGGTCACACCTGGGACGGACAAAGGTCACACCTGGAACGGACAAGGTCACACCTGGGACTGAAAGGGTCACACCTGGGACTGAAAGGGTCACACCTGGAACGGACAGGGTCACACCTGGAACGGACAGGGTCACACCTGGAACGGACAGGGTCACACCTGGAACGGACAGGGTCACACCTGGGACTGAAAGGGTCACACCTGGGACTGAAAGGGTCACACCTGGGACTGAAAGGGTCACACCTAGAATGGACAAGGTCACACCTAGAATGGACAAGGTCACACCTGGAATGGACAAGGTCACACCTGGAATGGACAAGGTCACACCTGGAATGGACAAAGTCACACCTGGAATGGACAAAGTCACACCTGGGACTGACAGGGTCACACCTGGGACTGATAGGGTCACACCTGGGACTGATAGGGTCACACCTGGGACTGATAGGGTCACACCTGGGACTGATAGGGTCACACCTAGAATGGACAAGGTCACACCTGGAATGGACAAGGTCACACCTGGGACTGAAAGGGTCACACCTGGGACTGACAGGGTCACACCTGGGACTGACAGGGTCACACCTGGGACTGACAGGGTCACACCTGGGACTGATAGGGTCACACCTAGAATGGACAAGGTCACACCTGGAATGGACAAGGTCACACCTGGGACTGAAAGGGTCACACCTGGGACTGACAGGGTCACACCTGGGACTGACAGGGTCACACCTGGGACTGACAGGGTCACACCTGGGACTGATAGGGTCACACCTAGAATGGACAAGGTCACACCTGGAATGGACAAGGTCACACCTGGGACTGACAGGGTCACACCTGGGACTGACAGGGTCACACCTGGGACTGACAGGGTCACACCTGGGACTGACAGGGTCACACCTGGGACTGACAGGGTCACACCTGGGACTGACAGGGTCACACCTGGGACTGTGCCACAGCTCAAGGGACAGTAATGGACTTCAGTATACATGTCAGCGAAGAGCCCAGGTCCTGAAGGCCACATTGCAGCTCCACAATTGACCAGTCCAGAGGGGTCGGGTGTGGCCCTCTTAGGTCAACCTGAAGAAAACCAAACTGAAGTGCTGCATATAGAGAGCGGATCGCCAGTCATGGAGATTGAAGAAAAAAAAAAAAAAATCAATAAAAAGGTCAGATTCTTCCCAGCATTGAAAAGACGTCCATCCCCCCCCCCACCAGGACACTACAAAAACGGAGGCATGCTGGGTAGAGGAGGAGGGGTTACTTAATGTTTGTCATTGTACAATTCTCCTGTAGGCGGCAGTATAACCCGATAGCCAATGATTGAGGAAGACAATCTTAGTACATAATTCCCATAATCCCGTTGGAAAGGATGAGCTCCACCATTATCATCACCCTGAACTCTACTTTTATCTCACCTGCTGGATTTCCTGCATGGCTCTTCGGATGGATTTGTGGAATCGAGGGCGGGGGTGGGCAGGCTCCTCCAGTTTCTTGTGCTCTGATTGGTTGGATGCAGATTCGGCGGGTGGAGAGGAGGGAACATTCTCATCTCCGAGAGACAGAGTTCTGGTCAGGAATTTCATCTCCTCACAGTCTGGACCCCAATTCTCCGTCTATAGAGAACAGACATCACATGACATCCCGCTACGGGGCTCAAACCAATCACAGACATGTGGCCCTCTCCAGTGGCCCATGTGTTATGTGATCCTCACCTCTGGTCCCTGTGTCATATGACCTCCTCCAGTGGGCCCTGTGTTATGTGGCCACCCCTCAAGTGGCCCCCTCAAGTGGCCCCTGTGTCATGTGAGCCTCACCTCTAGTCCCTGTGTCATATGACTTCCTCCAGTGGCCCCTGTGTCATGTGACCCCCTCAAGTGGCCCCGGTGTCATGTGACCCCCTCAAGTGGCCCCGGTGTCATGTGACCCCCTCAAGTGGCCCCGGTGTCATGTGACCCCCTCAAGTGGCCCCGGGGTCATGTGACCCCCTCAAGTGGCCCCGGGGTCATGTGACCCCCTCAAGTGGCCCCGGGGTCATGTGACCCCCTCAAGTGGCCCCGGGGTCATGTGACCCCCTCAAGTGGCCCCGGTGTCATGTGACCCCCTCCAGTGGCCCACGGTGTCATGTGACCCCCTCCAGTGGCCCACGGTGTCATGTGACCCCCCCTCCAGTGGCCCACGGTGTCATGTGACCCCCCCTCCAGTGGCCCACGGTGTCATGTGACCCCCTCCAGTGGCCCCAGTGTCATGTGACCCCCCTCCAGTGGCCCACGGTGTCATGTGACCCCCTCAAGTGGCCCCAGTGTCATGTGACCCCCTCAAGTGGCCCCAGTGTCATGTGACCCCCTCAAGTGGCCCCGGTGTCATGTGAGCCTCACCTCTAGTCCCTGTGTCATATGACTTCCTCCAGTGGTCCCTGTGTCATGTGACCCCCTCCAGTGGCCCTGGTGTCATGTGACCCCCTCAAGTGGCCCCGGTGTCATGTGACCCCCCTCCAGTGGCCCACAGTGTCATGTGACCCCCTCAAGTGGCCCCGGTGTCATGTGACCCCCTCAAGTGGCCCCGGTGTCATGTGACCCCCTCAAGTGGCCCCGGTGTCATGTGACCCCCTTCCAGTGGCCCTGGTGTCATGTGACCCCCCTCCAGTGGCCCCGGTGTCATGTGAGCCTCACCTCTAGTCCCTGTGTCATATGACTTCCTCCAGTGGTCCCTGTGTCATGTGACCCCCTCAAGTGGCCCCGGTGTCATGTGACCCCCTCAAGTGGCCCCGGTGTCATGTGACTCCCTCAAGTGGCCCCGGTGTCATGTGACTCCCTCAAGTGGCCCCGGTGTCATGTGACTCCCTCAAGTGGCCCCGGTGTCATGTGACCCCCCTCCAGTGGCCCCGGTGTCATGCGACCCCCCCTCCAGTGGCCCCGGTGTCATGTGACCCCCCTCCAGTGGCCCCGGTGTCATGTGACCCCCCTCAAGTGGCCCCGGTGTCATGTGACCCCCTCACGTGGCCCCAGTGTCATGTGAGCCTCACCTCTAGTCCCTGTGTCATATGACTTCCTCCAGTGGTCCCTGTGTCATGTGACCCCCCTCAAGTGGCTCCGGTGTCATGTGACCCCCTCAAATGGCCCCGGTGTCATGTGACCCCCCTCAAGTGGCCCCGGTGTCATGTGACCCCCCTCAAGTGGCCCCGGTGTCATGTGACCCCCCTCAAGTGGCCCCGGTGTCATGTGACCCCCCTCAAGTGGCCCATGTCATGTGACCCCCCCTCCAGTGGCCCCTGTGTCATGTGACCCCCCTCCAGTGGCCCCTGTGTCATGTGACCCCCCTCCAGTGGCCCCTGTGTCATGTGACCCCCCTCCAGTGGCCCCTGTGTCATGTGACCCCCTCCAGTGGCCCTGGTGTCATGTGACCCCCCTCCAGTGGCCCCTGTGTTATGTGACCCCCTCAAGTGGCCCCCTCCAGTGGCCCGTGACCCCTCTCCAGTGGCCCTGGTGTCACGTGACCCCCCTCCAGTGGCCCGTGTCATGTGAGCCTCATCTCTAGTCCCTGTGTCATATGACTTCCTCCAGTGGCCCCTGTGTTATGTGGCCACCCCTCAAGCGGCCCCTGTGTCATGTGACCCCCTCAAGTGGCCCCGGTGTCATGTGACCCCCCTCAAGTGGCCCGTGTCATGTGACCCCCCCTCCAGTGGCCCCTGTGTCATGTGACCCCCCCTCCAGTGGCCCCTGTGTCATGTGACCCCCCCTCCAGTGGCCCCTGTGTCATGTGTCCCCCCCTCCAGTGGCCCCGGTGTCATGTGACCCCCCTCCAGTGGCCCCGGTGTCATGTGACCCCCCTCCAGTGGCCCCGGTGTCATGTGACCCCCCTCCAGTGGCCCCGGTGTCATGTGACTCCCTCCAGTGGCCCCGGTGTCATGTGACCCCCTCCAGTGGCCCCAGTGTCATATGACCTCCTCCAGTGGCCCCTATGTTATATGTCCTCCTCCAGTGGCCCCGGTGTCATGTGACCCCCCTCCAGTGGCCCCTGTGTCATGTGACCCCCTCCAGTGGCCTGGTGTCACGTGACCCCTCTCCAGTGGCCCTGGTGTCATGTGACCACCTCCAGTGGCCCCTGTGTCATAACACCCCCTCCAGTGACCCCCCTCATCATTGGTTGCTGTGTCCCTGTGACCCCATATAGTTAACCTCTGCCAAGTCCAGTGGTCACCCAAGTTTCTCACCTTCTCACAGGCTTCTCTCAGGGTTTCCCCATACGGCTGAAGACCAACTACGCGGTGATACTCTATGAGGGCGGAGAGCGAGGAGTGAGCGCGATCTTCACCCAGGATGACATAGCAGCCATTGCAGCGCACATCGATCATATAATGGCGGCAGCGGTCCATCCCCCTACAATATGGAGAAGATGGTAACTCTCCGGCCTGGAGGTCCTGAGATCCATGGCTGGGTGAGAATTACATAACAAGATATGGAAACCTTACAGGAAGAGGAGGGGCAAAATAGAAATATTACACTCTAAGGGGGACCTCTGGAGGCATCCAGGATCAATCTGGGGGTCCAAGTAGATGACAGCATGCCAATCTGCAGCAAGCAAAGACAGCAGTTATGGGGGATGGGAGAGCTCAGTTATGGGGGGTGGGAGAGCTCAGTTATGGGGGATGGAGGACCTCAGTTATGGGGGATGGAGGACCTCAGTTATGGGGGATGGAGGAGCTCAGTTATGGGGGATGGAGGAGCTCAGTTATGGGGGATGGAGGAGCTCAGTTATGGGGGGTGGAGGAGCTCAGTTATGGGGGGTGGAGGAGCTCAGTTATGGGGGGTGGAGGAGATCAGTTATGGGGGATGGAGGAGCTCAGTTATGGGGGGTGGAGGAGCTCAGTTATGGGGGGTGGAGGAGCTCAGTTATGGAGGATGGAGGAGATCAGTTATGGGGGATGGAGGAGCTCAGTTATGGGGGGTGGAGGAGCTCAGTTATGGGGGGTGGAGGAGCTCAGTTATGGGGGATGGAGGAGGTCAGTTATGGGGGGTGGAGGAGCTCAGTTATGAGGGATGGAGGGGGTCAGTTATGGGGGATGGAGGAGATCAGTTATGGGGATGGAGGACCTCAGTTATGAGGGATGGAGGAGCTCAGTTATGGGGATGGAGGAGCTCAGTTATGGGGGGTGGAGGAGCTCAGTTATGGGGGATGGAGGAGGTCAGTTATGGGGAATGGAGGAGCTCAGTTATGGGGGATGGAGGATCTCAGTTATGAGGGATGGAGGAGGTCAGTTATGGGGGATGGAGGAGGTCAGTTATGGGGGATGGAGGAGGTCAGTTATGGGGGATGGAGGAGGTCAGTTATGAGGGATGGAGGAGCTCAGTTATGGGGGATGGAGGAGCTCAGTTATGGGGGATGGAGGAGCTCAGTTATGGGGGGTGGAGGAGGTCAGTTATGAGGGATGGAGGAGGTCAGTTATGAGGGATGGAGGAGGTCAGTTATGGGGGATGGAGGAGGTCAGTTATGGGGGATGGAGGAGGTCAGTTATGGGGGATGGAGGAGGTCAGTTATGAGGGATGGAGGAGCTCAGTTATGGGGGATGGAGGAGCTCAGTTATGGGGGATGGAGGAGCTCAGTTATGGGGGATGGAGGAGCTCAGTTATGGGGGATGGAGGATCTCAGTTATGAGGGATGGAGGAGGTCAGTTATGGGGGATGGAGGAGGTCAGTTATGGGGGATGGAGGAGGTCAGTTATGGGGGATGGAGGAGGTCAGTTATGAGGGATGGAGGAGCTCAGTTATGGGGGATGGAGGAGCTCAGTTATGGGGGATGGAGGAGCTCAGTTATGGGGGACGGAGGAGCTCAGTTATGGGGGACGGAGGAGATCAGTTATGAGGGATGGAGGAGCTCAGTTATGGGGGATGGAGGACCTCAGTTATGGGGGATGGAGGAGGTCAGTTATGGGGGGTGGAGGAGCTCAGTTATGGGGGGTGGAGGAGCTCAGTTATGGGGGATGGAGGAGCTCAGTTATGGGGGGTGGAGGAGCTCAGTTATGGGGGATGGAGGAGGTCAGTTATGGGGAATGGAGGAGCTCAGTTATGGGGGATGGAGGAGCTCAGTTATGAGGGATGGAGGGGGTCAGTTATGAGGGATGGAGGGGGTCAGTTATGGGGGATGGAGGAGATCAGTTATGGGGGGTGGAGGAGCTCAGTTATGGGGGATGGGAGAGCTCAGTTATGGGGGATGGAGGACCTCAGTTATGGGGGATGGAGGACCTCAGTTATGGGGGATGGAGGAGCTCAGTTATGAGGGATGGAGGAGCTCAGTTATGGGGGATGGAGGACCTCAGTTATGGGGGATGGAGGAGCTCAGTTATGGGGGGTGGAGGAGCTCAGTTATGAGGGATGGAGGAGGTCAGTTATGAGGGATGGAGGAGGTCAGTTATGGGGGATGGAGGAGGTCAGTTATGGGGGATGGAGGAGGTCAGTTATGGAGGATGGAGGAGGTCAGTTATGGGGATGGGAGAGCTCAGTTATGGGGGATGGAGGAGCTCAGTTATGGAGGATGGAGGAGCTCAGTTATGGAGGATGGAGGAGATCAGTTATGGGGGATGGAGGAGCTCAGTTATGGGGGATGGAGGAGGTCAGTCAGTTATGGGGGATGGAGGAGTTCAGTTATGAGGGATGAAGGAGCTCAGTTATGAGGGATGGAGGAGCTCAGTTATGGGGGATGGAGGAGCTCAGTTATGCAGGATGGAGGAGCTCAGTTATGCGGGATGGAGGAGCTCAGTTATGCGGGATGGAGGAGCTCAGTTATGGGGGATGGAGGAGCTCAGTTATGGGGGGGTGGAGGAGCTCAGTTATGGAGGATGGAGGAGATCAGTTATGGGGGATGGAGGAGCTCAGTTATGGGGGATGGAGGAGGTCAGTTATGAGGGATGAAGGAGCTCAGTTATGAGGGATGGAGGAGCTCAGTTATGGGGGATGGAGGAGCTCAGTTATGCAGGATGGAGGAGCTCAGTTATGCGGGATGGAGGAGCTCAGTTATGCGGGATGGAGGAGCTCAGTTATGGGGGATGGAGGAGCTCAGTTATGGGGGATGGAGGAGATCAGTTATGGGGAATGGAGGAGCTCAGTTATGGGGGGTGGAGGAGCTCAGTTATGAGGGATGGAGGGGGTCAGTTATGGGGGATGGAGGAGCTCAGTTATGGGGGATGGAGGAGCTCAGTTATGGGGGGGTGGAGGAGCTCAGTTATGGGGGGGGGAGGAGCTCAGTTATGGGGGATGGAGGAGCTCAGTTATGGGGGATGGAGGAGCTCAGCTATGGGGGATGGAGGAGATCAGTTATGGGGGACGGAGGAGCTCAGTTATGGGGGACGGAGGAGCTCAGTTATGGGGGATGGAGGAGCTCAGTTATGGGGGATGGAGGAGCTCAGTTATGGGGGATGGAGGACCTCAGTTATGGGTGAAGGAGGAGCTTAGCTATGGGGAATGTCTCCATCTTGGGGTGATCTGTCAATCTATGGTGCTAGGGATGACCCCAATCACATTTGCCCTTTCATGGTTTGACCTGAAGGGAGAATCTCTATCTTCCTCCACCCCGTCCCCAGACCATGAGATCCGCCTCCTTCCATGGGATGGTTTGTGCAGGTTGTCATTGAAGAATTCTCCCGCTCTACAAGACTCTGGTCCGGCCGCACCTGGAGTATGCTGTCCAGTTCTGGGCACCAGTCCTCAGGAAGGATGTACTGGAAATGGAGCGACTACAAAGAAGGGCAACAAAGCTAATAAAGGGTCTGGAGGATCTTAGTTATGAGGAAAGGTTGTGAGCTCTGAACTTATTCTCTCTGGAGAAGAGACGCTTGAGAGGGGATATGATTTCATTGTATAAATACCGGACTGGTGACCCTACAATATACAAATACCGGACTGGTGACCCCACAATATATAAATACCGGACTGGTGACCCCACAATATATAAATACCGGACTGGTGACCCCACAATATATAAATACCGGACTGGTGACCCCACAATATATAAATGCCGGACTGGTGACCCCACAATATACAAATACCGGACTGGTGACCCCACAATATATAAATACCGGACTGGTGACCCCACAATATATAAATACCGGACTGGTGACCCCACAATATATAAATACCGGACTGGTGACCCCACAATATATAAATACCGGACTGGTGACCCCACAATATATAAATACCGGACTGGGAACCCCACAATATATAAATACCGGACTGGTGACCCTACAATAGGGTTTTTTTCGCAGAAGAGAGTTTAATAAGACTCGTGGCCACTCACTAAAATTAGAAGAAAAGAGGTTTAACCTTAAACTATGTAGAGGGTTCTTTACTGTAAGAGCAGCAAGGATGTGGAATTCCCTTCCACAGGCGGTGGTCTCAGCGGGGAGCATTGATAGCTTCAAGAAACTATTAGATAATCACCTGAATGACCACAACATACAGAGATATATAATGTAATACTGACATATAATCACACAACATACAGAGATATATAATGTAATATGACATATAATCACACACATAGGTTGGACTTGATGGACTTGTGTCTTTTTTCATCCTCACCTTCTATGTAACTATGGACGGAGATGACACTGACCTGTAGCTGAGGATGTATCCGACCCGGGACTGGCTGATGCGGATCAGGAAATCGCCGACCTCTTTATCGGTCAGTAAATTCTCCGTGTCCCTGAAGACAAATATAACAATCTTATGGCGATTCCGACCTCTCTGCAGCCCCGCCCCTTCACACTGCTATCCCCGCCCTCAGTCTACTCACATCCCGCCCCTTCACACTGCTATCCCCGCCCTCAGTCTACTCACATCCCGCCCCTTCACACTGCTATCCCCGCCCTCAGTCTACTCACATCCCGCCCCTTCACACTGCTATTCCCGCCCTCAGTCTACTCACATCCCGCCCCTTCCCACCGCTATCCCCACCCTCAGTCTACTCACATCCCGCCCCTTCCCACCGCTATCCCCACCCTCAGTCTACTCACATCCCACCCCTTCACACTGCTATCCCCGCCCTCAGTCTACTCACATCCCGCCCCTTCCCACTGCTATCCCCGCCCTCAGTCTACTCACATCCCACCCCTTCACACTGCTATCCCCGCCCTCAGTCTACTCACATCCCGCCCCTTCACACTGCTATCCCCGCCCTCAGTCTACTCACATCCCGCCCCTTCCCACTGCTATCCCCGCCCTCAGTCTACTCACATCCCACCCCTTCCCACTGCTATCCCCGCCCTCAGTCTACTCACATCCCACCCCTTCACACTGCTATCCCCGCCCTCAGTCTACTCACATCCCGCCCCTTCACACTGCTATCCCCGCCCTCAGTCTACTCACATCCCGCCCCTTCCCACTGCTATCCCCGCCCTCAGTCTACTCACATCCCACCCCTTCACACTGCTATCCCCGCCCTCAGTCTACTCACATCCCGCCCCTTCACACTGCTATCCCCGGCCTCAGTCTACTCACATCCCGCCCCTTCCCACTGCTATCCCCGCCCTCAGTCTACTCACATCCCGCCCCTTCACACTGCTATCCCCGCCCTCAGTCTACTCACATCCCGCCCCTTCCCACTGCTATCCCCGCCCTCAGTCTACTCACATCCCGCCCCTTCACACTGCTATTCCCGCCCTCAGTCTACTCACATCCCGCCCCTTCCCACCGCTATCCCCACCCTCAGTCTACTCACATCCCGCCCCTTCCCACCGCTATCCCCACCCTCAGTCTACTCACATCCCGCCCCTTCACACTGCTATCCCCACCCTCAGTCTACTCACATCCCGCCCCTTCACACTGCTATCCCCACCCTCAGTCTACTCACATCCCGCCCCTTCACACTGCTATCCCCGCCCTCAGTCTACTCACATCCCGCCCCTTCACACTGCTATCCCCGCCCTCAGTCTACTCACATCCCGCCCCTTCACACTGCTATCCCCGCCCTCAGTCTACTCACATCCCGCCCCTTCCCACTGCTATCCCCGCCCTCAGTCTACTCACATCCCGCCCCTTCACACTGCTATTCCCGCCCTCAGTCTACTCACATCCCGCCCCTTCCCACCGCTATCCCCACCCTCAGTCTACTCACATCCCGCCCCTTCCCACCGCTATCCCCACCCTCAGTCTACTCACATCCCGCCCCTTCACACTGCTATCCCCACCCTCAGTCTACTCACATCCCGCCCCTTCACACTGCTATCCCCGCCCTCAGTCTACTCACATCCCGCCCCTTCACACTGCTATCCCCGCCCTCAGTCTACTCACATCCCGCCCCTTCACACTGCTATCCCCGCCCTCAGTCTACTCACATCCCGCCCCTTCCCACCGCTATCCCCGCCCTCAGTCTACTCACATCCCGCCCCTTCACACTGCTATCCCCGCCCTCAGTCTACTCACATCCCGCCCCTTCACACTGCTATCCCCGCCCTCAGTCTACTCACATCCCGCCCCTTCACACTGCTATCCCCGCCCTCAGTCTACTCACATCCCGCCCCTTCACACTGCTATCCCCGCCCTCAGTCTACTCACATCCCGCCCCTTCACACCGCTATTCCCGCCCTCAGTCTACTCACATCCCGCCCCTTCACACTGCTATCCCCGCCCTCAGTCTACTCACATCCCGCCCCTTCCCACCGCTATCCCCACCCTCAGTCTACTCACATCCCGCCCCTTCCCACCGCTATCCCCGCCCTCAGTCTACTCACATCCCGCCTCTTCCCCCTGCTATCCCCGCCCTCAGTCTACTCACATCCCGCCCCTTCACACTGCTATCCCCGCCCTCAGTCTACTCACATCCCGCCCCTTCACACTGCTATCCCCGCCCTCAGTCTACTCACATCCCGCCCCTTCCCACCGCTATCCCCGCCCTCAGTCTACTCACATCCCACCCCTTCCCACCGCTATCCCCGCCCTCAGTCTACTCACATCCCGCCCCTTCACACTGCTATCCCCGCCCTCAGTCTACTCACATCCCGCCCCTTCCCACCGCTATCCCCGCCCTCAGTCTACTCACATCCCACCCCTTCCCACCGCTATCCCCGCCCTCAGTCTACTCACATCCCACCCCTTCCCACCGCTATCCCCGCCCTCAGTCTACTCACATCCCGCCCCTTCACACTGCTATCCCCGCCCTCAGTCTACTCACATCCCACCCCTTCCCACCGCTATCCCCGCCCTCAGTCTACTCACATCCCGCCCCTTCCCACCGCTATCCCCACCCTCAGTCTACTCACATCCCGCCCCTTCCCACCGCTATCCCCGCCCTCAGTCTACTCACATCCCGCCTCTTCCCCCTGCTATCCCCGCCCTCAGTCTACTCACATCCCGCCCCTTCACACTGCTATCCCCGCCCTCAGTCTACTCACATCCCGCCCCTTCACACTGCTATCCCCGCCCTCAGTCTACTCACATCCCGCCCCTTCACACTGCTATCCCCGCCCTCAGTCTACTCACATCCCACCCCTTCCCACCGCTATCCCCGCCCTCAGTCTACTCACATCCCGCCCCTTCACACTGCTATCCCCGCCCTCAGTCTACTCACATCCCGCCCCTTCACACTGCTATCCCCGCCCTCAGTCTACTCACATCCCGCCCCTTCCCACCGCTATCCCCGCCCTCAGTCTACTCACATCCCACCCCTTCCCACCGCTATCCCCGCCCTCAGTCTACTCACATCCCGCCCCTTCCCACTGCTATCCCCGCCCTCAGTCTACTCACATCCCGCCCCTTCACACTGCTATCCCCGCCCTCAGTCTACTCACATCCCGCCCCTTCACACTGCTATCCCCGCCCTCAGTCTACTCACATCCCACCCCTTCCCACCGCTATCCCCGCCCTCAGTCTATTCACATCCCGCCCCTTCCCACTGCTATCCCCGCCCTCAGTCTACTCACATCCCGCCCCTTCACACTGCTATCCCCGCCCTCAGTCTACTCACATCCCGCCCCTTCCCACCGCTATCCCCGCCCTCAGTCTACTCACATCCCACCCCTTCCCACCGCTATCCCCGCCCTCAGTCTACTCACATCCCGCCCCTTCACACTGCTATCCCCGCCCTCAGTCTACTCACATCCCGCCCCTTCACACTGCTATCCCCGCCCTCAGTCTACTCACATCCCACCCCTTCACACTGCTATCCCCGCCCTCAGTCTACTCACATCCCGCCCCTTCACACTGCTATCCCCGCCCTCAGTCTACTCACATCCCGCCCCTTCCCACCGCTATCCCCGCCCTCAGTCTATTCACATCCCGCCCCTTCCCACTGCTATCCCCGCCCTCAGTCTACTCACATCCCGCCCCTTCACACTGCTATCCCCGCCCTCAGTCTACTCACATCCCGCCCCTTCCCACCGCTATCCCCGCCCTCAGTCTACTCACATCCCACCCCTTCCCACCGCTATCCCCGCCCTCAGTCTACTCACATCCCGCCCCTTCACACTGCTATCCCCGCCCTCAGTCTACTCACATCCCGCCCCTTCACACTGCTATCCCCGCCCTCAGTCTACTCACATCCCACCCCTTCACACTGCTATCCCCGCCCTCAGTCTACTCACATCCCGCCCCTTCCCACCGCTATCCCCGCCCTCAGTCTATTCACATCCCGCCCCTTCACACTGCTATCCCCGCCCTCAGTCTACTCACATCCCGCCCCTTCCCACTGCTATCCCCGCCCTCAGTCTACTCACATCCCACCCCTTCCCACCGCTATCCCCGCCCTCAGTCTATTCACATCCCGCCCCTTCACACTGCTATCCCCGCCCTCAGTCTACTCACATCCCACCCCTTCACACTGCTATCCCCGCCCTCAGTCTACTCACATCCGGCCCCTTCACACTGCTATCCCCGCCCTCAGTCTACTCACATCCCGCCCCTTCCCACCGCTATCCCCGCCCTCAGTCTACTCACATCCCACCCCTTCACACTGCTATCCCCGCCCTCAGTCTACTCACATCCCGCCCCTTCACACTGCTATCCCCGCCCTCAGTCTACTCACATCCCGCCCCTTCCCACTGCTATCCCCGCCCTCAGTCTACTCACATCCCGCCCCTTCACACTGCTATCCCCGCCCTCAGTCTACTCACATCCCGCCCCTTCACACTGCTATCCCCGCCCTCAGTCTACTCACATCCCGCCCCTTCCCACTGCTATCCCCGCCCTCAGTCTACTCTCATCCCACCCCTTCCCACTGCTATCCCCGCCCTCAGTGAAAAGAAGTGTGGGAGGTGTATTATATGATCTGGGAGGTGCTACCTGCGTGATGTCATGCCGTACAGCCACGGAGGGAATTCTCCATCATCCAGCACTTTCTTGGCCTGCGTCTCTCTGAACCACACAATCGTCTTCCGTCGCTGAATCTGGCGCTTCTCCCCCTCCTCCGATTTCACAGACGGGACACGGTGAATGGCGTTATCAAAAGGTGAGAGCTGGAGAGGAAGAATACAAAATCAACGCTGACTGCTGCAACGGGCATAACCCTCCACATACCACGTCCAATCCCAACCGTGCCAACATAACCCTCAACATACCACGTCCAATCCCAACCGTGCCAACATAACCCTCAACATACCACGTCCAATCCCAACCGTGCCAACATAACCCTCAACATACCGCATCCAATCCCAACCGTGCCAACATAACCCTCAACATACCACGTCCAATCCCAACCGTGCCAACATAACCCTCAACATACCACGTCCAGTCCCAACCGTGCCAACATAACCCTCAACATACCACGTCCAATCCCAACCGTGCCAACATAACCCTCAACATACCACGTCCAATCCCAACCGTGCCAACATAACCCTCAACATACCGCAACCAATCCCAACCGTGCCAACATAACCCTCAACATACCACGTCCAATCCCAACCGTGCCAACATAACCCTCAACATACCGCGTACAATCCCAACCGTGCCAACATAACCCTCAACATACCGCGTCCAATCCCAACCGTGCCAACATAACCCTCAACATACCACGTCCAATCCCAACCGTGCCAAAATAACCCTCCACATACCACGTCCAATCCCAACTGTGCCAACATAACCCTCAACATACCACGTCCAATCCCAACCGTGCCAACATAACCCTCAACATACCGCGTCCAATCCCAACCGTGCCAACATAACCCTCAACATACCACGTCCAATCCCAACCGTGCCAAAATAACCCTCAACATACCGCGTCCAATCCCAACCGTGCCAACATAACCCTCAACACACCACCTCCAATCCCAACCGTGCCAACATAACCCTCAACATACCACGTCCAATCCCAACCGTGCCAAAATAACCCTCAACATACCACGTCCAATCCCAACCGTGCCAACATAACCCTCAACATACCACGTCCAATCCCAACCGTGCCAACATAACCCTCCACATACCACATCCAATCCCAACCTTGCCAACATAACCCTCAATACTCCACATCCAATCCCAACCGTGCCAACATAACCCTCCACATACCACGTCCAATCCCAACCGTGCCAACATAACCCTTCACATACCACATCCAATCCCAACCATGCCAACATAACCCTCAACATACCACGTCCAATCCCAACTGTGCCAACATAACCCTCAACAAACCACGTCCAATCCCAACCGTGCCAACATAACCCTCAACATACCACGTCCAATCCCAACCGTGCCAACATAACCCTCAACATACCACGTCCAATCCCAACATAACCCTCAACAAACCACGTCCAATCCCAACCGTGCCAACATAACCCTCCACATACTACGTCCAATCCCAACCGCGCCAACATAACCCTCAACAAACCACGTCCAATCCAAACTGTGCCAACATAACCCTCAACATACCACGTCCAATCCCAACCGTGCCAACATATCCCTCAATACTCCACGTCCAATCCCAACCGTGCCAACATAACCCTCCACATACCACGTCCAATCCCAACCGTGCCAACATAACCCTCCACATACCACGTCCAATCCCAACCGTGCCAACATAACCCTCAACAAACCACGTCCAATCCCAACCGTGCCAACATAACCCTCAACATACCATGTCCAATCCCAACCGTGCCAACATAACCCTCAACACACCACGTCCAATCCCAACCGTGCCAACATATCCCTCAATACTCCACGTCCAATCCCAACTGTGCCAACATAACCCTCAACATACCACGTCCAATCCCAACCATGCCAACATAACCCACAACACACCACGTCCAATCCCAACCGTGCCAACATATCCCTCAATACTCCACGTCCAATCCCAACTGTGCCAACATAACCCTCAACATACCACGTCCAATCCCAACTGTGCCAACATAACCCTCAACACACCACGTCCAATCCCAACCGTGCCAACATAACCCTCAACATACCACGTCCAATCCCAACCGTGCCAACATAACCCTCAACATACCACGTCCAATCCCAACTGTGCCAACATAACCATCAACACACCACGTCCAATCCCAACCGTGCCAACATAACCCTCAACATACCACGTCCAATCCTAATCGTGCCAACATACCACGTCCAATCCCAACAGTGTCAGCATATCCCTCCACATACCACGACCCATCCCAACTGTGCCAACATAACCCTCAACCTACCACGTCCAATCCCAACCGTGTCAACATAACCTTCAACCTACCACGTCCAATCCCAACCGTGCCAACATAACCCTCAACAAACCACGTCCAATCCCAACCGTGCCAAAATAACCCTCAACATACCACGTCCAATCCCAAATGTGCCAAATAGTCCTCACTGGACTGCGTCCAGTTCTACCGTATGTGTGCCAGCACAGCCCTCACTATACCATGTCCAGTCCCAACTATGCTTATATAAGCTGCATCACATCAAGTCCCAACCATGCTAACATAACCCTCCCCGGACTGCGTTCATTTCCCACTGACCAACATAACCCCCACTGTCCAGTCTCAACTGTGCCAACAAGGGCTCCTCTCCCTCCCCGACCCACTGTCACCAACGAGGTCTCCTCCTTCCCCGACCCATCGTCACCAACGAGGGCTCCTCCTTCCCCGACCCATCGTCACCAACGAGGGCTCCTCCTTCCCCGACCCACTGTCACCAACGAGGGCTCCTCCTTCCCCGACCCATCCTCACCAATGAGGGCTCCTCCTTCCCCGACCCACTGTCACCAATGAGGGCTCCTCCTTCCCCGACCCATCATCACCAATGAGGGCTCCTCCTTCCCCGACCCACTGTCACCAACGAGGGCTCCTCCTTCCCCGACCCATCCTCACCAATGAGGGCTCCTCCTTCCCCGACCCACTGTCACCAATGAGGGCTCCTCCTTCCCCGACCCATCGTCACCAACGAGGGCTCCTCCTTCCCCTATCCAGTGTCACCAACGAGGACTCCTCCTTCCCCGACCCACTGTCACCAATGAGGGCTCCTCCTTCCCCGACCCACTGTCACCAATGAGGGCTCCTCCTTCCCCGACCCATCGTCACCAACGAGGGCTCCTCCTTCCCCTATCCAGTGTCACCAACGAGGACTCCTCCTTCCCCGACCCACTGTCACCAATGAGGGCTCCTCCTTCCCCGACCCACTGTCACCAATGAGGGCTCCTCCTTCCCCGACCCACTGTCACCAATGAGGGCTCCTCCTTCCCCGACCCACTGTCACCAATGAGGGCTCCTCCTTCCCCGACCCACTGTCACCAATGAGGGCTCCTCCTTCCCCGACCCACTGTCACCAATGAGGGCTCCTCCTTCCCCGACCCACTGTCTCCAACGAGGGCTCCTCCTTCCCCGACCCACTGTCACCAATGAGGGCTCCTCCTTCCCCAACCCATCCTCACCAATGAGGGCTCCTCCTTCCCTGACCCACGGTCACCAACGAGGACTCCTCCTTCCCCGACCCACTGTCACCAATGAGGGCTCCTCCTTCCCCGACCCACTGTCACCAATGAGGGCTCCTCCTTCCCTGACTCACTGTCACCAACGAGGGCTCCTCCTTCCCCGACCCATCCTCACCAATGAGGGCTCCTCCTTCCCCGACCCACTGTCACCAATGAGGGCTCCTCCTTCCCCGACCCACTGTCACCAATGAGGGCTCCTCCTTCCCCGACCCACTGTCACCAACGAGGGCTCCTCCTTCCCCGACCCACTGTCACCAACGAGGACTCCTCTTTCCCTGACCCACTGTCACCAATGAGGGCTCCTCCTTCCCCGACCCACTGTCACCAACGAGGACTCCTCCTTCCCCGACCCACTGTCACCAACGAGGACTCCTCCTTCCCTGACCCACTGTCACCAATGAGGGCTCCTCCTTCCCCGACCCACTGTCACCAACGAGGGCTCCTCCTTCCCCGACCCACTGTCACCAACGAGGACTCCTCCTTCCCCGACCCATCCTCACCAATGAGGGCTCCTCCTTCCCCGACCCACTGTCACCAACGAGGGCTCCTCCTTCCCCGACCCACTGTCACCAACGAGGGCTCCTCCTTCCCCGACCCATCCTCACCAATGAGGGCTCCTCCTTCCCCGACCCACTGTCACCAACGAGGGCTCCTCCTTCCCCGACCCATCCTCACCAATGAGGACTCCTCCTTCCCTGACCCACGGTCACCAACGAGGACTCCTCCTTCCCCGACCCACTGTCACCAATGAGGGCTCCTCCTTCCCCGACCCACTGTCACCAACGAGGGCTCCTCCTTCCCCGACCCACTGTCACCAACGAGGACTCCTCCTTCCCTGACCCACTGTCACCAACGAGGACTCCTCCTTCCCTGACCCATCCTCACCAATGAGGGCTCCTCCTTCCCCGACCCATCCTCACCAATGAGGGCTCCTCCTTCCCTGACCCACTGTCACCAACGAGGGCTCCTCCTTCCCCGACCCATCGTCACCAACGAGGACTCCTCCTTCCCTGACCCACTGTCACCAATGAGGGCTCCTCCTTCCCCGACCCACTGTCACCAATGAGGGCTCCTCCTTCCCCGACCCATCGTCACCAACGAGGACTCCTCCTTCCCTGACCCACTGTCACCAATGAGGGCTCCTCCTTCCCCGACCCACTGTCACCAACGAGGGCTCCTCCTTCCCCGACCCACTGTCACCAACGATGTCTCCTCCTTACCCGACCAATCGTCACCAACGAGGTCTCCTCCTTACCCGACCAATCGTCACCAAGGAGGGCTCCTCCTTCCCCGATCCAGCATCACTGAGGGCTCCTCCTTCCCCGACCCATTGTCACCAACGAGGGCTCCTCCTTCCCCGACCCATCGTCACCAACGAGGGCTCCTCCTTCCCCAACCCATCCTCACCAAGGGCTCCTCCTTCCCTGACCTATCCTCACCAACAAGGGCTCCTCCTTCCCTGACTCATCCTCAGGACCCGCACACCAGGGTTGGGGGGGTCACAGCCGCACACCAGGGTCAGGGGGGTCCCAGCCGCACACCAGGGTCGGGGGGACCCAGCCCTTCAATAGTGAGGCCTCCACCCACTATGACCCACCTGCACCAGTGAGACATCTTCCTACCCCAGCAAGGTCCCCTCCAATCCTGACCCATTATCACCAATGAACCTTCTCCAACCGTGACCTTTCCTCAGAGAGGCCTTCTACTACAGGATCCATCCTCATCTGTGAGGTTTTACCATACCCTGACCTGTCATCAGCAAAGCTGTCTTCCACCCCAACCAATCTTTACCAGTAAGAAATCCTCTTCCCACCATGACCCATTCTTATCAGTGAATCTTCCTTCTACCCTGACCCATCGTCAAAAGTGAGGCCTCCTCCCAAGTTTGACCCGCCTGCACAAGTAAAGCCTCTTCACACCTGAACCCATCCTCACTAGCAAGACCTCATCTTGCCATGTCCCACTTGCACAAGTAGCCCTTCTCCCACCCTGACCTACTACCGAAACCTACAACCTACTCCAACCACAGCACCATTGGGGCCACCACACACTCTGACCTGTCCTCACCAAAGAGGCCTCCTCCCACCCTGGCATGTGTGCACCATTTAAGCCTCCTCTCCTCTAGGCCTGTACACACCAGCAGGGCATCCTGCCATCTTGCCCTCCCCTTCCCAGTAATATAGGCTTTTCTTCCCTCCACTGACAAGACTGATTGGCTCAGCCCTGTCACATGGCATGCTCCTCCATAGCTGAAGTAATGGTTATTTCCTTGGTGCTGAATGGAGGATGGGGAAATGAAGGAAAGGTGAATAGAATGGGGGAGGAGAACCTAAAAAACCTCCGCATGGAGAACCCAAAATCCTATGAGAAGACATTTCTATACCTGGATGAGAGTGCTGCGAGGGCGAGGCACCGGTGGCTCCATTGAGGCGTCTTCTGACTTTATCCATACTGGAGGCAGCCTCTTCCGGGGAATAGGAACGGGGCGCATGGCGGATTCTGAGAGAAGAAGATGTAAATGACGTGGCCATATATGATGTATACAACCAATGTGCAGCCATACGGCATGAAGACAACATGGAGGATCAGCAGAGAATTACAGAGCTGAGGCATGACCACTGAAGGCACATGCTAATCAAGTGGACCTGTCACTTCACAGCTTACAATGTGTGCCCCGCCCCCCTCCAGCATACAGCAGGTGATTGGCAGCCTCAGCTCTGCATGTTTTCCTATGAGTGTGTGTGTAGAGGGGATGTATCAATTCACTCCACTCAGGTCTCAGATAACACTCAGCCCCTTACAACCCATACAGAGAATAATCTCTGACTAATCACATATATTACATGTTCCAGGTGGGGTCACATGACAGGCGGTATTACAATACATGTTCCAGGAAGTCACTTACTCTGGGCCTCCAGTTCCCGCACTCTGGCACGCTCTCGTTCTTGCTCTCGCTCACGCTCTCGTTCTCGCTCTCGTTCTCGCTCTCGTTCCTCTTCTTCTCTTTTTTGTTTCTCTTGAATCTTCAATTCCTCTAAAAGTTTCTGGTAAACCCGGTGGCATCGGAGCCCCTTGTAGCCTACATGGAGAGAGATGAGGACATTTAGAAATCCCACCATCTTCCCAGAGATTAGAGGAGGCATCACCACCAGGGGCAACACTGAGATCAGTACTGGGGTCAGCACCACTTCACGACCAGGTGTCACCACTGGTCAGGGTTGGGGTCAGGACCACTTCAGAACCAGGTGTCACGACTGGTTCAGAAACGGGGCAGGTCAGCACCACTTCAGGACCAGGTGTCACCACTGGTTCAAGTACATTGCACCACTTCAGGACCAGGTGTCACCGCTGGTTCAGGTACATTGCACCACTTTAGGATTAGGTGTCACCGCTGGTTCAAGTACATTGCACCACTTTAGGATCAGGTGTCACCTCTGGTTCAGATACATTGCACCACTTTAGGATTAGGTGTCACCGCTGGTTCAAGTACATTGCACCACTTTAGGATCAGGGTGTCACCTCTGGTTCAGGTACATTGCACCACTTTAGGTTGAGGTGTCACTGCTGGTTCAAGTACATTGCACCACTATAGGATCAGGTGCCACCGCTGGTTCAAGTACATTGCACCACTTTAGGATCAGGGTGTCACTGCTGGTTCAAGTACATTGCACCACTTTAGGATCAGGTGTCACCTCTAGTTCAAGTACATTGCACCACTTTAGGATCAGGTGTCACCTCTGGTTCAGGTACATTGCACCACTTTAGGATCAGGTGTCACCGCTGGTTCAGGTACATTGAACCACTTTAGGATCAGGTGTCACCACTGGTTCAAGTACATTGCACCACTTTAGGATCAGGTGTCACCTCTGGTTCAGGTACATTGCACCACTTTAGGATCAGGTGTCACCGCTGGTTCAGGTACATTGAACCACTTTAGGATCAGGTGTCACCACTGGTTCAAGTACATTGCACCACTTTAGGATCAGGTGTAACCGCTGGTTTAATTACATTGCACCACTTTAGGATCAGGTGTCACCACTGGTTCAAGTACATTGCACCACTTTAGGATCAGGTGTCACCGCTGGTTCAAGCACATTGCACCACTTTAGGATTAGGTGTCACTGCTGGTTCAAGTACATTGCACCACTTTAGGATCAGGTGTCACCTCTGGTTCAGGTACATTGCACCACTTTAGGATTAGGTGTCACTGCTGGTTCAAGTACATTGCACCACTTTAGGATTAGGTGTCATTGCTGGTTCAAGTACATTGCACCACTTTAGGATCAGGTGTCACCTCTGGTTCAGGTACATTGCACCACTTTAGGATTAGGTGTCACCGCTGGTTCAAGTACATTGCACCACTTTAGGATCAGGTGTCACCGCTGGTTCAAGTACATTGCACCACTTTAGGATTAGGTGTCACTGCTGGTTCAAGTACATTGCACCACTTTAGGATTAGGTGTCACCGCTGGTTCAAGTACATTGCACCACTTTAGGATTAGGTGTCACTGCTGGTTCAAGTACATTGCACCACTTCAGGACCAGGTGTCACCGCTGGTTCAAGTACATTGCACCACTTTAGGATCAGGTGTCACTGCTGGTTCAAGTACATTGCACCACTTTAGGATCAGGTGTCACCGCTGGTTCAAGTACATTGCACCACTTTAGGATCAGGTGTCACCGCTGGTTCAGGTACATTGCACCACTATAGGATCAGGTGTCACCGCTGGTTCAAGTACATTGCACCACTTTAGGATCAGGTGTCACCGCTGGTTCAAGTACATTGCACCACTTTAGGATCAGGTGTCACCGCTGGTTCAAGTGTATTGCACCACTTTAGGATTAGGTGTCACCTCTGGTTCAGGTATATTGCACCACTTTAGGATTAGGTGTCACCGCTGGTTCAGGATCCGGGTCAGAACCACTTTAAGACCAGGTGTCACCACTAATTCAGGTACACGGGGGGGGGGTCAGCACCACCAGGTGTCACCATTGGTTCAGAAATGGGTCTGCATTGCTTTAGGATCAGTTTGGAATTAGGATCAGCACCACTTCAGGATCGGGGTGATTTGGGATTGGGAGTTAGTATTGCTTTGGGGTCAGAATGGGGTCAGGGGTCACCACCAGCTCGGTATTTAAGGACAATGGAGGGATCATGGGTCAGTTTGGTATCAGTGGTCAGTGTTGGTTCTGGATTAGGGGGGTCACCACATGTTCGGAATTGGAGTCAGTACCACTTCAGGGTCATAGGTCAGTTTTAGATCAGGGGTCAGGGGCAGAGCGAAGTCACAGTCACTATTGGTTTGGGGGTCAGCAACACTTCAGGACCATGGATCATTTTAGGATTCAGCAATGGTGGTGGGGCGGAAGCAGTGATCCAATCAGCACTGTTGGAGGCAGTAGAGGTGGGGGTCAGTGCTAGAATCAACACTTGTGGGGGCGGGGTCAGTGCTAGAATCAACACTTGTGGGGGCGGGGTCAGTTGTAGAATCAGCATTGGTGGGAGCACTGGGGGCGGGGTCAGTGTTAGTATTGGTGGGATCGCTGGGGGTGGAGTCAGTGTCTGCATTGGTGGGATCGCTGGGGGTGGGGTCAGTGTTAGTATTGGTGGGATCGCTGGGGGCGGGGTCAGTGTTAGCATTGGTGGGAGCACTGGGGGCGGGGTCAGTGTTAGTATTGGTGGGAGCACTGGGGGTGGAGTCAGTGTTAGTATTGGTGGGATCGCTGGGGGTGGAGTCAGTGTCTGCATTGGTGGGATCGCTGGGGGTGGGGTCAGTGTTAGTATTGGTGGGAGCACTGGGGGCGGGGTCAGTGTCTGCATTGGTGGGATCGCTGGGGGTGGGGTCAGTGTTAGCATTGGTGGGAGCACTGGGGGCGGGGTCAGTGTTAGTATTGGTGGGAGCACTGGGGGCGGGGTCAGTGTCTGCATTGGTGGGATCGCTGGGGGTGGGGTCAGTGTTAGTATTGGTGGGAGCACTGGGGGTGGGGTCAGTGTTAGTATTGGTGGGATCGCTGGGGGTGGAGTCAGTGTTAGCATTGGTGGGAGCACTGGGGGCGGGGTCAGTGTTAGTATTGGTGGGATCGCTGGGGGTGGGGTCAGTGTTAGTATTGGTGGGATCGCTGGGGGCGGGGTCAGTGTTTGTATTGGTGGGATCGCTGGGGGTGGGGTCAGTGTTAGTATTGGTGGGATCGCTGGGGGTGGGGTCAGTGTTAGTATTGGTGGGATCGCTGGGGGTGGAGTCAGTGTCTGCATTGGTGGGATCGCTGGGGGTGGGGTCAGTGTTAGTATTGGTGGGATCGCTGGGGGTGGAGTCAGTGTCTGCATTGGTGGGATCGCTGGGGGTGGAGTCAGTGTCTGCATTGGTGGGATCGCTGGGGTGGGGTCAGTGTTAGTATTGGTGGGATCGCTGGGGGCGGGGTCAATGTTAGTATTGGTGGGAGCACTGGGGGCGGGGTCAGTGTTAGTATTGGTGGGATCGCTGGGGGCGGGGTCAGTGTTAGTATTGATGCCATCGCTGGGGGCGGGGTCAGTGTTAGTATTGATGCCATCGCTGGGGGCGGGGTCAGTGTTAGTATTGATGCCATCGCTGGGGGCGGGGTCAGTGTTAGTATTGATGCCATCGCTGGGGGCGGAGTCAGTGTTAGTATTGGTGGGAGCACTGGGGGCGGGGTCAGTGTTAGTATTAGTGGGATCGCTGGGGGTGGGGTCAGTGTCTTTATTGGTGGGATCGCTGGGGGTGGGGTCAGTGTCTTTATTGGTGGGATCGCTGGGGGTGGGGTCAGTGTCTTTATTGGTGGGATCGCTGGGGGTGGGGTCAGTGTCTGTATTGGTGGGATCGTTGGGGGTGGGGTCAGTGTTAGTATTGGTGGGATCGTTGGGGGTGGGGTCAGTGTTAGTATTGGTGGGAGCACTGGGGGCGGGGTCAGTGTTAGTATTGGTGGGATCGCTGGGGGTGGGGTCAGTGTCTGTATTGGTGGGATCGTTGGGGGTGGGGTCAGTGTTAGTATTGGTGGGAGCACTGGGGGCGGGGTCAGTGTTAGTATTGGTGGGATCGCTGGGGGTGGGGTCAGTGTTAGTATTGGTGGGATCGCTGGGGGTGGGGTCAGTGTCTGTATTGGTGGGATCGCTGGGGGTGGGGTCAGTGTTAGTATTGATGCCATCGCTGGGGGCGGAGTCAGTGTTAGTATTGGTGGGATCGCTGGGGGCGGGGTCAGTGTTAGTATTGATGCCATCGCTGGGGGCAGGGTCAGTGTTAGTATTGGTGGGATCGCTGGGGGCAGGGTCAGTGTTAGTATTGGTGGGATCGCTGGGGGCGGGGTCAGTGTTAGTATTGGTGGGATCGCTGGGGGCGGGGTCAGTGTTAGTATTGGTGGGAGCACTGGGGGCGGAGTCAGTGTTAGTATTGGTGGGATCGCTGGGGGCGGGGTCAGTGTCTGCATTGGTGGGAGCACTGGGGGCGGAGTCAGTGTTAGTATTGGTGGGAGCGCTGGGGGTGGGGTCAGTGTTAGTATTGGTGGGATCGCTGGGGGTGGGGTCAGTGTTAGTATTGGTGGGATCGCTGGGGGCGGGGTCAGTGTTAGTATTGGTGGGATCGCTGGGGGCGGGGTCAGTGTCTGCATTGGTGGGAGCACTGGGGGCGGAGTCAGTGTTAGTATTGGTGGGATCGCTGGGGGCGGGGTCAGTGTTTGTATTGGTGGGATCGCTGGGGGCGGGGTCAGTGTTAGTATTGATGCCATCGCTGGGGGCGGGGTCACGCTCATCATATATCCTCCCAATAGGGTTCCAGCATTTTCAGCACCAATGATAAGTGACGTCACCCGTCGGCCATAACTCACACTTCTGGATCTTGGTGGCGGCCTGCTGGAGTCTCAGCTGTTGTTGGTTCAGCTCATCTTGGTGCCAATATTTGAAGAAGAGTCGGGAAGACCTGTGAGGGGGAAGGGTGAGCCAATCATCTGATATCAGCACTTCTGGGGTAAAACCTCATCCAGGAGCACTTACCCACACTGCCAGTCCCGGAGCGCCACCTTCTGTAGAATGTTCACACAGCTGCGGGACAAAGAGTGACATACGTGTCAGGGGTCACAGCCGCACACCAGGGTCAGGGGTCACAGCCGCACACCAGGGTCAGGGGTCACAGCCGCACACCGGGGTCAGGGGTCACAGCCGCACACCGGGGTCAGGGGTCACAGCCGCACACCGGGGTCGGGGGGGTCACAGCCGCATGTCGGGGGGTCACAGCCGCACACCAGGGTCAGAGGTCACAGCCGCACACCGGGGTCAGGGGTCGCAGCCGCACACCGGGGTCAGGGGTCGCAGCCGCACACCGGGGTCAGGGGTCGCAGCCGCACACCGGGGTCAGGGGTCGCAGCCGCACACCGGGGTCGGGGGGGGTCACAGCCGCACGTCGGGGGGTCACAGCCGCACGTCGGGGGGTCACAGCCGCACACCGGGGGGTCACAGCCGCACACCGGGGGGTCACAGCCGCACACCGGGGGGTCACAGCCGCACACCGGGGGGGTCGCAGCCGCACACCGGGGGGGTCGCAGCCGCACACCGGGGGGGTCACAGCCGCACACCGGGGGGTCACAGCCGCACACCGGGGGGTCACAGCCGCACACCGGGGTCAGGGGGGGTCACAGCCGCACACCGGGGTCAGGGGGGGTCACAGCCGCACACCGGGGTCAGGGGGGGTCACAGCCGCACACCGGGGTCAGGGGGGGTCACAGCCGCACACCGGGGTCAGGGGGGGTCACAGCCGCACACCGGGGTCAGGGGGGGGTCACAGCCGCACACCGGGGTCAGGGGGGGTCACAGCCGCACACCAGGGTCAGGGGGGGGTCACAGCCGCACACCGGGGTCAGGGGGGTCACAGCCGCACGTGGGGGGGTCACAGCTGCACACCGGGGTCGCAGCCGCACACCGGGGTCAGGGGTCACAGCCGCACACCGGGGTCAGGGGTCACAGCCGCACACCGGGGTCAGGGGTCGCAGCCGCACACCGGGGTCAGGGGTCGCAGCCGCACACCGGGGTCAGGGGTTGCAGCCGCACACCGGGGTCGGGGGGGGTCACAGCCGCACGTCGGGGGGTCACAGCCGCACACCGGGGGGTCACAGCCGCACACCGGGGGGGTCGCAGCCGCACACCGGGGGGGTCACAGCCGCACACCGGGGGGTCACAGCCGCACACCGGGGGGTCACAGCCGCACACCGGGGTCAGGGGGGGTCACAGCCGCACACCGGGGTCAGGGGGGGTCACAGCCGCACACCGGGGTCAGGGGGGGTCACAGCCGCACACCGGGGTCAGGGGGGGTCACAGCCGCACACCGGGGTCAGGGGGGGTCACAGCCGCACACCGGGGTCAGGGGGGGTCACAGCCGCACACCGGGGTCAGGGGGGGTCACAGCCGCACACCGGGGTCAGGGGGGGTCACAGCCGCACACCGGGGTCAGGGGGGTCACAGCCGCACACCGGGGTCAGGGGGGGTCACAGCCGCACACCAGGGTCAGGGGGGGGTCACAGCCGCACACCGGGGTCAGGGGGGTCACAGCCGCACGTGGGGGGGGTCACAGCCGCACACCGGGGTCGCAGCCGCACACCGGGGTCAGGGGTCGCAGCCGCACACCGGGGTCAGGGGTCGCAGCCGCACACCGGGGTCAGGGGTCGCAGCCGCACACCGGGGTCAGGGGTCGCAGCCGCACACCAGGGTCAGGGGTCACAGCCGCACACCAGGGTCAGGGGTCACAGCCGCACACCAGGGTCAGGGGTCACAGCCGCACACCGGGGTCAGGGGTCACAGCCACACACTGGACGCACTCACCTCTCTTTACTGACCGGCACTTTGGGGGTGAGAAGGAAGATTCCGTACCTGGAGAGGAAAGAATAGAATTATTCCTGGATTAGGACAGGAGACCTTCCACCATTCCCCTCATCCAATCACTGCACTGGAAATATGGAGGAGGTATAGATGACATCATGGGAGGCGGAGTCAGACTGATCTCCTTTTCTTGTCTGAAAGTTTATGAAGATTTTTGATTATTTATATCAAATATTATTCTAAAAAATAAACATTTAATAGTTTTCAGGAAACTCGGACATTTACCTCTCCACAAATTCCTGGAATGTAGGTCGCCATGAGAAGCCACCTTTCCGGATCCGCAGTGTCTCCATCAAACCGTTATACCGCAGCTGAAATAGAGGAAGACATATTACATGGTATATCCAGTAGTAGTTAGTCTCATGTATATTGAGGTCATGGTGGATCTAGTAGTAGCTGGTCTCACGGTCATGGTGGATCTAGTAGCAGTTGGTCTCACGGTCATGGTGGATCTAGTTGTAGCTGGTCTCACGGTCATGGTGGATCTAGTAGTAGTTGGTCTCAGTCATGGTGGATCTAGTAGTAGTTGGTCTCACGGGCATAGTGGATCTAGTAGTAGTTGGTCTCCCGGTCATGGTGGATCTAGTAGTAGTTGGTCTCCCGGTCATGGTGGATCTAGTAGTAGTTGGTCTCACGGTATATCTAGTAGTAGTTGTACTCATAGTCATGGTAGATATAGTAGTAGTTGTCCTCATGGTAGATATAGTAGTAGTTAGTCTCACGGTATATCTAGTAGTAGTTGGTCTTACGGTCATGGTGGAACTAGTAGTAGTTGGTCTCATGGTCATGGTGGATCTAGTAGTAGCTGGTCTCACGGTCATGGTGGATCTAGTAGTAGTTGGTCTCAGTCATGGTGGATCCAGTAGTAGTTGGTCTCACGGTCATGGTGGATCTAGTAGTAGTTGGTCTCAGTCATGGTGGATCTAGTAGTAGTTGGTCTCATGGTCATGGTGGATCTAGTAGTAGCTGGTCTCACGGTCATGGTGGATCCAGTAGTAGTTGGTCTCACGGTATATCTAGTAGTAGTTGTACTCATAGTCATGGTAGATATAGTAGTAGTTGTCCTCATGGTAGATATAGTAGTAGTTAGTCTCACGGTATATCAAGTAGTAGTTGGTCTTACGGTCATGGTGGAACTAGTAGTAGTTGGTCTCATGGTCATGGTGGCTCTAGTAGTAGTTTTTCTCATGGTCATTGTGGATTTAGTAGTAGTTAGTCTCACGGTCATGGTAGATCTAGTAGTAGTTGCTCTCATGGACATGGTGGATCTATTAGTAGTTGGTCTTATGTATCCAGGTCATGGTAGATCTAGTAGTAGTTGGTCACATCCAGTTGGACTTGTTTTGACTTTTCCTCAGTTTGTGATTTGGGGTGATTAGGCTCAGTATGGTAGATACATATTATTAAGTTGTCTTAGTCTGAACTGTATTTTAGGGCAGGGCAGCCCACTTTTATTAAGTGAGATTAAAGCAAAGTTCAACACAAAGTTTCTCATGCGGGGATATCAGCTTCACAAAGCAAAACAAGAATCTGAAAATGCTGAGTCACCTGGCTCTCTTCTCCTCTTACCAGTCCCTCTGACTATCACTTAGCTGTCCAGGTTGTCTTGGCTCACTCAGCCTCGGTTACAGCACCTGGCTGCATGGGCCCACTCCTGGCCTCTAGACACGGGTTCTTCTGACAGACCGAATCCTCTCACTCCTCTGAGACTTACAGATTCCTTCAAGTCCCCCAGACTCTCCTAGTCTCCTCAGCTATCCCATCTCTCAGTCCAATGGGCATGGAATCTCTCAAGCCTGGAGCCCCTTTGCCTCCATACAGGATCACACCCAGTCTTCAAATGGGAGAACACCCCCCTTATGGCTGGAGCTCAGGGCTATCTTCAGGCTGGAGGCTCGGGGCTAGCCTCAGGCTGGAGGCTCGGGGCTAGCCTCAGGCTGGAGGCTCGGGGCTAGCCTCAGGCTGGAGGCTCGGGGCTAGCCTCAGGCTGGAGGCTCGGGGCTAGCCTCAGGCTGGAGGCTCGGGGCTAGCCTCAGGCTGGAGGCTCGGGGCTATCCTCAGGCTGGAGGCTCGGGGCTATCCTCAGGCTGGAGGCTCGGGGCTATCCTCAGGCTGGAGGCTCGGAGCTATCCTCAGGCTGGAGGCTCGGAGCTATCCTCAGGCTGGAGGCTCGGAGCTATCCTCAGGCTGGAGGCTCGGGCTTTCCTCAGGCTTGAGGCTCAAAGCTATCCTCAGGCTTGAGGCTCAAAGCTATCCTCAGGCTGGAGGCTCGGGGCTATCCTCAGGCTGGAGGCTCAAAGCTATGCTCAGGCTGGAGGCTCAAAGCTATTCTCAGGCTTATAAGGAACTTGCACACCTGTACACTCACACAGGCTACATGCCTCCAGCAAAACCCAGATACAGGACCTTCCCACCCAAAACACATTGGAACCTTCAAACCCTGGGCCCCGGTCTGGGATAACAAAACCTAGAGAAACAGAAATGCGTCTCTCTCCACTCTTAACCAATACTCTGGTGATTCCTAGTCTGAGAAATCTGCATCCTTTCCATATCCATTTCCTGAACTCACACCATGGCCAGGCTTCCTAATGAGTGTTCGGAACATCCCCCAACATATTTATCCACACAGGTGACACCGATGCCTTCATCTAATCACCATGGAAAGGCAGATTCAAGAACAGGATAGGAGGTGTAAACATTGTGGAGCCCCTCCCCGTTCTAGTTCCATCATCCCCATCCTTGGTGTCAGGAAGTCTGCACAGGTGTTAATCCTTTGATTGACATGGATGAAAGTGTGAGTTATCATTACGTCACCAGGGTGGGCGCATTACACCAGCATTATAGGTGGAAGACAGATGGCGTTGAAGGCCCCGCCCCTGTTCAGGGATAAATGTTCCAGTATGATATAGATGGCCTCTTTCTTTAAGTCAGTTGTCCTCTCTGTACAAAACGTGACTCCAGAGTCTTGGAAAAAGGTCCTTCTCCCTTTAAGAAGACTGACGTGTTTTCCTAACACTCTGGGCTGAATCTACCAAACATCCCATCCCAATGTCCTTCCACCCCAGCAATACAGAGAGACTCCTGGACATCCAGAAGACCCCACACCAACACAAGGAAGGGACCCCACACCAACACAAGGAAGGGACCCCCTATATGCAGTGCAAGAAGGAATACAAAGACCTGTATATTGGGGGGCGCAAAACAAACTGCTCGACATATGAGGATGGACTTTCTACACCTGGAGGAAAAGGGACATTCTTCCAGGATAGTGAGGTGCACATTTTGGACAGAGAGGACAGCTAGTTCTATACCCCTACTTAGCTAAATCCCTCCCCCTTCACCTGGCTGAGCCCCTCCCCCTTCACCAAACTCACCCCCTCCACATGGCTGAGCTCCTCATTTCAGTGTCAGCCTCCCTCACCCCAGCACTGGGCACCTCGGTCCCCTCTTCCTCTGGAATGAAGACCAGGACCCCTTGCAAGGAAGGTCCAGTTAGTTCCAGGAGATCAGTGCGGGGACAAGCGTGTTCCCATTATAACGGGGGTGACAACAGGGAGTGCATTACCACGCATGCGCTCAGCGGTCTACCTTCCCATGTAGGAGGAGTCATGTGACCTTGGCCTTCTCATACCAGTAATTGGTTGTTCTTGGTTTGCTCTCCTGCCGCCTGAATTGGTACCTCGGTGGGTATCCTGTCACCTACCGGCCTCCACAGGTCCCATACTACCGGCACATATCGGCACTCCGTGTTCTGACATTCCATGGTGTCACCTGCAGAGGTAATACATGTGGGGGGGGCAGGAACCCCCCCCATCGATTCAGTCTCCCCTCCCCTCACCCCAGCACAGCCCCTCCCTCTCTCACCTGTCTCAGCACCTCCTCGGGATTGAAGACTCCGGGCAGCTTCTCATTGTTGGGTTTAATGCAGCGGATGAAGTGTGGAGAGGCGGAATACATCTTCTCCATCAGAATACCCAGAGAGCGCTATGGAGACCAGAGAGTGCAAAGTGAGACCCCGCCCACTGCACCAACAGACCCCACCTATTGCACTGACCCACCCACTGTACGAATAGACCCTACCCATTGAACTGACCCATCCACCACACTAAGAGACCCTACACATTGCACTGACCCTCCCACTGAGCCAAGAGACCCCGCCCACAGCACTGACCCGCCAACTGTGCCAAGAGACCCCACCTACTGACCCAAGACACCCCACCCACTGACTCGCCCACTGCACCAAGAGACCCCACCTACTACACTGACCCACTCACTGCACCAAGAGACCCCGCCCACTGCACTGACCCTCCCACTGAGCCAAGAGACCCCGCCCACTAAGCCAAGAGACCCCGCCCACAGCACTGACCCGCCAACTGTGCCAAAAGACCCCACAAACTGCACTGACCCAAGATACCCCACCCACTGACCCGCCCACTGCACCAAGAGATCCCACCTACTGCACTGACCCACTCACTGCACCAAGAGACCCCGCCCACTGCACTTAACCGTCTACTGTGCCAAGAGACCCCACCCACTGCTTCAAGAGACCACGCCCACTGCACTGACCCACCCACTGTGCTAATAGACCCCACCCATTGAACTGACCCATCAACCACACTAAGAGATCCCACACATTATACTGACCCGCCCACTGAGCCAAGAGACCCCGCCCACTGCACTGACCCTCCCACAATGCCAAGAGACCCCGCCCACTGCACTGACCCACCAACTGAGCCAAGAGACCCCACCCACTGCGCCAGGAGACCCCGCCCACAGCACTGACGCGCTCACTGTGCCAAGAGACCCTGCCCACTGCACTGACCCGCCAACTGCACCAAGAGACCCGCCCACTGCACTGACCCGCCTAGTGTGCCAAGAGACCAAACCTACTGACCCACCCACTGCGCCAAGAGACCCCACCCACAGCACTGACTCGCCTGTTCCAAGAGACCCACCAAAAGACCCTGCCCACTGTGCCAAGAGACCCCACCCACTGCACTGTCCTACCCACTGCCCAAGAGACCCCGCCCAGTGCACTGACCCACCCATTGAGCCAAGGGACCCAGCCCACTGCACTGACCTGCCCACTGTGCTAAGAGACTCTGCCCCTTGACCTACCCACTGTGCCAAGAGACCCCGCCCACCAAAATGGCCCGCCCAATATGCCAAGAGACCCCGCCCCCTACAATGACCCGCCCAATGTGCCAAGAGACCCTGCCCATGGACCCACCTACTGCACTGACTACACCAAAAGACCCCGCCCATTGCACTGACCCACCCACTGCGCCAAGAGACCCCGCCCACTGCACTGACCTACCCACTGCCTCAAGAGACCCCGCTCACTGCAGTGACCCGCCCAGAGACCCCGCGCACTAAAAGGGGGAAGGAAAGGGGGTGGAAATAGGGAGGTGAAAGGGGGAGGAGGGGATGTGGGGAAGACTGCTGGAAGATCTCACAGAAATGCGCTCACCCGGAATTGCGCTCCAACTGACATTTTGCGAGCGGATGAGGATTCCTGTAGGAACAGAGCCTGGAGAACAAACAACGTTATTGTGATGGGAGTCACTTTGGGCGAGGGGCCCGTGGAACCCAGAAACCTTTGGACAGGTTGGGAAACCCTTGTTTCAGCTCCCCATGCACCTCCTATGTCTAAGTTACCCTGTGTCTCTAATAGGGGGACAGGGTGACTGAGAACCCCACTATGATCTGTACTAATCGGACTCACCGTACAACCACACTGGAATGTTGTGTATATATATATATATATATATATATATATATATATTGTATATTGTCTCATACTATGGTGTGCTCTGTATTGGGTCATTTGGGGTGTGGCTGTATTCCTCCATTGTTTTATTGTGTCTGTCTGCCTTGGGAGAAAAGTGTTATGGGATGTGTATGTGTATTTGCTGTGAGGAGGGAGGGGGGAATTCCTCCTACAGCTCTCCCTGCTGATTGGAGAGTCTTTCCTCCGCCCTGAATGCAAAGGGGGGGGGATTGTCCCGAGTGTTACCTCTCTGTACATGTGTTTCAATAAACAGTTTCATGTTTAGCAGCAAAAACGAGTACTGCCCTGTTATTGGTTGTCAGCAGTTTGGAATATCTGATATCTATATTCAGACTGGGAGGAAGTGGTATATGACGAAAGCACTCAAGCGGAGTGTGGGACGGTTTGTTACATTGGTGGAAAGCAGTGGGAAAGCTTCCTGCAGTCTGGGACATCCAAACCTTCACCGGGATCCAAGATCAGGATAGCAGACTTCAGTCACCCCAGCGGAGATATGGACCTGGCATCAGAGTTCCCGGGACTGCTGTGGATCGTCCTTTTAGCACACACCAGGACTGTGTCTGAGGATGAATACCTTGAGCTCAGGCAGCAGATTCGGGTAGGACTCTGGATTGGAGCCCTCCAGGTCACCTCCAGGTCACCTCCAGGTCACTGGTATGCAACAGGGCAAGTGCTTTCCAACCCCAGAGCAACGGGAAAGTGACTAGCGGGCATTGCGGATGGCATTCCTGGGAGATCATCCCCAGGAGCAATGGGTGACTGAGTTGGACAGGCTGGTCCAGCAGGAAATAGAGCAGGACAATCGTTATCGGGCTCTGCAATGGCACGCAGAGGAGGGATATTTAGGGGAGACGACAGAATGCTCTCTGGAGGGATATGACTTTGGCGGCCCTGGATTGCTGTGGGAGAGCCTTATAGATGTTTTATTTTTGTTTGGCAATGAAGGGGAACCTACCCTTTGAGGACCTGCGAGAATACAGAGAATCTATGCTCGGTCTTGCAGGGGTCTCAGAGCTTAAACTGGACCTGGAATATTTGCTAAGGAAGGAACAGCATCTGGAAAGGGCATACAGGAAACTGCTAGAACACATTCAGCAGCATGCCAGAGAATCGGCAGTGGAAAATCCGGAGATTGGAGTCTGCAAAGCTGAAGTGCTGACAACAGGGCAGAGCTCTGCTAACCTCTGCCCAGCACCGATAACATCTTCTGGGTTCTACGGACAGGAGATGGTGAATCTCTATCCCCAGACACCTGTTCCAGAGACGGGGAATTTAATAGACTTCTCTGCTGAGGAAGGACAACCTGGTGAGCCTCCAGCAGAGCGGGCATCAGTGCCAAACATCACTGAGCTCTGCCCAGCACCAACAGAAGCTTCAGCCTCCCTGACAGAAGAGGTAGTCGGCCTTTCTCCCACAATACTGACAGAGACATGGGATTTTCTGCCAGCAACATCAGTGGAGTTACCAGAAACTTCTCCAACTTAAGCGCTAACAACTGGAGAGAGGGTCCAAAACCTCTGCCCCACATCTGCGGAAGTTCTGGAGGCCAAGGGTGGGAAGGAGATGGTCACTTCCCAGCAGCAGATTAAGATCCAGGGGGAGAAGGGAGAGGAGGTGTTCGTCCTCCTTTCCCAACAGTTGACCAGGGTGGAGGAAGTGTTTTTTTCCTCCCCAGCACCTGGGAGACAGTACCAGAGACATGTCATCCCAGCAGCCAGATGAGGGTAAGGGAGATGGAGCAGCCGGCTTCCCTTCCCAGCAGCAGATGGCACCTCAGAATGATGCTACCAACGCTGCAGAAGAGCTGGCAACAGAGCAGAGGGCTGCTGGTCTCTGCCCTCAACTAAAAAAAGATGCGGTCTCCATCTGTATACTCCAGAGAGGCTGGGCAGTCAGGCCAGATCCTCAACATTATAATGAAGTGAGCCCAGCCACCCGGTCTTCTGTCCAGTGGCTGACAGGACTCCAGGGAGAAGGGCCAGTCCACACTTCTCTCCAGCAGCGGGTATGTTCTCCGAGAGAGGCAGAGGTTGGCTGGGTGAGTAATGCTTTGTTTGGGACCATTTATTTGGGGTACTGTGTGGATACCGGCATTGGGGGACTGGAACTACTAACTAATTTTGGAGTTAACCCATCTGGGGTCTCCTCCTGTGTTAGTCCCCTGCAAAAGGGGAGATGTGTGATGGAGTCTCTTTGGGCTGGGGGCCCGTGGAACCCAGAATCCCTTGTGGAGGTTGGGAAACCCTTGTTTCAGCTCCCCATGCACCTCCTATGTACACATTAGGGACACAGAGTGACAGAGAACCCCAGTCTGATCTGTACTAACCAGACTCACTGTACAACCACACTGGAATAATGTGTGTGTGTATATATATATATATATATATATATATATATATATATATATATATATATATATATATATATATATATATATATATATATATATATATATATATATATATATATATATATATATTGTATATTGTCTCATACTATGGTGTGCTCTGTATTGGGTCGTTTGGGGTGTGGCTGTATTCCTCCATTGTTCTATTGTGTCTGTCTGCCTTGAGAGAAAAGTTATGGGATGTGTGATTGCTGTGAGGAGGGAGGGGGGAATTCCTCCAACAGCTTTCCTTGCTAATTGGACAGTCTACCCCACCTGGAATGCAAAGTGGGGGGGGGATTGTCCCGAGTGTTTACCTGAGTTTCAATAAACAGTTCACGTTGAGCAACCAAACGAATACTGCCTAGTTCTTGGTTGTCAGCGGTTTGGAATATCTAATATCTATATTCAGGCTGGAGGAAGCGGTATATGACGAAAGCACTCAAGCGGAGTGTGGGGGACGTTTTGTTACAGTTATCCCTATACAGGATCTATAGATTATCATTATTATTATACAGGATCTATAGATTATTATTATAATACAGGTTCTATACATTATCATTATACAGGATCTATAGATGATAATTATTATTATATAGAATTGATAGGTTATTATTATTATTATTATTATTATACAGGATCTATAGATTATTGTACAGGATCTATAGGTCACCATAATGGAGGAGGATCCTTCCTGTCACACTTACTTTTCCTTTCTGTGGCATCAGAGTTCCCGTCCTGGAGATACTCGCTATAAACAGAGAAAATGAGAGAAGATCAGACACCGAGCACCCTTCAATCTGCTACAACCTCAGACACCCGAGCAACTGTCACATCATCACCGCCAGATTGTTCCCCATAATGTGCCCCCTTGTGTATTGTTCCCCATAATGTGCCCTCCTGCCCCCCTGTGTATTGTGCCCCATAATGTGCCCCCCTGTGTATTGTTCCCCATAATGTACCCTCCTGCCCCCCTGTGTATTGTTCCCCATAATGTACCCTCCTGCCCCCCTGTGTATTGTGCCCCATAATGTGCTCCCCTGTGTATTGTTCCCCATAATGTACCCTCCTGCCAAACAAGTATTGTTCCCCATAATGTGCCCTCCTGCCCCCCCTGTGTATTGTGCCCCATAATGTGCCCTCCTGCCCCCCTGTGTATTGTGCCCCATAATGTGCCCCCCTGTGTATTGTTCCCCATAATGTGCCCTCCCGCCCCCCTGTGTATTGTGCCCCATATTGTGCCCTCCTGCACCCCTGTGTATTATGCCCCCTGCGTATTTTACCCCATAATGTGCCCTCTGGCCCCCCGTGTATTGTTTCCCATAATGTGCCCTCCTGACCTCCTGTGTATTGTGCCCCATAATGTGGCCCTCTGGCCCCTCATGTATTGTGCCGCATAACATGCCCTCCATATTGTGCCCTCCTGCCCCCCTTGTGTATTGTGCCCCATAATGTGCCCTCCTGCCCCCCCCCCCCCCCCCCCCAATGTATTGTGCCCCAAATATGCTGTCCTGCCCCTCATCCTAGCTTAAACTACAACTAAAGTAAAAACATTTTTTGTGTTGGATGGAGGGTGGAGGGATGAGACCCCCTGTCGGGTTTTTATTGCTGTCTGTGCCCAAATGGGGGGAGATTCCCCCTCTCTATTTCTCCCAATTACCATTATCATTAAAAGTAAAAGAAAACCCCAAGTTTTGGGTTGTCCCCAGAAAAGTGATAGAGGGGAAATCTTCCAATGGGGACACTAGTTCTGGTGACCTGGGGGGCCCAAGGAATTCCCTTAATTTGCAGAGATTTCCTTACTTTCTGTTTTGACTTTGGGACAGGACGTGAAGCCAAATTTCCAAAATGCGATGATGGCAAAAAAAAAACCCCAGGGGTTATAACCCTTCATTACTCATTCCAAAATGAGAACAATGTTCTATCTGAAGGCCAAGTCCTGGTGAAGACCTGATTATAGGAAGGCCAGAATGCACGGCACAGAGCCATCTCTGGGATTGAAGTCTCAGAGCAGAGGGCTGCTGGTCTCCGCCCTCAACTAAAAAAAGATGCGGTCTCCATCTGTATACTCCAGAGAGGCTGGGCAGTCAGGCCAAATCCTCCACATTATAATGAAGTGAGCCCAGCCACCCAGTCTTCTGTCCAGTGGCTGACAGGACTCCAGGGAGAAGGGCCAGTCCACACTTCTCTCCAGCAGCGGGTATGTTCTCCGAGAGAGGCAGAGGTTGGCTGGGTGAGCATTGCTCTGTTTGGGACCATTTATTTGGGGTACTGTGTGGATACCGGCATTGGGGGACTGGAACTACTAACTAATTTCGGAGTTAACCCATCTGGGGTCTCCTCCTGTGTTAGTTCCCTGCAAAAGGGGAGATGTGTGATGGAGTCTCTTTGGGCTGGGGGCCCGTGGAACCCAGAATCCCTTGTGGAGGTTGGGAAACCCTTGTTTCAGCTCCCCATGCACCTCCTATGTACACATTAGGGACACAGAGTGACAGAGAACCCCAGTCTGATCTGTACTAACCAGACTCACTGTACAACCACACTGGAATAATGTGTGTGTATAATATATATATATATATTATATATTGTCTCATACTATGGTGTGCTCTGTGTTGGGTCGTTTGGGGTGTGGCTGTATTCCTCCATTGTTCTATTGTGTCTGTCTGCCTTGAGAGAAAAGTTATGGGATGTGGGATTGCTGTGAGGAGGGAGGGGGGAATTCCTCCAACAGCTTTCCCTGCTAATTGGACAGTCTACCTTGCCTGGAATGCAATGTGGGGGGGGGGGGGGGGATTGTCCCGAGTGTTTACCTGAGTTTCAATAAACAGTTCACGTTGAGCAACCAAACGAATACTGCCTAGTTCTTGGTTGTCAGCGGTTTGGAATATCTGATATCTATATTCAGACTGGAGGAAGCGGTATATGACGAAAGCACTCAAGCGGAGTGTGGGGGACTTTGGGACAGGACGTGAAGCCAAATTTCCAAAATGCGATGATGGCAAAAAAAAAAACCCAGGGGTTATAACCCTTCATTACTCATTCCAAAATGAGAACAATGTTCTATTCTATCTGAAGGCCAAGTCCTGGGGAAGACCTGATTATAGGAAGGCCAGAATGCGCGGCACAGAGCCATCTCTGGGATTGAAGTCTCTGTGGGTTTCCAGGCAGGATAGTAGATCTTTCTGGAGGGGTGGGAATAAAAGAGACCCCCTTGTCCCTCAGGTCCTGGGGTTCATGCTGTTAAAGCCAGAGACTGAGAAGCAGATGGAATGGAGGTGCCCCGGGACATCAGATCCAGCCTGTCTGGAAGGGGTCAGGGGTCATCTTCTAGCAGTCTCAGCATTTATACGTTCCAGGTCCTGGAAGATTCCACACTGGAGGAAAGGCAGAAACTAGCCAGAGACCAGGGAACCACCTGATGGTCCGCAACCAGTGCTGGAGGATCCAGACAGGTAACTTGCAGAACCTGGAAGCCGGGAGGTCCATGTCCTCATCTCTGACATGTCCTGGTGAAGGGCCCAATCCTCTCAATCCAGGTGGTGATGGCAGAGGTGATCCTCCTTCCAATTCTCCACTTCTGGGATGTGGACACTTGATGGCATTTCTCCATCCATCTCCATCATCCACCATTGTATGGTAGAAACAAACTTCCCCATTACCAGGGCTGGAGATGCACCAAGCTAGGGAGGTCCTGACTTGGTTGGATAGAAGCTCAGAAAGGCTGAGAGAAGGAGCTGGGCTGATCCATGCCAACATTTGCATGAAAGAGCCTGGAAGGAGGTGACCCCGAGGCCCAGAAATCTCACGCAGAGTTTCTCAGAGAGGTTTCTTCCAGCATGAGTTTCCAGAGGAAGTGTTCATTTTCCGTAAGGAAGCCTTCTGATTGGGCCGTGACTTGGAAGACAAATACTCCAGGTGGAGGGAAGGCTGGAGAGCAGATTTTTGTCTAAACAGTTCTGTGGAAGAGAGAGGAGAAGGTTGTCACCTGGATGGACGGATTTCCTAGGAGGGCAATGAGTGCAGGGACCTTTTTGAAGTCTCCGGGAGCTGAGAAGAGATCAAAGGGCAACAAACTGGGGCTGTTTCCTATCGCCAGGTGTAGAAAGTGCTGAGGAGATGGGTAAGGGGGGCATCCACACCCACCCTGCCTGTGATTAGCTTCCAGACCTCAGTGGGGGTTCCTGTGATTAGCTGTGGATAGGCAGCCCTATGGAAAGCAATGGCAGGCTACCGGCTCTCCCAACTAATCGCATGTAATCCCACTGCCTGCGTCCAGGGCCGATCGCTTACATGTAATCCCACTGCCCGCATCCAGGGCCGATCGCTTACAGGTAATCCCACTGCCTGCGTCCAGGGCCGATCGCTTACATGTAATCCCACTGCCTGCGTCCAGGGCCGATCGCTTACATGTAATCCCACTGCCCGCATCCAGGGCCGATCGCTTACAGGTAATCCCACTGCCTGCGTCCAGGGCCGATCGCTTACATGTAATCCCACTGCCTGCGTCCAGGGCCGATCGCTTACATGTAATCCCACTGCCTGCGTCCAGGGCCGATCGCTTACATGTAATCCCACTGCCTGCGTCCAGGGCCGATCGCTTACATGTAATCCCACTGCCTGCGTCCAGGGCCGATCGCTTACATGTAATTCCACTGCCCGCGTCCAGGGCCGATCGCTTACATGTAATCCCACTGCCTGCGTCCAGGGCCGATCGCTTACATGTAATTCCACTGCCCGCGTCCAGGGCCGATCGCTTACATGTAATCCCACTGCCCGCGTCCAGGGACGATCGCTTACATGTAATCCCACTGCCCGCGTCCAGGGCCGATCGCTTACATGTAATCCCACTGCCTGCGTCCAGGGCCGATCGCTTACATGTAATTCCACTGCCTGCGTCCAGGGCCAATCGCTTACATGTAATCCCACTGCCTGCGTCCAGGGCCGATCGCTTACATGTAATCCCACTGCCTGCGTCCAGGGCCGATCGCTTATATGTAATCCCACTGCCCGCGTCCAGGGCCGATCGCTTACATGTAATTCCACTGCCTGCGTCCAGGGCCGATCGCTTACATGTAATCCCACTGCCTGCGTCCAGGGCCAATTGCTTACATGTAATCCCACTGCCTGCGTCCAGGGCCGATCGCTTACATGTAATTCCACTGCCTGCGTCCAGGGCCGATCGCTTACATGTAATCCCACTGCCTGCGTCCAGGGCCAATTGCTTACATGTAATCCCACTGCCTGCGTCCAGGGCCAATTGCTTACATGTAATCCCACTGCCCGCGTCCAGGGCCAATCGCTTACATGTAATCCCACTGCCTGCGTCCAGGGCCAATTGCTTACATGTAATCCCACTGCCTGCGTCCAGGGCCGATCGCTTACATGTAATGACTATTTGAGGGATTATACGTGTCGGCACGATTAGCTGCAAGAACTGCCAGCCTCCCTTGGCTTTTCATGAGGCTGTCTACTCGCAGTCCAGGAAACAATCACACCTTTGATGGGAATATGCAGATGGGCATCTGGAATGTCTATGGATTCCATATCTTCCTCGTGTTTAGGAGGTGAAATTACAGAACTTGTGTAAAACTTTGAAATTTGAAGGAATCTGTTGAGGGATTTTAAATCCCGAATATGAAGAATACCTCCGGTGGGCTTTGGTCCTGAACACAGAATGGAGTCACCTCCCAGTCTAGTGGAGCATCTGGCAGGATGACTTCCTCAGAGATGGTTCACCACATTCTGAACATTATTTGGTTGATTGAGAGAAGGACGTGGCGAGGTAGTAGAGATTAGAACTGGATTTTGTACCCCTTTGAATGCACAAAGTCTGGGAAATCTGTGACCCCGAGAATGACGTCCCCCCCACTGAAGAGGGATGAGGGATGAGGGAAGAGGGCTTCGAGGAAGACTTGGTGGACTTTGTGGGCCAAGCCTTGTACTGGATGGAAGGACTGAACTTTAGTTTTAAAGATGAAGTCAGGAAGAGGGTTAAGGTTCTCTGTGATTTGAGACAGTAGAGGCTCCTGAGGGCGGGGGTTCTCTCTGTGACATCTTTGATGAATTGGTCAAGTGGCTCCCCAAAAAGACGTCTTCCTCAGAAGGCACACGTGTGACACGTCTTATACAGACAGCTGCTGCTGTCCAGGTTTTCAGCCATAGGACTTTACGCATTCTGGAAATTTCTCTCATGTTCTCAGGCATCCACACCAAAGAGCAGAAGGCAGTTGCTGAAGTTGCTCATGTAAAGCATGGTCCTGGAATACACGGCCCTGGAATATACGGCCCTGATATACACGGCCCTGGGAATACACGGCCCTGGAAGTCCTGGAATACACGGCCCTGGAAGTACTGGAATACACGGCCCTGATATACACGGCCCGGGAATACACGGCCCTGGGAATACACGGCCCTGGAAGTCCTGGAATACACGGCCCTGGGAATACACGGCCCTGGAATACACGGCCCTGGGAATACACGGCCCTGGGAATACACGGCCCTGGGAATACACGGCCCTGGGAATACACGGCCCTGGGAATACACGGCCCTGGGAATACACGGCCCTGGGAATACACGGCCCTGGGAATACACGGCCCTGGGAATACACGGCCCTGGAAATACACGGCCCTGGAAATACACGGCCCTGGAAATACACGGCCCTGGAAGTCCTGGAATACACGGCCCTGGAAATACACGGCCCTGGAAGTCCTGGAATACACGGCCCTGGGAATACACGGCCCTGGAAATACACGGCCCTGGGAATACACGGCCCTGGGAATACACGGCCCTGGGAATACACGGCCCTGGGAATACACGGCCCTGGGAATACACGGCCCTGGGAATACACGGCCCTGGGAATACACGGCCCTGGGAATACACGGCCCTGGGAATACACGGCCCTGGAATACACGGCCCAGGAATACACGGCCCAGGAATACACGGCCCAGGAATACACGGCCCAGGAATACACGGCCCAGGAATACACGGCCCTGGAATACACGGCCCTGGAATACACGGCTCTGGAATACACGGCCCAGGAATACACGGCCCAGGAATACACGGCCCAGGAATACACGGCTCTGGAATACACGGCCCTGGAATACACGGCCCTGGAATACACGGCCCTGGAATACACGGCCCTGGAATACACGGCTCTGGAATACACGGCTCTGGAATACACGGCCCAGGAATACACGGCCCAGGAATACACGGCCCAGGAATACACGGCCCAGGAATACACGGCCCAGGAATACACGGCCCTGGAATATACGGCTCTGATATACACGGCCTGGGAATACACGGCCCTGGGAATACACGGCCCTGGAATATACGGCCCTGATATACACGGCCCGGGAATACACGGCTCTGGAATACACGGCCCTGGAATACACGGCCCTGGAATACACGGCCCTGGAATACACGGCCCTGGAATACACGGCCCTGGAATACACGGCCCTGGAATACACGGCCCTGGAATACACGGCCCTGGAATACACGGCCCAGGAATACACGGCCCAGGAATACACGGCCCAGGAATACACGGCCCAGGAATACACGGTCACGGTGGTTGGTGGTCTTGGTCCAGTTAGCTGCAATGTGATACACTGAAATTGTAGCAAGAGCTGGTTGCAGAGCTGGGCCTCCCAGAGTGAAGAGAGACCTCATTAAGAGAGTCTCCAATAGTCTATTAATGATGGATCTCCAGTCGGTACTGTGAGATGTTTGAGGAGCAGCTCTCTTCTCTGTGAACTCTTCTTCCTCTGGATAGAGCTCAGTGACTCTCAGAGAGGTGATCCATTCATTATAGATTTCACCTTCTATCTGTTCATGAATGGGGGGAGGGGTGTTTAGACTTTGTGGGTCTCACGGCAAGATGGCGGAGAATGAAGATCTACCATGCCGAGGATTCTGCAGCCGGGAACTCAGTCACATCAGCGCTCTCAGTGTGAAGCCACAACATTAAACCCGCAACAATTTTTTTAATGAATTCAAAGTGTTCTCTGATTGGATGAGGTGGAGAGTGTGACATAAACATCCCACCCCTCCAATCAAAGAACACTTCACATTCAATGAAAATATGCAAAGCATTCTGTGAACAGCAACTGTGCTGAGCGGCCGACCCCCTGTGTTCACAATGCAGCATGGGACCCGGACCCAGTGTAGAATCAGTATAGTAACAAAGTAGTAGTGGTGTAGTAGCAGTGTAGTATCAGTAAAGAATTGGTGTAATAGCAATGTAGTAGTGATTATAGCAGTGTAGAACTAAAGAAAAAGAAGACGAACAAGAAAATGAAGAAGAAGAAGATGATGATGACGATGATCTAGTAGGGGTGCAGTAGCAGTGTTTATACAGTGAATTCCCTTTAGCTGATCAACCTTAAATTAGATCTACCTGTGGACAGCGTTGGAGGGGGAAGGGAGCTGGAGAACCTACCTGTGGACAGTGGGGGAGGGGAGATGGAGGACCTACCTGCGAAGAGAAGGCCAAGTAGTCCGGTGACGCTGTTGATGAAGAGGTTCTGTATGTTGGTGGGGACGGTGTCTCTGTTTTTCTCCAAAAACCCCACCGCCGTGTACTGGACCTGGAAGGGACATCGGGGACAATGAGGACATAGAGCCCTTCTACCTCCCCCCCTCACCTTAACACCACGGGACCCTCACTTACCTTCCCAGCATAGTGGTGAATGATGAATCCGGGGTCCCTTCCTCGCGCTCGTTCAAAGTGCGGATTTGCTTTACATCCAACGCACAACTTCTCCAGGAACGTGTCGTCTGAGGCCTGCAGGGTGGAAGGTGAGAACACTCAGTAGGGGGATCAGACATGAGAGGGGGACAATGGAGGCTAATGACCACGAAAAAGAAGTTCTGGGGTCACTAGTCACAGGAGGGATGGGGGAACGGAAGTTCCGGGGTCACCAGTCACAGGGGGGGGGGGGGGGGGGGGACGACTTGGTATTTCATGACAGTCAGCCAGTCCCATCTTCAGGAGATATTCTCACTTTACATTCCCACCATCTCCTATTTCTGTGAGACTCCAACTCCGCTCATCCTCACTGTGCTTTCTGGACCTGTTCCCTCCTCACCTCTTCAGTCTCACCCCCTCCCCCCCCCCCCCCTCCTCCCCTCCTCCAGCCGCACCCCTCCGGTTGTGTTCTCCATAATATAAGGAAGGAGGCCTCCTGCCAGTGGAGAATGGGGAAGATCTGCACACCAGGATACAGAGATCTCTCCACCCAAATATGCATCAGGTAACTCCGCTTTCCATTAGAAGAGCTGAAGCGGCTGTCAGACTGAGGATAGATGAACCCAGTAAATGACACTCACCTGCGGGAAGGACGTCTGCTCATCCAGAATGGAGAGAATGCCGGCTGGCCGGGCCAGAAAGAGATCCTTGTATGGAGAGAGAAGAGCGTCATTAATACCGAGATCTGCATACAGTCATATAGGGAATTAACCCTTTCACCATCCTACAGAGCACTTCCCACCACCCCAACCATCCATAACTTATCTATATAGAGAGAGAGCACCAACTCTGACAACAAAGGACTGCCCACCACCACAATTAACCATAGGACATCTATAGGGAGAGAGAGCACCAACTCCAACAGAGGACTACCCACCACCGCAACCATCCATAAGTTATCTATATAGAGAGAGCACCAACTCTGACAACAAAGGACTGCCCACCGCCCCAACCATCCATAGGACATCTAAAGGGAGAGAGAGCACCAATTCCGACAGAGGACTACCCTCCACCCCAACCATCCATAAGTTATCTATAGAGAGTGCCAACTCTGACAACAGAGGACTACCCTCCACCCAACCATCCATCCATAGAAAGAGCACCGACTCCGACAACAGAGGACTGTCCTCCACCCCAACCATCCATAGAACATTTATAGGGAGAGAGAGCACCAATTCAGACAACAGAGGACTACACTCCACCCCACCCATCCACAGGTCATCTATAGAGAGCGCCAACTCTGACACCAGAGAGGACTGCCCACCACCCCGGCCATCCATAGGTCATCTATAGAGAGGGAGCACCAACTCTGACAATAGAGGACTGCCCATCACCCCGGCCATCCATAGGTCATCTAAAGAGAGCACCAACTCCGACAACAGAGGACTGTCCTCCACCCCAACCTTCCATAAGTAGTCTACAGAGAGAGCGCCAACTGTGTCTACTGCCATGACATGACTAATTTATACTGAGACACGGGTATGCTACAAGGTGGGCATCTGGAAGCCTCCTCTTAGAGAGAAAAACAGAAGGGCGACTGAGATTAAAGCAGAGCGTCAGAAGATGAATAAAAGAAAAGTATTAAAACGGGTCATGTGACCTCTGGGGGAAGACAATTCATGGCACTACGTACCAAGATCGGCTGGTTGTTAACAAAGGTGACAGCATCTTGCTGGATCCCTTCCTGCAGATAATGCTGCTGCTCCATCAGGAAGATGTGCTGAGATACAAATCAGACCTGTTATAATCTGCGTTATACACCCCCCCCCCCCTCCCATTGTAGGATTGCGTACACACATATCATTCTAGACTCACATGGTTGAAGAAGTTCTGCAGCTGCTCATTGGCCAGATTTATACACAATTGCTCAAAGCGATTCACAGCAAAGTTCTCAAAGCCAAAAATATCCAAAATACCTGAGAAGAGAAAAAGGAAGACTCTTCATGTGGCCAATCTGAGGAGGAATGATCACCAGTAATATTACATTATATAGTTATATATATATACACACACACACACACACACACACTATTATATATGTCAGCCAGACACAAGGTGGCTCCCCTTCCACCCAATATAGGTAAACCTCGGGTACACAGACATCTGGGGTGTGCAGGGACATCGGCAAGAAATAGGATTTTTTTCTTTATGTCCAATCCATGTCTTGGAGTCCATTAAGGAACACAGATACATTTGGGTCATAGTAATGCTTACACAAGGACTGGACTCACAAATCGTATATCTCCTACCCAGCATGCCTCAGTTTTGTGATAAAGCAGTACCAAGAACATGAGATGAAACAAAGGGACGGGACCATAACGGACCCCAAGAAATCGATCTTATATTAAGTCCCAAAATCCTATTTTCTTTCTTATCCATTGAGGGACAGGAATTCAGATACTTTTGGGACATCCAAAAGCAGTCCAATCAAGGGATGGGCAGCACAGCAACAGCCACTAAAATGCCTCATTAAGAGCAGTGGGCATGCCTACAGCCCATGAGCAACTTGAAGGACTAATACCCTAATCTGGAACCAGTAAAAATGGGACTCCCAACCAGATAGGGGACCTACCAATACAACCAAGGGGAGAATCTGATCAACCAGAACCCACCAAAAACAGGTGGAAGACTGACAAATTCCCAAACAAGGAAAGGAAGACCTACAAGCTAATGTGGAGACAAAAGTCCCTCATAGTCCCATGAGGGAATCTAGTACAAAAATACAGGTCCAGTTGGTCTACATGGAAAGACCTCGGGATGAATATAAACCATCCTCTCTGACACCCCAAGGTGAATATGGGGCCTGCAGTAGAATACTGTGTAGTCTGCCTAATATGGATCACAATCAAATGTCTAAGAAGCTCCCAACTGACGTGGAAATTCCACTATACGCTGCTCCGATCAACACACCCAAAGTCTCCCGTTTTTACCGTTGGTGTGAATCCTTATTCTGCATTGTTCAGAGAACATCCCCGGATTATACTACCATTCCTGTGGATGGGAGATTATCTGCAGGAACACTCCATAGCCCCTCCATGTGCTGATCAGACATACCGAAAGACAAAAACGTGCTCCCCCCCCCATGACCGATAATGTCCTTGCAGAGTGAACACATCCCTCTCAAACGATCGTCTGTGCATTGCATAGAGGCCCTTCGCTGGCCGACATATCCCCACTCTGCAAACACTTCTCTGCAACCTCAAGAAGCTTTCCACTACCAAAACGGGTCTCACCAGCATCAGTCTGCCCCAGTCCGGGCTTTAGAGCGGGTTGTAGGAGAACTAACACTGGGAGACACTATGACAAAACATATTAAAATACATCTTCATAAAATTTCCACAACACAACCCCCCAAAGAATTCACCTTATTAGGGACAGAACAAGAGAAGGCATCTAGTTACCTTTCACAAAAGGCTGTGAATTTTCCGAAAAAAGAACAATGGTGAATTGGTCCCACAAAGTCCTCCAGGCATACTCTATCCTCGGCAATGGGTACCTGCAGCAACTTAGTGTTTTCGGCCTGCTGACAATCCAGGGGGCACAGGGCCCTCCTATGATATTCTCCACCCATTACGTAGGATCTGAGGTGCAGCCAGGTGCATAGACCTCTCCTCTTGGCTCAGAGGATACCAGTTGAGGCGAGCCAGTTTCCAAGGCATTGTCTTTAGAAAAGAAAGTGCAAGCAAGGCTAATACTATTGACATTGTTCAGCACTGCAAAATCTACATGGTGTCCAACACAGTCCAAACTTGGAAACTTGGCCAAGGCAGAATTGTGCCGATGTGGTGGAAACGGTTTGTTGTGAGGAACCAGACAGTAGCTTTGGGGATGGGGGTACCCTAGCGAGTGGATTCCACCCCAGGTATCCCCATAAAAAAACAAGCTAATTTGCCTAAAGAGCTATCTGGCCCATTGAGACAGGTCCATTGGGCTGCTTTAGAACCCAAGGCCAGGACAACAGAAGAAGAGGGGGTCTGAAAAGGGGAAAATGGATACGAAAAAATAGGAGAGGGTGAAAACAACTCTGATGGGGGTTCCCCAAACAATCTACGTGCCAACAATGGCGAGAACCAGTCTGATGGGAGCTCCCACAGCAATCTACGCTCCAACCATGGTAAACTCCCTAAATGTACACAGGGTGTGAACTCTTTTAATCAAGGGCTAAACTAAACTACTTTCCTCACAAGTGAAATGTATCTACCAATGCTGAAACCTGGCCAAGCTTGAGCTAGATAGATCTTGCAGTTGTCAGGCCCTTTGGGAAGGTGCAGACTACAAGGGACTACAAGGGACTACAAGGGTCTGTAGAGTCGATTCTCTTCACAGGACAGCACTAGACTGAACACAAAGGCTGATTCTCCAAAAAGTACCAATGACCTGTGGCCGGGGGCACACTGAATATCCAGGTACTTATCCAAAGCTGGTCCCACACAACCTTGTAGGTTAGGAGCCCCTCTGAAGGCAGCCACTCCGCCCCCTAGCACAGACACTCCACTCCGCCCCCCTACCACAGGCACGCCACTCCGCCCCCTTCCACAGGCACGCCACTCAGCCCCCCTACCACAGGCACGCCACTCCGCCCCCCTACCACAGGCACGCCACTCCGCCCCCCTACCACAGGCACGCCACTCCGCCCCCCTACCACAGGCACGCCACTCCGCCCCCCTACCACAGGCACGCCACTCCGCCCCCTTAACACAGGCACGCCACTCCGCCCCCCTAACACAGGCACGCCACTCCGCCCCCCTAACACAGGCACGCCACTCCGCCCCCCTAACACAGGCACGCCACTCTGCCCCCTTCCCACAGGCACGCCACTCCGCCCCCTTCCCACAGGCACGCCACTCCGCCCCCCTACCACAGGCACGCCACTCCGCCCCCCTACCACAGGCACGCCACTCTGCCCCCCTACCACAGGCACGCCACTCTGCCCCCCTACCACAGGCACGCCACTCTGCCCCCCTACCACAGGCACGCCACTCTGCCCCCCTACCACAGGCACGCCACTCTGCCCCCCTACCACAGGCACGCCACTCTGCCCCCCTACCACAGGCACGCCACTCTGCCCCCCTACCACAGGCACGCCACTCCGCCCCCCTACCACAGGCACGCCACTCCGCCCCCCTACCACAGGCACGCCACTCCACCCCCCTACTACAGGCACGCCACTCCGCCCCCCTACCACAGGCACGCCACTCCGCCCCCTAGCACAGGAACTCCACTCCGCCCTCTCCCACAGGCACGCCACTCTGCCCCCCTACCACAGGCACGCCACTCCGCCCCCTTCCCACAGGCAAGCCACTCCGCCCCCTTCCCACAGACACACCACTTTGCCCCCCTACCACAGGCACGCCACTTTGCCCCCCTACCACAGGCACGCCACTCCGCCCCCTTCCCACAGGCAAGCCACTCCGCCCCCTTCCCACAGACACACCGCTTTGCCCCCCTACCACAGACATGGCACTTACCTATTTCCGGCACCGTGGCCCCACGTTTTACATCACCAGCCAGGAGCTCATTGACTTTAGTGACAATCCAGCCGAACATACGGGAGTAGACGACCCGGGCGATGGAGTCTCTGGCATCTGCGTGAGAAGAGAAGGATGAAGTGTACAGCCCCTCCCCATAGGCGGTCTGTGATTGGAGGATTACAGGGACCCAGGTGTGGACTGGATAGACATTCAATTGGTTAATAGGTGTCCTTAGAAGTGAAATGATAGGTCTACCTTACTGACCCCAATAACAGAAGAAGACATGTAAAGGGTCCACTGGGAGTCACTGGCCCTCAGAAAGGGCTCTCAGCCCTCCGGCATGGATCTGATTGAAGGTTGGGAACTGACCACTGACATCTACAGCAGCTTTTTGTTGACCTTCTAGAGCACATGTGTCAAACACAAGGCCCGTGGGACAAATCCGGCCCTCGTGGTCATTTTATGTGGCCCTCGCACCTCTCCTACAGCTGTGGCACCTCCCTCATTTCCATCCCCACCTTATCCTAGGCAGTCGGCATTAGAGAGGAGGACAAAACTCTTCCTACAGATCCTGCGCTTCTCTGTGCAGCCCCAGAGAGGCTCGTCTCTGCCCCTTCCCCCGTCTCAGTAGTCGGCAGCAGAACGGAGGGCAGAACTCTTCCTACAGATCCTGCACCTCTCTGTGCAGCCGTAGCACCCCCTCATCTCCACCTCCCCTGGTCTCAGCATTCAGAAGATTACAGCAGCTGATTCCTCCTCAAGACCCTGTACTTTCTGCTTCCTAGCTCTGCTTCTTCTTATCAGCAGCACAAGGTAAGGGCACTGTGATGTAAGGGAGGGTGGGGGACTCTTGACTTATGGTGGGGGGAAGCTTTTAACATCTGATGTAAGGGGGGGGTGGGGTGTTTTGGACATGTAGTCCTACAGACACAACCGGCCCTTTGAGGGAAACCATAATGAGCCCATGAAGAAAGTTTGACACCCATGCTGTAGATCAGCGGTTCTCACCCCCCGGTCCTCAAGTGCCCCCAACAGGCCATGATTTGGGAATTTCTCTTCAAGCCATTGACTCGGATTTAAAGAGCCTGTGCAAGATAAAAGGAAAACCTGCAAACCTGGCCTGTTGGGGGCACTTGAGGACCGAGGGTGAGAACTGACTGATCTAGAGGATGTCACCGAGCCAACCCCCACCCAACCCCCACCCAACCCCCACCCAACCAAAAGAGCTGAGGAGTGTGACGTAAGATGTACGTTATTGGACGTTCCCTCACTTTACGAATGATATCGATATCTGTGATTGGTCACATTGTACACAATGAAATCAGGATTTGGTAGACAGACACAACATCGATCGTCTCCATATTCTCCTTCAGAGGGGTCACGTGACCAATTCACCTTCTGGACATTAGAGCCCCACCATGTTTGGTACCCAGGTGAGACTTTCTTATAGGTTTGGGTGGACATTTGTTATGATTGTCATTTTATCATATCAGGATTTATGGAATAGAATATGAATGAAAAGGGCGGAACCAGACAAAAGAAGCCACACCTCCACCAAGGTATAAAATTACACTGATTGGTCAGACTGGTGGAAATGTCCACTCCCCCCGATCTGACACTTCTTACCCTCTGCCTGCTGCTGGGAGTGTAACCTCCGGATTGTCTCCCCCCGCATCACAGAGATGGTACAGACCAAACAGTCCCGGAGGTCCTCTTCCTCCACCCCAAACTGACCCTGAAAACCAGAAAAGGCAACTTTAGATCCACAGAAACCGGGAAACCCCTCTGTGCCACCCCCCCCCCACATATTACACCCCATTCCGTACCCCTCAACCCACATCACACTCTCTCTGTACTCCCGATTCACATATCAATTACCCTCTGTACCCCCACCCTTCATAATACACCCCCCAAACCTCATCTCAATTCTTCTCTGTACCCCCCCACTCTACATATCACCCCCCCCTCTGTACCCCAACCCTCCTCTCTATTCTTCTCTGTACACCCCTGACCACCCTCTGTATCACACTCTCTAAGAACCTCCACTCTACATATCACCCCCCCTGTACCCCCCACTCTACATATCACCCCCCCTGTACCCCCCACTCTACATATCACCCCCTCTGTACCCCCAACCCACATATCAATTCATCTCTGTGCCCCCCACTCTACAAATCACCCCCCTGTACGCCCAACCCTCGTTTCAATTCTTCTCTGTACCCTCCTTATCAAAATCTATATTACACCCCCTTCTGTACCCCCCAACCCACATATCACACTCTCTAGGAACCCCCAGACCATGTATCAATTCTCTATACCCCCCACTCTACATATCAACCCCCATACCCAAAATCTTTTCTTTAAACCCCCCCCCCCCCAACTATTCTTCCATATTACACTCCCTCTGTACCCCCAACCCATTCATCAATTCTCTGTACCCTCACCCCTCATATTGCACCTCTCCAATCTCCCCAAACCTCATCTCAATTCTTCTCTAACCCCCTCCCCCACATATCACCCCCGGGGTATAATACGATGCACAGACCCTCTCTGGATCTCCCACTAATGACTCTCTTACCGCAGCAGCTTTCAGCCACCCGCAGGACTTGCCATCCACGGTGACCCCACCGGTGTCCTGAGCAACGAACAGGATGTTCCCCAGAGACAGGATCCCGGAGAGGATGGTCTTCAGGTCTAACTCCTCCTGTGGGAGGGACAGAGGATGACATCACAATGACGAACCGTGATGTATGGGAAAAGGCGGAGTCCATACCGCATTATGGGCGGAGATATCCGGGTGCAGCAAAACCCAGAAAGTTCCGTCCATCTGATCTCACCCCGAGTCATCCAAAGCAACATCATCCAATCCCGTATCCCGGCTGGGAAGGAACACGCTGCGGCCTCGGCGTACACTTACCTGATGGGGAAATCTCTGAATTGGTACCAACCTGAGTCTGGAAGCCGACCATGCGCATGGCATTGCACAGTGTGTGGTAACGCTCCGCCCAGTCCCCCGAACACGTCTCCTCCTGACCGATGTATCTACAACCAGAGAAGAGGAACTCAGTCCAACATGGGTCTTACCAGCTGCATACAACCCACACCGCGGGGGCGGGGCTCACACACACAGGGGGCGGGGCTCACACAGAAAGGGACAGGGCACACACGGTGGGGCTCACACAGAAAGGGGCGGGGCTCACACTGTAGGGGCAGGGTCACACTGCAGGGGTGGGCCTCACACCATTGGGGCAGGGCTCACACAGAAGGGGGCAGGGCACACACTGTGGGGGCGGGGCTCACACCTCTAGCCCAACATCTGTAGATCCAACCTTCTCCACATACATCCGGTCAGGCACCGTACCCCACACATTGGCCACCAATGCCACACTCACATCCAGGATGGATGGAAGGACTCCGAGGCTCATCTCTGGGAACATCCCTCAGCCACAGTCCATCCTGTCCACTGATTGAAGGGGGGAGGGGGCTTCCCCGGGACCATGCCACGGTCTCTGGGAGGGAGCATAGCACGACATGTGAAACTATTTTATATTAATATGATTATTTAAAACAAATCTCATCCCCTTATTTAGATGGCAGCAAATGTCTGTTATCTCCTGATGAAGAGGACCGTATCCAAGAAACGCGTTGAGCGGAAAGAATATGTTGTATAAATTGCTGCAGTGGTTGGAACCGACTGCTTTAGAATTGCATTTTATTATAATTTTGTTACTATATGTTTAACCGCTTCAGCCCCGGAAGATTTGGCTGCTCAATGACCAGATCATTTTTTGTGATACGGCACTACGTCGCTTTAACTGACAATTGCGCGGTCGTGCGACGTTGTACCCAAACAAAACTGACGTCCTTTTTTTCCCACAAATAGAGATTTATTTTGGTGGTATTTGATCACCTCTGCAGTTTTTATTTTTTGCGCTATAAACAAAAAAAGAAGAGCGACAATTTTGAAAAAAAAACACAATATTTTGTACTTTGTGCTGTAATAAATATCCCCATTTTTTTTAAAAAAAGGCACATTTTTTCCTCAGTTTAGGCCGATACGTATTTGTAACGAGCCCCCCTGCTCGCTCGCTTCCACTCTCCCGACACTCCTCTGCAGCTATAGAATCAGATTGCAACGTCTGATGGTTCGGTCATCCGATGCTCTGGGACTAGAACTACAGCTATGTGCCGTTCTAACCCAGTTGTGTAGCTCAGAACAAACACCAGGCAGGCTGTATGTAAGTTCAACCAGGAATCTCTCTTTATTGACAAAATACAGGCTTTTATACACTCAAAGTGGAGGTGCAGACCTCCTGCTCATATTACTCTAACAATACAGCTGTAACCTAATTAACCTAATTAACATGAGCTAATTAACTAATCCCTTTAGACAGCCTAGATGACTCAGACATGACCTTTAGGCCAGACTGGCCATATTGTAGTTCAGAAAGTCCAATCAACATTATCACAATCAACATAGACTCTTCTTCACACAATAGCAGAGTTAATTAACACAAATAACAATGGGGATCTAATGACTCTTAGATCCCATACTAGAGACTTATTTACAATACACATTCTAGCAGACAACAGACAGACAGGTGTTGGAATTTACATCAGCATCTCCTAACAGTATCTGTCCCAGCATTATGAATCAGCCACTATTTCTAATATGGCAAATCCAGGGTCCCCAGAGTCTGTGTGTCCTGGGGGACCAGGACCCGAATCCACAGTAATACCACCTCAAGGGTCCCCAGGCATACAGCTCACAAAGAGCACCATTCCCCCAAATGCAAGGGCCCCCGATCGATCGGCAAGAGGCTAGCATTCAGTCCCCTCCAAAAGTCTCTTTCCCGGCTAGGTCTGTCACAGTATTCTTCTACATATTTTTGGTAATAAAAATCACAATAAGTGTATATTGATTGGTTTGCACAAAAGTTATATTGTCTACAAAATTGGGGATAGTTTTATGTCATTTTTATTATTATTATTATTTTTTTTTACTAGTAATGGCGGCGATCAGCAATTTTTATCATGACTGACATTACGGCGGACACATCGGACACTTTTTTGACACATTTTTGGGACCATTGTCATTTATGCAGCGATCAGAGCTATAAAAATGCATTGATTACTGTATAAATGTGACTGGCAGTGAAGGGGTTAACACTGGGGGCGATCGAGGGGTTAAATTTGTTCCCTGGGTGTGTTTTTAACTGTAGGGGGAGGGGACTGAGTAGAGGAGATGACAGATCGTGATTCCCAGCTATTAGGAACACACAATCTCTCTCTCCTTTACACTTCCGTGTTCTGCCTCTCGTGCTCGCGATCGCTCGTGGTCAGTTGTCATTGCGTCCGCCAGTCACGAGCGTCGCCCCCTCCCCCCCCCCCCCCGCTGTGCAGTGCGACTGCCTGCTATCCCGCTTAAAGGAGGCGGCGTACAGCTATGACGGTTCGCGGGATCGCGCCGACCTGCCGCGGTATAATGACGGCGGCTGGTCAGCAAATGGTTAACTTTAAGGAAATTGAATAAAATGTTCTACTTTACACTGACACTTTAATTATATCCTCGTTGTGCTCTCCACTGATTGGATGACACGGATAACGGCAGTCCAGTGCGCTTCACATCCACCCAATGAGAAGATACCCCACAAATCCAGCCCCGCCTTCTCTATTGAAGTCCATCCCCCTATGAGAGGCAGCGGGAGTCACATTATCCCGCCTCCAACATTTTCTATTTATACCAGTAAAGATGTTTATTGGAGGTTACAATGTAACATAAGACAGAAGGTCGGAGCGCGTGACGCACACGGAAGCAGAATATAGGAGAGAGCGCCATGCGTACAATCCATCCAAGGCTGGTCACATTGGAGGATCACCGTATACATATATATAATAGAGCTGTACGGTTCCGGCTAAAATGAGAATCACGATTTTTTTGCTCAGAATAAAGATCACGATTCTCGCGGCGTAACATCAACTTTCACATTATACAAAAAAATTGGACTAACTTTACTGTTTAGTTTCTTTTTAATTAATAAAAGTGTATTTTTTTTTTTGAAAGACCGCTGTGCGAATACATGAGACATAAAATATTACAACAACCACCATTTTATTCTCTGAACATGCAGCAAGTGGCAGAAAAAGGTTTAGTCTTTAAATGGTTAAACTTCCCTCATCTACAGACAGAAGTTCATTCCTTTCATCTAAGAAGAAATGTTACCTTGTTTATAGTGATGTTGTGATAAAACTTGGCAGACTGCCTGGATTGTTTTTTTTTCAGCTTGAGAACTCTCTGCACCACTAATGCCCCGTACACACGATCGGACATTGATCGGACATTGATCGGACATTGATCGGACATTGATCGGACATTGATCGGACATTGATCGGACATTGATCGGACACTCCGACAACAAAACCGTGGATTTTTTCTGACGGATGTCGGCTCAAACTTGTCTTGCATACACACGGGTCACACAAATCTTGTTGGAAATTCCGAACCTCAAGAACGCGGTGACACACAAGACATACGATGAGCCGAGAAAAATGAAGTTCAGTAGCCAGTGCGGCTCTTCTGCTTGATTCCGAGCATGCGTGGCACTTTGTGCGTTGGAATTGTGTACACAAGATCAGAATTTCCGACAATGGATTTTGTTGTCGGAAAATTTTATAGCCTGCTCTCCAACTTTGTGTGTCGGAAATTCCGATGGAAAAAGTCAGATGGAGCCCAATTTCCGACAACAAGCTCCGATCGCACATTTTCCGTCGGAAAGTCCGATCGTGTGTACAGGGCATTAGAAAGAATTGTGCAGATCAGGAAGGGAAAAGAACTGCAATTTAGATTCTTAACGATTAATCATGCAGCTCTAACTTAATCCTTTCCTCATCAAGGCTATGGCAGCCGAGACACCCCCTGGTCCCCAAAGGTAAATAACTCGGAGGAATCCCCCGACACAGCAATCACTATGCACAGCCTACTTACAGCAAGCTGACGGGGTCATTCCTCAGGGGTGGGGTCATTCCTCAGGGGCGGGGTCATGCCAGCATAGCTCCCATGGCTCTGGACCACGGAAGAAGAGATCTTCCAGGCTGGCACATTAGTATTAGGGCTGAGAGAGGCGGTGAGGGCTGGGACAGGTAGGGAGCTCTAGGACAGACCGCGAATGCTGGGACAGGTGGCGAGCTCTGGGATAGGCGATGAGAGCTGGAACAGGCGATGACAGCTGGGATAGGCGATGAGAGCTGGAACAGGCGGTGAGGGCTGGGATAGGCGATGACAGCTGGGATAGGCGATGACAGCTGGGATAGGCGATGACAGCTGGGATAGGCGGTGAGGGCTGGAACAGGCGGTGAGGGCTGGAACAGGCGGTGAGGGCTGGGATAGGCGGTGAGGGCTGGAACAGGCGATGAGGGCTGGGATAGGCGATGACAGCTGGGATAGGCGATGAGAGCTGGAACAGGCGATGAGAGCTGGAACAGGCGATGAGAGCTGGAACAGGCGATGAGAGCTGGAACAGGCGATGAGAGCTGGGATAGGCGATGAGAGCTGGAACAGGCGGTGAGGGCTGGGATAGGCGATGAGAGCTGGGATAGGCGATGACAGCTGGGATAGGCAGTGAGGGCTGGAATAGGCGGATTTCACCCCTGGCGGGCACTATTCCAGTGAAGTAATAGTTTCAGGTCTTCACAAAAAACATATATTGCTGCTCACCTACATACAAGAGGCACCCACCCGTTCACCTACCTGTACATGGAGGACTGTAGAAGGCCGTACACTTCCCGCTCTTCCTCTGGACAACCAAACAGCATGTAGTAGAAGACATGGAAGTTGCGCTCCCCGGAGTCCTGGTGGGTCACCCGTGATTTCTCCAGGAGATACTCGTTAATCTTCGCTCCCTTCACTGCAACCCAGAAACCGATCAACCACAATGAAGAGTGACCAATGAGAACACAAGAAAAAGCCAGCAAAGAGGACTTGTAAGTTTCTCATCTCAAAGAAGACCTTTACCTCTACATTGTGTTCTTCACAGTAAAAAGGACCTGTCCCTCACCTCAAAGGGGACCTGTACCTCTACATTGTGTTCACAGTAAAGAGGACCTGTACCCCTTTAATGAGTTCATCACCACAAAGAGAACCTGTACTTCTACAATAGCCGGATTCAAGGATGAGTGACGGGGGTGCAGAATTTTCCACTCTAGGGATGAATGGTGGGGTAATAGTCTGATCTAGGAATGAATCATGGGGGGTGGGGATTGTTCTATTCAAGGAAAAATGATGGGTGGAATCTCTCAAAAGGTGGGCCATATACTGTTCGAATCTCGGCCAGTTCAGCAGGCTGAATGTACGAAGTTGATCTATCAAGGGTCAGATTCAGATGTTTTAGGGTTTCCCAAGGTTTGTGAGAGTTTAGGAGACCCCTGTGAGGGCAGCTGCCCCCCTACAAAGAACCATAATCTCTATAGACACGTTCCTCCTTCCACCTCTACAGACACGTTCCTCCTTCCACCTCTACAGACACCCTCCTCCTCCCACCGATACAGACACCTTCCTCCTCCCACCGATACAGACACCTTCCTCCTCCCACCGATACAGACACGTTCCTCCTCCCACCGATACAGACACCTTCCTCCTCCCACCTCTACAGACACCTTCCTCCTCCCACCTCTACAGACACCTTCCTCCTCCCACCTCTACAGACACCTTCCTCCTCCCACCTCTACAGACACCTTCCTCCTCCCACCTCTACAGACACCTTCCTCCTCCCACCTCTACAGACACCTTCCTCCTCCCACCTCTACAGACACGTTCCTCCTCTCACCTCTACAGACACGTTCCTCCTCCCACCTCTACAGACACCTTCCTCCTCCCACCTCTACAGACACCTTCCTCCTCCCACCTCTACAGACACCTTCCTCCTCCCACCTCTACAGACACCTTCCTCCTCCCACCTCTACAGACACCTTCCTCCTCCCACCTCTACAGACACCTTCCTCCTCCCACCTCTACAGACACCTTCCTCCTCCCACCTCTACAGACACCTTCCTCCTCCCACCTCTACAGACACCTTCCTCCTCCCACCTCTACAGACACCTTCCTCCTCCCACCTCTACAGACACCTTCCTCCTCCCACCTCTACAGACACCTTCCTCCTCCCACCTCTACAGACACGTTCCTCCTCCCACTTCTACAGACACGTTCCTCCTTCCACTGACATTGGGACAATTATCCTCCCACTGACCTCTGACACCGGGACATTAATCCCCTCCCACTGACCTTTGACACAGGACATTCATCCCCCCCACTGACCACCATCATTGGCGTATTTGGAAAGTTACAGAAATGTAGGCGACAGCTGTGTACCTGAAGGATAGGCAGAATGTATGACATCACAGCTCTGTGCTCCTCCCACCCTATTATCTAGCTCCTCCCCCGAGGTGCCGATCTCTGGATGGTGGAGATGCGTCTTACCATTTTCCTGGCTGAACCGTAACTGGATGTATTTTCCAAACCGGCTGCTGTTCTGGTTCATCACCGTCTGTGCGTTTCCAAACGCCTCCAACAGCGGATTCACCTGCAGAACACCAACAAATGTAAATCGGCAAAATGATGGAAGATCTGCGGGGGCCTCACACACAATCCCAATTAGCCAATAAATCCAAATGAGATATTCCTTCTAGATTATGTATGATGTGTACCAAGTCTAGAGGATGTACCCGGGATCTATAGAAGCCGTACTCTCCCCACAATACCGGCATCCCAATGGATTGTCTTCACTCTATCCAGACTAGAAGAATCAGAAATTCCATCTCACCACTGATAATGGCACTCTAGATCAGCAGTGATAACAATCATCACCTCCCCCGGCCTTCTCCATTAAAGCATGGACCTTCTTATAAAACCAGGGCCCCCCCCCAGCGTCAGCCACTTTAACTCCATGTACCATGTGGCACCACATTCACCCCACGAGCCTGGAATATTCTAGAAGTGTTTCCAGTCTCAGACCAGTCTATATCTTCCGAAACTGCTTGTGTCAAACAAAACTAACTCCTACCCCCTAGGGCTGTGAGGAGGCCCACCCACTATATGACGAAACCAGTTCATCCATCATATGGCTAGACCAGTTCAAAGTCCTTTTACCCCACTAAATACAGTCCCCAATTCAAATACTGGCCCACCATGACCACTCCAAGGCCATCCACAGTCCCCCCACCACCACACCAAAGCCAGTCCATAGTTCAAATACTGGCCCACCATGACCACTCCAAGGCCATCCACAGTCCCCCCACTGTGATAGACTCACCCGGGACAGAGGCTTTTGGAGGGGACTGAACTCTAGCCTCTTGCCTACAGACTATTGGCCCTGGCATTTGGGGGAGCTACAAGCATTTAGGAAGATGTTCTGTTATGTAATGCAAAAGGACATTATTAAGGAGGCCATGATGGTTTCTGTCAGTGTGGGACTCATAGCTGATGTTGATGTCATCAGCAAGTCACCTGTGTGGGGCCCCCGGCCATAATGTGTTTATTGTAAGTCTGCTGTTGTGAGAAGGTGTTCTGTGTTTATAATAATCAACAAAGGATAAATGGCACGAGAACATACAAACAAGCTAAAATGAAGTAATTCACATTCATGAAAAGAGTCCAGAATAAAAGGGGAATGTGACCTAAATAAGCAAGATCAGAAATGGTAAAAATATATATGGGGACTCTGCAAAACCGTCCAGGGGATAATAGTCAATGAAAAATATATATGTAAAATGATAGTCACTGACAATATGTAAATCACAGGAATCTGATACTAAGCACCAGCGGCAGCTCACTGGAAGTGGAAGCAGACAACTCTGAAAAGATAATGTGAAAAAAGGCAAGAAGCGCCAATCTGAGTGCAGTATCATTAAAAACTTTAATAGGGTTATAAAAAAGAACAACAGCCAAATGTCTACTCACAAAGATGGGGTTAATAAAAGCAAGGACAAAAGGTGGGTCCAGGGACGCCCTCCTCAGATGTTGAAAAAGTGCATGGTACAGGTTCACGTGGAGGCGCTCTCAGCGTTGTGATGTGCGGGTGGTCCGTGGGGTCCCTGCTGGGTGCTGGGCTGCAATAACGATGGAAGTGTCCGCAAGGAGAGCCGGCATCTAAACGGACATTAGGAGCCAGAGCCAGAGCCATTGCAGTGGACCGGAACCGGAAGAAGACAGGCGTGGAGCGCAAACACTGATCCAGGAGCCAGACAGCGGAAGTGACGTGTGGACGTGTCAGATGACGCGTTTCAATGCTTCCGCATTTTCTTCAGATCTGATAGGCTGATGCAACAAGCGTCCTTTATATGGGAGCTGTGGAATCAGTTACTAAGCAACAAATGAAAACGAACACAACATACTGAGTGCGATGGAAATGAGATAAAGGAATTGAGTTCAAAACACCAGGAGAATGTAAGAATGAAATATAAGGAGGATAGAAGAAATAAAAGAAAAAAAAGAAAAAAAAGGGATATTTAAATAAAAAAGGGAAAAAAGAAAAGAATATATAATCGAAAAATAATAATAAAAATGAAATAATAATAGTGAAAGATGAGAAAATATATATATGAAAAAAAAAAAAATATATATATATATATATATATATATATAAATAATATTAAAAAATATATAACATATATATATAAAAAAAGGAAAAAGAAAAAAGAAAAAGAAAGAAAAAATATATAAAAGAAAAAATTGAGAAAAAAATTATTATTAAGAAAAATATCAATAGATCGATAGAAAAATAAAAAATGATAAAAATAAGAATACAAGTGAAAATGCATATAAAGAAATGATAAAGCTAAAAAGGGGTAGAGAGGAGAGCTATAGATTGAAACATATATATTGGCTATTGTTGTCACAAACGTACAGATGTAGGAGATGTATATATAAATAAATACAACAACAAAAAGAGGCATCCATATACACATGCAAATGGATGGATCTGGTGACCTTAAAAAATAGAAAATTCTGAGAACACCTAAAGAAATTATTGGAACACACGTAAGTGAACCTATATGTATACATATATACACCCCCATGCACATACGCACACATGCATAGACACAATAATAATATTAATAAATTCAGATGGTATGGGAGAAGTTTTGCCAAAAGGTAACAAAGAAAAATATAGCTATAAACCGTAAGGGTATAACCGAAATGAAAATAAAATAAAATGGGGTACAGTAGGGAGAGACCTGAGGGAAGGGAAAAACATGAGAGATTTGGTGGAATGATGAATAAAAAAGAAAGGGATATGACCCTACATAAAGATTGTCAGATCCTAGGCCAGGGGCATACTGAACTAAATAACTGTATTGATCTCTATATCTTCGTTGAGACCATTAGGTGCCAAGCTGTTTAAGGTAAAGATCCAGAACGTTTCTTGCCTACAAAGGCGTTGGAATCTTTCGGCAGGGGTAAATTGGTCTGATATAGATTCTATGACCCACACATTTAAATCTGCAATATTTTGCTGGTGATGAGTGGTGAAATGCTGAGCGGTACTGTATAGGAGATTATTCGCATTATTCAGGCAAACTGAAGAACAATGGGTAAGGAAGGTGCTAGGTGAGGATCTTGAGCTAGAATCGACCAATGTTTTTTAATGATCCGTTCCATTCTTTTGTGACTAGAATGGAACTGAGTGATAAATCTAGTGGTAGGTTCTGTTTTCTGAGCCTTGGGGTTAGGTAAAATGTCAGTCAGATAGAAGGAGGCAGCTTCATTGATGGTACTGGAGGGATAACCTTTGTCTGTGAATTTTTTAGAAAGAGTGGTGCATTGGGAACTGTAATCTTCTAGTCTAGTGCAATTTCTCCTGAGCCGATGGAACTGGCTCTTGGGTATGTTGTTCACCCACCTAGGATGATGGCAACTGGAAAAATGTAAAAAAGAATTTCCAGCTGTGGGTTTGGTAAAGTTTTTGGTAACAATCTGGTCATTTTTATGGAACAGTTCTAAATCTAGAAAGCATATCGATTCTGAATCCATGGTCGATGTAAACGATAAACCAAAAGAGTTGTTATTACAGTGGGCAATGAAGTCTTGCACGGAACTAGGGGGACTGTCCCAGATGATAATAATGTCATCTATGTAACGACTGTAGAAGACCAGGTGTGCAGAGAAGGGGTTATTTTCCCAGACACACCTGGTCTCCCACAGTCCCATGGTCAGGTTAGCATAGCTAGGCGTGAGATTAGCGCCCATAGCTGTCCCCTGTTTCTGTAGATAAAATTGACCATCGAAAAGTAAAATAATTATGTTCTAAACAGAACTTGGTGGCAGAAATAATAAATTCAATCTGGGATGGGTTGAGAAGGGGGTTGGAGTGAAGATAATGAGAGATGGCTTGGAGACCTACTTGGTGAGGTATGGAGGTATAAGTGAACAGACGTCCAAAGGAGGCCCACAGATAAGAAGACTCCCATCTGTAGGGAAGTAAAAGATCTATCAAATGGGTACCATCTTTAATGTAAGAAGGGAGGGACTGGGCCAATGGCTGTAGAAACTGGTCAATGTATAGTGAGTAGCTGGTGGTAATGCTGTTCATGGATGCTACTATGGGACGACCAGGTGGCTTATTGGGGTCTTTGTGTATCTTCGGCAAATGATACAGGTAATGGAGCTTAAAAAATGGTTTGAGAAAAAATGATGCTTCTTGTTTAGTCAGGATTCCCTGTCCAAGGGCTAGTGTGACTAGAGTCTTAAATTCCTCAATGAATTTGGCTAGTGGGTCTGTTTTCAATTTCTCATAGGTTTGAGTGTCAGATAAGAGACGGTATGTCTCCTGGAGGTAATCGGATCTGTTCTGTAGCACAATCCCTCCCCCTTTGTCGGCAGATTTGATAATGATATCCATGTTAGTACTGAGTGATTTTAGTGCTGTAAGTTCCTGGGGATTAAGATTACGGGTAGAGTATGAATTTTTGGAAGATTCAGAAGCACAAAGACCTAAAAGGTCCTTATAGACAACTTCATAGAAAGTTGTTAGAAAGGGGCCTTTGGATTGGGTGGGATTAAATATGGATTTTGGTCTGAAGGAAGTGTGTTGTATTGGCACAGTAGGCTGAGAGTATTGGGACCATGCTACCAAATCATCATCATCCTCATTGATATTCCATAATTCACATAAATCAAGAATGGCTTGTTGGTCCACTGAATTATCCAACGAAAATTGCGGGTCGTCGGACATTGAAGTAACTGTTATGGGGGTTTTACCCCTGCTGAAAGATTCCAACGCCTTTGTAGGCAAGAAACGTTCTGGATCTTTACCTTAAACAGCTTGGCACCTAATGGTCTCAACGAAGATATATAGATCAATACAGTTATTTAGTTCAGTATGCCCCTGGCCTAGGGTCTAAATCTTTATGTAGGGTCATATCCCTTTCTTTCTTTTTTATTCATCATTCCACCAAATCTCTCATGTTTTTCCCTTCCCTCAGGTCTCTCCCTACTGTACCCCATTTTATTTTATTTTCATTTCGGTTATACCCTTACGGTTTATAGCTATATTTTTCTTTGTTACCTTTTGGCAAAACTTCTCCCATACCATCTGAATTTATTATTATTATTATTGTGTCTATGCATGTGTGCGTATGTGCATGGGGGTGTATATATGTATACATATAGGTTCACTTACGTGTGTTCCAATAATTTCTTTAGGTGTCCTCAGAATTTTCTATTTTTTAAGGTCACCAGATCCATCCATTTGCATGTGTATATGGATGCCTCTTTTTGTTGTTGTATTTATTTATATATACGTCTCCTACATCTGTACGTTTGTGACAACAATAGCCAATATATATGTTTCAATCTATAGCTCTCCTCTCTACCCCTTTTTAGCTTTATCATTTCTTTATATGCATTTTCACTTGTATTCTTATTTCTATCATTTTTTATTTTTCTATCGATCTATTGATATTTTTCTTAATAATAATTTTTTTCTCAATTTTTTCTTTTATATATTTTTTCTCTCTTTTTCTTTTTTCTTTTTCCTTTTTTATATATATATTTTATATATTTTTTAATATTATTTATATATATACACTTTTTCACATATATATTTTCTCATCTTTCACTATTATTATTTCATTTTTATTATTATTTTTCGATATATATTCTTTTTTCCCTTTTTTATTTAAATATCCCTTTTTTTCTTTTTTTTCTTCTATCCTCTTATATTTCATTCTTACATTCTCCTGGTGTTTTGAACTCAATTCCTTTATCTCATTTCCATCGCACTCAGTATGTTGTGTTCGTTTTCATTTGTTGCTTAGTAACTGATTCCACAGCTCCCATATAAAGGACGCTTGTTGCATCAGCCTATCAGATCTGAAGAAAATGCGGAAGCATTGAAACGCGTCATCTGACACGTCCACACGTCACTTCCGCTGTCTGGCTCCTGGATCAGTGTTTGCGCTCCACGCCTGTCTTCTTCCGGTTCTGGTCCACTGCAACGGCTCTGGCTCTGGCTCCTCCTAATGTCCGTTTAGATGCCGGCTCTCCTTGAGGACACTTCCATCGTTATTGCAGCCCAGCACCCAGCAGGGACCCCACGGACCACCCGCACATCACAACGCTGAGAGCGCCTCCACGTGAACCTGTACCATGCACTTTTTCAACATCTGAGGAGGACGTCCCTGGACCCACCTTTTGTCCTTGCTTTTATTAACCCCATCTTTGTGAGTAGCCATTTGGCTGTTGTTCTTTTATATAACCCTATTAAAGTTTTTAATGATACTGCACTCAGATTGGCGCTTCTTGCCTTTTTTCACAATGTTTATAATAATGTGTATTGTGTCTTCTGAGCTAGAAGACGACAAGTCTGACCTGAAAGGTCATATCTCTGAGTCCCTAGGCTGGGTAAATGACTAGTCAATTAGCTCATGTTCATTTATGTTTCTGGTTACAGTTTGTATTGTTGGGGTAATATGATCAGAAGGGGGAACCTCCTTCTCAAGTGTATAAAAATCTGTATTCTTGTTCAAATAAAGATTTCCAGCTTTGCAGTCAAACAAGTCCTGCCTAGTTCTTGGTTGTAATTAGGGATGGGCCGAACGGACCCCTGTGTTCGGTTTGCACCTGAACTTTTGAACACCGCGAAAGTTTAGACCCAAAAAACGAACCCCATTAAAGTCAATAGGACCCGAACGTCAAATATCAAAAGTGCCCATTTTGAAGGCTAATATGCAAGTAATTGGGCATACAGTGGTTATAGGGGTCCGGGTCCTGCCCTGGGGGACATGTATGAATGAATGAATGAACGAATGAATGAATGATTTGTAAAGCGCTACAAATGAGAACTGAATCGCCTCAAGGCGCTAAATGCGTTTAGTGTTGAGCAGCTTCTTAGAAGAGGAAGGTTTTGAGTTTTTTCCTGAAGGCCTGATGGTTTTCTTCCATGCGGATGTGAGTCGGAAGAGTATTCCATAGCCGAGGTCCCTGGAAGAGTATTCCATAGCCGAGGTCCCTGGAAGAGCATTTCATAGCAGAGGTCCCTGGAAGAGCATTTCATAGCAGAGGTCCCTGGAAGAGTATTCCATAGCCGAGGTCCCTGGAAGAGCATTCCATAGCCGAGGTCCCTGGAAGAGCATTCCATAGCCGAGGTCCCTGGAAGAGCATTCCATAGCCGAGGTCCCTGGAAGAGCATTCCATAGCCGAGGTCCCTGGAAGAGCATTCCATAGCCGAGGTCCCTGGAAGAGCATTCCATAGCCGAGGTCCCCGGAAGAGCATTCCATAGCAGAGGTCCCCGGAAGAGCATTCCATAGCCGAGGTCCCTGGAAGAGCATTCCATAGCCGAGGTCCCTGGAAGAGCATTCCATAGCCGAGGTCCCTGGAAGAGTATTCCATAGACGAGGTCCCTGGAAGAGTATTCCATAGACGAGGTCCCTGGAAGAGTATTCCATAGACGAGGTCCCTGGAAGAGTATTCCATAGCAGAGGTCCCTGGAAGAGCATTCCATAGACGAGGTCCCTGGAAGAGCATTCCATAGACGAGGTCCCTGGAAGAGTATTCCATAGCCGAGGTCCCTGGAAGAGCATTCCATAGACAAGGTCCCTGGAAGAGCATTCCATAGCCGAGGTCCCTGGAAGAGTATTCCATAGCAGAGGTCCCTGGAAGAGCATTCCATAGACAAGGTCCCTGGAAGAGCATTCCATAGCCGAGGTCCCTGGAAGAGCATTCCATAGACGAGGTCCCTGGAAGAGTATTCCATAGCCGAGGTCCCTGGACTGTGAATCCAGCATGTATCCAAAAATGTATCAATAAAAAAGAAAAGTTTGGGAAAAACTTCACTTTTAAATGAGCAGTGATTTATTGATTTATTGATTTGTTGATTTATTGATTTGTTGATTTATTGATTTATTGATTTGTTGATTTTTTTAATTCGAAAGTATAAAAAAGAAAAATTCCTTCCAATATAGTGCCTGGGGGTCCCCTTAGTCTACCTGTAAAGTGGCGCATCTGTCCCATCTCTAGAACCTGCTGCAATAATTGTATTTATAAGGCCAAAAAAAATGACGTTTTCCCTGCAAGCTGCTTTTATTCTGCTCAGAAACATCTGGGGAGCCAGAAGTGTGTATAATGAGGAGCCAATGTGTATGATGAGGAGTCGGTGTGTATAATGAGGAGCCAGTGTGTATGATGAGGAGCCGGTGAGTATGATGAGGATCCAGTGTGTATGATGAGGATCCAGTGTGTATGATGAGGATCCAGTGTGTATGATGAGGAGCCGGTGTGTATGATGAGGAGCCGGTGTGTATGATGAGGAGCCGGTGTGTATGATGAGGAGCCGGTGTGTATGATGAGGAGCCGGTGTGTATGATGAGGAGCCGGTGTGTATGATGAGGAGCCGGTGTGTATGATGAGGAGCCGGTGTGTATAATGAGGAGCCGGTGTGTATGATGAGGAGCCGGTGTGTATGATGAGGAGCCGGTGTGTATGATGAGGAGCCGGTGTGTATGATGAGGAGCCGGTGTGTATGATGAGGAGCCGGTGTGTATGATGAGGAGCCGGTGTGTATGATGAGGAGCCGGTGTGTATAATGAGGAGCCGGTGTGTATGATGAGGAGCCGGTGTGTATGATGAGGAGCCGGTGTGTATGATGAGGAGCCGGTGTGTATGATGAGGAGCCGGTGTGTATGATGAGGAGCCGGTGTGTATGATGAGGAGCCGGTGTGTATGATGAGGAGCCGGTGTGTATGATGAGGAGTCAGAAGTGTGTATGATGGGGAGCCAGAAGTGTGTATGATGAGGAGCCAGAAGTGTGTATGAGGAGGAGCCAGAAGTGTGTATGAGGAGGAGCCAGAAGTGTGTATGAGGAGGAGCCAGAAGTGTGTATGAGGAGGAGCCAGAAGTGTGTATGATAAGGAGCCAGAAGTGTGTATGATGGGGAGCCAGAAGTGTGTATGATAAGGAGCCAGTGTGTATGAGGAGGAGCCAGAAGTGTGTATGAGGAGGAGCCAGAAGTGTGTATGAGGAGGAGCCAGAAGTGTGTATGAGGAGGAGCCAGAAGTGTGTATGATGAGGAGCCAGTGTGTATGATGAGGATCCAGTGTGTATGATGAGGAGCCACTGTGTATGATGAGGAGCCACTGTGTATGATGAGGAGCCACTGTGTATGATGAGGCCACAATGTGGTGCACTGGGAACAAGATGAGAGATTTTTTTGGATACATTCTGGCAGTGGCGTCGCTAGGGGGTGGCTTTTGGGGCTATAGCCCCGAATCTGGGGCCCATAGCCCCGAGTCTCTGCAGGGGTCCCCAAGGGGAGGGGAGGCTCTCTGGGGACCCTGATTTAAGGGGAGGCTCTATGGGGACCCTGATTTAAGGGGGAGGCTCTCTGGGGGCCTCTCTGGGGACCCTGATGTAAGGGGGGGCTCTCTGGGGACCCTGATTTAAGGGGGGGCTCCCTGGGGACCCTGATTTAAGGGGGAGGCTCTCTGGGGGCCTCTCTGGGGACCCTGATTTAAGGGGGAGGCTCTCTGGGGACCCTGATTTAAGGGGGAGGCTCTCTGGGGACCCTGATTTAAGGGGGAGGCTCTCTGGGGACCCTGATTTAAGGGGGAGGCTCTCTGGGGACTCTGATTTAAGGGGGAGGCTCTCTGGGGACCCTGATTTAAGGGGGAGGCTCTCTGGGGACCCTGATTTAAGGGGGAGGCTCTCTGGGGACCCTGATTTAAGGGGGAGGCTCTCTGGGGACCCTGATTTAAGGGGGAGGCTCTCTGGGGACCCTGATTTAAGGGGGAGGCTCTCTGGGGACCCTGATTTAAGGGGGAGGCTCTCTGGGGACCCTGATTTAAGGGGGAGGCTCTCTGGGGACCCTGATTTAAGGGGGAGGCTCTCTGGGGACCCTGATTTAAGGGGGAGGCTCTCTGGGGACCCTGATTTAAGGGGGAGGCTCTCTGGGGACCCTGATTTAAGGGGGAGGCTCTCTAGGGACTCTGATTTAAGGGGGAGGCTCTCTGGGGACCCTGATTTAAGGGGGAGGCTCTCTGGGGACCCTGATTTAAGGGGGGGCTCTCTGGGGACCCTGATTTAAGGGGGAGGCTCTCTAGGGACTCTGATTTAAGGGGGAGGCTCTCTGGGGACCCTGATTTAAGGGGGGGCCTCTCTGGGGACCCTGATTTAAGGGGGAGGCTCTCTGGGGACCCTGATTTAAGGGGGAGGCTCTCTGGGGACCCTGATTTAAGGGGGAGGCTCTCTGGGGACCCTGATTTAAGGGGGAGGCTCTCTGGGGACCCTGATTTAAGGGGGAGGCTCTCTGGGGACCCTGATTTAAGGGGGGGCTCTCTGGGGACCCTGATTTAAGGGGGGGCTCTCTGGGGACCCTGATTTAAGGGAGAGGCTCTCTGGGGATATACACACACACACACGTATATTATATAGATGTGTATCCCCGCCCAAGTGTATGACTTTCTTTACTACGCTGCTATGGGCTCCAGCCCCCGATCTTTTGTAGACCTAGCCACGCCCCTACATTCTGGTGTCACTTTGACTTTGGATAGAAGTAACGGGTGTGTAAAAATTGGTCTTTGGGTGTTAATTGTGCCCATGAAATCGACACCAAAAACTATTCTTCCAGATGAAATGATTGGACAGCCTCGAAGTCCTGCAGAGATTCCACATCCCGCTGAGACCACCGCCTGTGGAAGGGAATTCCACATCCTTGCCGCTCTTACAGTAAAGAACCCTCTACGTAGTTTAACCACTTCAGCCCCGGAAGATTTGGCTGCTGATTGACCAGGCCATTATTTGCGATTCGTCACTGCATCGCTTTAACTGACAATTGCGCGGTTGTGCGACATTGCACCCAAACAAAATTGACGTCCTTTTTTTCCCCACAAATAGAAATTTCTTTTAGTGATATTTGATCATCTCGGCCTTTTTTATTTTTTGCGCTATAAACAAAAAAAAAAAGCGCCAATTTTGAAAAAAAACACAATATTTATTACTTTTTGCTATAATAAATATCCCAATTTTTTTTTAAAAAACATATTTTCCTCAGTTTAGGCCGATACGTATTCTTCTACATATTTTTGGTAAAAAAAAATCACAATAAGTGTATATTGATTGGTTTGCGCAAACGTTATATTGTCTACAAAATTGGGGATAGATTTATGGCATTTTTATTAGTAATGGCGGCGATCAGCGATTTTTATCGGGACTGCGACATTATGCCGGACACATCGGACACTTTTGACACATTTTTGGGACTATTCACATTTATACAGCGATCAGAGCTATAAAAATGCACTGATTAGTGTAAAAATGTCACTGGCAGGGAAGGGGTTAACACTGGGGGGCGATCGAGGGGTTAAATGTGTTCCCTGTGTGTGTTCTAACTGAAGGGGGAGGGGACTGAGTAGAGGAGATGACAGATCGTGATTCCCAGCTATTAGGAACACACAATCTCTCTCTCCTCACAGAACTGAGATTTGTGTTCTTACACTTCCGTGTTCTGCCTCTCGTGGCCGCGATCTCTTGTGGCCGGTGGTCATGAGCATTGGCACCCCCGCTGTGCAGCAGGCTCGTGTGCGCACTCCTCCGGCAGCATGCGCGCCTGCTATCCCGCTTAAAGGAGCTGATGTATAGCTACGACGGACCGCGGGATTGTGCCGACCTGACGCAATGTAAAGACAGCAGCTGGCCGGAGAGGCGGTTAAGGTCAAACCTCCTTTCTTCTAATTTTAATGAGTGGCCACAACTCTTGATACACTCTCTTCTGCGAAAAAGTTTCCACCCCATTGTGGGGTCACCAGTCCAGTATTTGTATATTGTGGGGTCACCAGTCCGGTATTTGTATATTGTGGGGTCACCAGCCCAGTATTTGTATATTGTGGGGTCACCAGTCCGGTATTTGTATATTGTGGGGTCACCAGCCCAGTATTTGTATATTGTGGGGTCACCAGTCCAGTATTTGTATATTGTGGGGTCACCAGTCCGGTATTTGTATATTGTGGGGTCACCAGTCCGGTATTTGTATATTGTGGGGTCACCAGTCCGGTATTTATATATTGTGGGGTCACCAGTCCGGTATTTATATATTGTGGGGTCACCAGTCCGGTATTTATATATTGTGGGGTCACCAGTCCGATATTTATATATTGTGGGGTCACCAGTCCGGTATTTATATATTGTGGGGTCACCAGTCCGGTATTTGTATATTGAAATCATATCCCCTCTCAAGCGTCTCTTCTCCAGAGAGAATAAGTTCAGAGCTCACAACCTTTCCTCATAACTAAGATCCTCCAGACCCTTTATTAGCTTTGTTGCCCTTCTTTGTACTCGCTCCATTTCCAGTACATCCTTCCTGAGGACTGGTGCCCAGAACTGGACAGCATACTCCAGGTGCGGCCGGACCAGAGTCTTGTAGAGCGGGAGAATTATCGTTTTATCTCTGGAGTTGATCCCCCTTTTAATGCCAATATTCTGTTTGCTTTATTAGCAGCAGCTTGGCATTGCATGTCATTGCTGAGCCTATCATCTACTAGGACCCCCAGGTCCTTTTCCATCCTGGATTCCCCCAGAGGTTCTCCCCCCAGTCTATAGATTGACTTCAGATTTTTACCACCCAAATACATTATTTTACATTTTTCTACATTGAACCTCATTTGCCATGTAGTTGCCCCTCCCCCATTCATTTGTTCAGGTCTTTTTGCAAGATTTCCACATCCTGCGGAGAAGTTATTGCCCTGCTTAGCTTAGTATCGTCTGCAAATACAGAGATTGAACTGTTTATCCCATCCTCCAGATCATTTATGAACAAATTAAATAGGATTGGTCCCAGCACAGAACCCTGGGGGACCCCACTACCCACCCCTGACCATTCCGAGTACTCCCCATTTATCACCACCCTCTGAACACGCCCTTGTAGCCAGTTTTCAATCCATGTACTCACCCTATGGTCCATGCCAACGCACCTTATTTTGTACAGTAAACGTTTATGGGGAACTGTGTCAAATGCTTTTGTAAAATCCAGATACACCACATCTACGGGCCTTCCTTTATCTAGATGGCAACTCACCTCCTCATAGAAGGTTAATAGATTGGTTTGGCAAGAACGATTCTTCATGAATCCATGCTGATTACTGCTAATGATATCGTTCTCATTACTAAAATCTTGTATATAGTCCCTTATCATCCCCTCCAAGAGTTTACATACTATTGATGTTAGGCTAACTGGTCTGTAATTCCCAGGGATGTATTTTGGGCCCTTTTTAAATATTGGTGCTACATTGGCTTTTCTCCAATCAGCTGGTACCATTCCAGTCAGTAGACTGTCTGTAAAAATTAGGAACAACGGTCTGGCAATTACCGTATTTATCAGCGTATAACACGCACTTTTTTCCCCTTAAAATCGGGGAAAATCGTGGGTGCATGTTATACGCCGATCCCCGTCGATCTCCACTGACTGTGAGCAGAGAGGAGCGAGCGCCAGTGAGATACACAAAGCCGAGTATACTCGGCTATTCTTGGCTCTACTCACAGTCAGGGGCGGGACTGCGAGAGGAGCCGAGTCTAGCCGAGTATACTCGGCTTTGTGTATCTCACCGGCGCTCGCTCCTCTCTGCTCACAGTCAGTGGAGATCGGCGCCAATTTTAAATAATCAGCAGCTGGGCAAGGCTGCAGATGGACACTGACAAGGCTGCATTGATGGGCATTTAGATGTAAGTTTTTTTCCTTAAACTTCCCTCCTAAACTTGGGGTGCGTGTTATACGCCGATAAATACGGTACTTGACGGAGTTCCCCAAGTACCCTCGGATGCAAGCCATCTGGTCCCGGTGATTTATTAATGTTAAGTTTCTCAAGTCTAATTTTAATTCTGTCCTCTGTTAACCATGGAGGTGCTTCCTGTGTTGTGTCATGAGGATAAACACTGCAGTTTTGGTTACTGAAGCCCCCCGATTCACTCGTGAAGACTGAGGAGAAGAATAAATTCAATACCTTCGCCATCTCCCCATCCTTTGTAACCAGATGTCCTTCCTCATTCTTTATGGGGCCAATATGGTCTGTCCTCCCTTTTTTACTGTTTATATACTGTTGTGGAAATGTTTATTAATGTATGTTGTCAGATATCCCCCAGTGTCAGTTTTGCTGTAATACGCCCATGTGAGGGTATTCACACATTCAGACGTTAGTGGAAGACCATTGGCTGCGGAAACCTTCTCGTGGACACGGCAGATCTGTTTGCTCTTTTAGGGATGTTCCTTTATGCCTCACCAAGGGACTGGCCACTCCAAGGCGACCGCATCTAAACTCCTAAGTAATCAGATCTGCGTACATGGGAACCATAGCATAACCAAGCAAAATTATGGCCCACTGAGCCGTGATAGAGTACGGCTCGTGTCATTGGTAGTAGTGGGAATGTGCACACGATCGTGTTCAGAGCCATGTAAGTCGTATTCAAATTGTGAGTCCTTTGTGTCTCACAAAGAACTTGCCGCATTGCTCTGAACATGACCGTCTGCACACGTCACTACTATATTTTTATTTGAATACATACATTTGTGTGTGTGATTGGCTCTTTTGAAAGAATACAAGTGTCTGATTGGCTGATTCTGAAGCCACCACCTTCCTTTGGTATTCATGTTTATAGTATAAATAAAAGGAGCTGGCTATTCTCTCGAGGATTCTGCTAAGCTCAAGGTTGTTCTTTGTTCCTAATATTTTATCCCAATTTATGCCTTTTAGCAAGGTTTGTAGTTTAGGGAAGTTGGCTCTTTTGAAATTCAGTGTCTTTGTGTTCCCTTCATGTTTCCTATTTGTGTGATTTATACTGAAACTAATTGACCTTTGATCGCTGTTACCTAAATTGCCCCGTATTTCCACATCCGTGATCAGGTCTGTATTGTTGGTAATCAGTAGATCTAGTAATGTTTTATTTCTAGTTGGTGCGTCTACCATCTGACCCATAAAATTGTCCTGCAAGACATTAAGGAACTGGCGAGCCTTAAATGAATGCGCGGTTCCCTCCGCCCAGTCTATGTCTGGATAATTAAAGGACTGATTCATTTTTATAAAAGTCAAACGGTCCACAGAGTCTGTGGACAGAAGGGTTCTATGATCAGTACCAAAACCTCCTGCAGCACTGAATGCCCGTTCTGAAAGCACGCTGGATGCAGGGCAGCCCAACAACTCAATAGCATACTGGGCAAGTTCTGGCCAGTGGTTTATTCTCATGACCCAGTAAGCCAGTGGACTGGAAAGCTCTCCATCTCTGTTTTGGCCCCGTGGTAATCGTCCACCATGTGATGACCAGACGCTGCCCAAGGGTATGTGGAAGCTGACAGCCCTGGGCGGCGAGGTCTAAAAAAATTCCGAAATGCCTCACTTAGGCGGACGCCTTCTCCAACGCTCCTCTCTTGACCGACAGAAGACTCAAAGACTAAGTTTTCCACCACACTGTAACCTACTGGAGTCAGGAAAAACTTTCAATAAAATCCTCTTTAACGTATCCTCAAGAGATTTTATCTTCTGCACTATCTGTGGGGACGGGATGAGTTCTGAGACCTTCCCCTTACAACGGTGGTCAAGGAGGGTTGCCAACCAGTAATCATCCTTCTCCTTTATGCCACGTATTCTTGGGTCTTTTCGCAGGCTTTGAAGCTTGAGGTTGCCCATGCGCCTCAAATTTGCGAAGGCTTGAGATGCAGACTCCTCGGGGTCACTTAGGATGACAGCATCTGGAACTTCCTCCTCCCAGCCACATACTACTCCCAAGGGTCCTGGGGTTGGAAAGCCATCGCTTACAGATTGACGTATGTCTTCCTCTTCTTTGAAGCCTATCAAAGTGCAAGAATCATCCTCCTCATGCTCTTCCCCTTTCTCCTCCTGTGTGTTCTGTGACATAGGAATGATGGTGTCTGGATAAAGTGGGCCTTGAGAGGAAAGGAAGTCCTCTTCTTCCTCCTGCTGCTCTGCCTCCAGTGCCCTGTCCATAATGCCACGCAGAGTCTGCTCCAGCAGGAACACAACAGGAATTGTGTCACTGATGCATGCACTGTCACTGCTCACCATCCTTGTGGCCTCCTCAAATGGTGACAATACAGTGCATGTATCCTTTATTATCAGCCATTGGTGTGGGGAAAAAAAGCCGAGGCGGCCTGAGCCTGTCATTGTGCCGTATTCGCACAGGTACTCGTTGACAGCCTTCTGCTGCATGTATAGCCGCTGCAGCATTCCCAAAGTTGAGTTCCACCTGGTGGGCATGTCACAAATCAGGCGGTTTACCGGCAGGTGGAATTCCCGCTGAATTTCAGCCAACCGAGCACTGGCTGTGTATGACCGCCTGAAATGGCTACAGACTCTTCTGGCCTGTTTTAGCATACCTTGCAACCCTGGGTACGTACTTAGGAAACTCTGCACCACCAAATTGAGGACATGTGCCTTTCTCTGTCTAAGGGCTGACAGGAGGTTTGAGCCATTATCGGACATCACCATTCCTGGCTCCAGCTGGCGTGGTGGGAACCACCTCTGGGCCTGTCCTTGCAGAGCTGCAAGAATCTCTGCTCTGGTGTGGTTCCTGTCCCCTAAACACACCAGTTGAAGCACTGCATGACACCTTTTAGCCTGACTCTGGGAATAGCCCTTTGAATGCTTAGGGGGTACCTGATGTTCATAGGACAATTCTGCAGAGGAGGGCATGGAGGTGGCGGAGGAGGAGGTAGAGCTCACAGGTCTGGCATCATCACCACCAGCTGTATGGAGACGTGGGGGCACAACAAGCTGCAGCACCGAGCCCTGTCCTGCATCCTTTCTAGTTACAAGCAGAGTTACCCAGTGTGCTGTGAACTAAATATATCGTCCCTGCCCATGCATGATGGACCACGTGTCAGCAGTAAGGTGGATTTTACGGCTGACTGTCTTGCCCAAAGATGCCAGAACATTCCCTTCCACGTGATGGTAGAGAGATGGAGTGGGCTTACGTGTAAAGTAGTAGTGACTCGGACCCTGCCATTGTGGTACAGCACATTGTGCGAATTCACGGAAGGGGGCAGAATCCACCAGGCTGAAAGGCAGAAGTTGGAGAGCCAACAGTTTGACAAGCTTGCATTTAGACGCTGGGCATGTGGGTGGCAGGCACTGCATATTTTTTTCTGCTGCAGCAGATGGGGCAGAGAAATGTGTTGGCTACAATCTACAGCTGGTGGTGTGCTGCTGGCAGATGTGCTGCTAGGACTTGGGACACGGTGTGCTCTACCATCATCCCTGTCAGTGGAGGCTGCTGAAATGTAATGTCTCGGTATCTCAGGGGTAGACTGAAGTGGGTAAAGAGGAGGAGGGACAGATTTGTGCCCCTTTTGTGTGGCTTTTAGGTGCTCTTGCCAACGGGCTGAGTGTTTGGACGTTGCAGTTCCAGAGACTAGAGACTAAGACTTAAATTGACTTTTCTACTGAGGAATAACAACCAGGTGAGCCTCCAGCAGAAGAGTTGGCATCAGGGCCAGACATCACTGAGCTCTGCCCAGCACCAACAGTAGCTTCAGGCTTCCCGAGAGAAGAGGCAGTCGGCCTTTCTCCCACAACAGTGACATGGACATGGGATTTCCTGCCAGCAGCATCTGTGGAGTTACAAGAAACTTCTCCAGCTGAAGCACTGGCAACTGGACAGAGGGTCCAAGACCTCTGCCCCACACCCACAGCAGTTCTGGAGGCCCAGGGTGAGGAAGTGGTGACCACTGCCGAAGAGCAGATCAGGATCCAGGGGGGGAAGGGAGAGGAGGTTGTCGTCTTCCCTCCTCAACAGTTAGCCGGAGCAGATGATGTGAGAGCTGAAGTGCTAACAGGGCAGAACACTACTGGCCTCTGCACACAACAATCAACTCAGCAGGAGATCCAGGGAGGTAATGCAATCGGCAACCTCACAACTGCAGCTTGAGCTGGTGTTGGTGGATGGGACTGCGGTCTCCACTGATATCAACCCAGCAGAAGGGCTGGAAACCGGGCAGAGTGCTGCTGGCCTCTCCCTAACACCTACAGTGCCTCCACAGCTTCAGGAAGCTGGGGCAATCGGCCCCACTGCCCAGCTGACCGAGCCCAGGACTAATGCTTTCACTCACAGCTGAATTGCTGGCAACAGGGCATAGTGCTACCAACCTCTGCCCAGCACCAGCGACAACTGTGGAGTCCCAGGGAGCCAGGGCAGTCAGCCCCTCTTTCCAGCAACAAGCTGATGTAGTGAAGCTTCTACTCCCAGTTAAAATTGCTGGCAACAGGGCAGAGCGTGGCTCTGCCTAGCACCTATAGTGTCTCTACAGCTTCAGGAAGCTGGGGCAATCGGCCCCACTGCCCAGCAGACCGAGCCCTGGAATGTTAAAAACCACCCAGCTAAAGCGCTGGCAGCCAGACAGAGAGTCAATGACCTCTTCCCCACACCTACTGAGGTCAACTATTCCTTGCAGCCAAGAATGGAGATCATGCGGATTATGTGAGTTCACTCTGCCCGACTAACGCATGTCCAGACCAGGTGGAGGTCTGGGACCTTGTTAGTCGACTTTTAATGAGGGAGAAATGTGACAGACTCACCCGGGACAGAGGCTTTTTGAGAGGGCTGAATGCTAGCCTCTTGCCTACTGACTATGGGCCCTGGCATTTGGGGGAGCTACAAGCATTTAGGAAGATATTCTGTTATGTAATGCAAAAGGACATTATTAAGGAGGCCATGATGGTCTCTGCCAGTGTGGGACTCATAGCAGATGCTGATGTCATCAGCAAGCCACCTGTCTGGGGCCGATGCCATAATGTGTTTATTGTAAGTAGGTCTGCTATTGTGTGAAGGTGTTCTGTGTTTATACTTATGATAATGTGTATTGTAGTTTGTGGGCTAGAAGATGGCAAGTCTGACCTGGCAGGTAAAACCCGAGTCACCAACTCTGGTTAAATGATTAGTCAATTAGCTCATGTTAATTTATATTTCTGGTTACAGTTGTAATGTTAGGGTAATATGATCAGAAAGGGGAACCTCCTTCTCAAGTGTATAAAAGCCTGTATTCTTGTTCAAATAAACAGTTCCAGCTCTGCAGCCAAACAAGTCCTGACTAGTTCTTGGTTGCAATATGCGGCTATATAATCTAATCTCTATATTCAGACTGCAGGAAGTGGTATATGATGGAAGCACTCAAGCTGAGTGTGGGACGTTCCGTTACAGCGCCCCCCTCCTCCTCTACACTCCATGGATTGTACACCACACCTCCCTCCTCCTCTACACTCCATGGATTGTACAGGGCACCCCCGTACTCCTCTATACTCCATGGATCGTACAGGGCACCCCCTTCCTCCTCTATACTCCATGGATCGTACAGGGCACCCCCTTCCTCCTCTATACTCCATGGATCGTACAGGGCACCCCCTTCCTCCTCTATACTCCATGGATCGTACAGGGCACCCCCTTCCTCCTCTATACTCCATGGATCGTACAGGGCACCCCCTTCCTCCTCTATACTCCATGGATCGTACAGGGCACCCCCTTCCTCCTCTATACTCCATGGATCGTACAGGGCACCCCCTTCCTCCTCTATACTCCATGGATCGTACAGGGCACCCCCTTCCTCCTCTATACTCCATGGATCGTACAGGGCACCCCCTTCCTCCTCTATACTCCATGGATCGTACAGGGCACCCCCTTCCTCCTCTATACTCCATGGATCGTACAGGGCACCCCCTTCCTCCTCTATACTCCATGGATCGTACAGGGCACCCCCTTCCTCCTCTATACTCCATGGATCGTACAGGGCACCCCCTTCCTCCTCTATACTCCATGGATCGTACAGGGCACCCCCTTCCTCCTCTATACTCCATGGATCGTACAGGGCACCCCCTTCCTCCTCTATACTCCATGGATCGTACAGGGCACCCCCTTCCTCCTCTATACTCCATGGATCGTACAGGGCACCCCCTTCCTCCTCTATACTCCATGGATCGTACAGGGCACCCCCTTCCTCCTCTATACTCCATGGATCGTACAGGGCACCCCCTTCCTCCTCTATACTCCATGGATCGTACAGGGCACCCCCTTCCTCCTCTATACTCCATGGATCGTACAGGGCACCCCCTTCCTCCTCTATACTCCATGGATCGTACAGGGCACCCCCTTTCTCCTCTATACTCCATGGATCGTACAGGGCACCCCCTTCCTCTTCTATACTCCATAGATTGTACACCACACCTCCCTCATTCTCTACACTTCATGGATCATGTACAGCGCCCCCTTCTTCCCACCATACCCCCGGGGGTAATGTACCTGCAGGATCTGCTGGCATAGTTGGCTGTTTCCGCGGCTCCGTCTCACCAGATGGCGGAGGAGGAGTTTGGTGCTCTCAGTCTTACCCGCTCCGCTGTCACCACTGAAAACACAAGGAAATTCGATTCACACAAACCTGATTGACTGAGTCAGGACTGGGTGGGGCTTTCAGAACTCGAACTTTACCAAGCACAACATTTTAAAAGAACACTCCAGTTTTATTAATCATTGACACTCAGGACCCAAACATTCTGAATATCCAATAGCCAAAGCTTTCCAATTTAACATTTCTGTCAACCATGGCAACTGTACTCAGATTGTAGATAGATTTTCCCTATTCCTTATCCCCCTGCTCCTGTAATCTGTGGGATCTCTGCACAGAGAATTAAATCTAATGATGGTGGTATGGGATATGACGTTCCAGGAATGTCACTGAGACAGGCACCGGGAGCGTCCCTAAATCATCCTCTCCGACGAGGCGACATGGTCCCTACATCACCGGGAGCATCATCTCCAACGAGGCGACATGGTCCCTACATCACCGGGAGCATCATCTCCAACGAGGCGACATGGTCCCTACATCACCGGGAGCATCATCTCCAACGAGGCGACATGGTCCCTACATCACCGGGAGCATCATCTCCAACGAGGCGACATGGTCCCTACATCACCGGGAGCATCATCTCCAACGAGGCGACATGGTCCCTACATCACCGGGAGCATCATCTCCAACGAGGCGACATGGTCCCTACATCACCGGGAGCATCATCTCCAACGAGGAGACATGGTCCCTACATCACCGGGAGCATCATCTCCAACGAGGCGACATGGTCCCTACATCACCGGGAGCATCATCTCCAACGAGGCGACATGGTCCCTACATCACCGGGAGCATCATCTCCAACGAGGCGACATGGTCCCTACATCACCGGGAGCATCATCTCCAACGAGGCGACATGGTCCCTACATCACCGGGAGCATCATCTCCAACGAGGCGACATGGTCCCTACATCACCGGGAGCATCATCTCCAACGAGGAGACATGGTCCCTACATCACCGGGAGCATCATCTCCAACGAGGCGACATGGTCCCTACATCACCGGGAGCATCATCTCCAACGAGGAGACATGGTTCCTACATCACTGGGAGCATCCTCCATCGTAGCTCCTGCCCAGAGGGGAGAAGTCCTCCCTCGTAGTCCCGGAGGGGAGAAGTCCTCCCTCGTAGTCCAGTCCAGGAGGGGAGAAGTCCTCCCTCGTAGCCCCATGCCGGAGGGGAGAAGTCCTCCCTCGTAGTCCCGTCCTGGAGGGGAGAAGTCCTCCCTCGTAGTCCCGTCCCGGAGGGGAGAAGTCCTCCCTTGTAGTCCCGTCCCGGAGGGGAGAAGTCCTCCCTCGTAGTCCCGTCCCGGAGGGGAGAAGTCCTCCCTCGTAGTCCCGTCCCGGAGGGGAGAAGTCCTCCCTCGTAGTCCCATCCCGGAGGGGAGAAGTTCTCCCTCGTAGTCCCATCCCGGAGGGGAGAAGTTCTCCCTCGTAGTCCCATCCCGGAGGGGAGAAGTTCTCCCTCGTAGTCCCATCCCGGAGGGGAGAAGTTCTCCCTCGTAGTCCCGTCCCGGAGGGGAGAAGTCCTCCCTCGTAGTCCCGTCCAGGAGGGGAGAAGTTCTCCCTTGTAGTCCCTGTCCCAGAAAGGGGGGGGGGGGGGGTTGAGGATTGGTGACCCTGCTATCACATTACATATAGAATAAAGGGGAACTCCGATCACCTGATTACAATAGTCTGATTCCCAGAGGTGCTCGTCGGATTGGCTTGTAGATTCCGGTACGCACGATCGGCCACAGCAAATATGTGCGGAGGAAGAGATCTGATTGGCTGAGAGCTGTACGTATCAGATACCTGCAGGAAAGATGCAAACTTGTATTAGAAGGGAATTCTGGACAAAGAGAAGAAGAAGAAAACGACATCAAATGTATCCACACTACAAAATAAAAACCCTCAGGGGACGGGCAGCAATATTAGAGGGAAAAAACTATAGCATGGTATGACACGTGTATAGAGTCTGCCATTTTAGAGGGGAGGGATTTCAGACGAGGGGAGGGATTACAGATGAGAGGGGGTTGGGGGATACAAAGAGCAATGTGAGGGACACAAATGTAAATCACAACTCTGGCTGAACAGAACCAAATCCTGAGGAAGGAAAGATCTGGGGGTGTCCGGAACATTCAGAGGAGATCTCCACCCCCACCAGGGTGACAACACAGGAGGACAACTGGAGATAGACACAGCATTGTCACCCTACAAAAGGAAGTGCCTGAAGGACCTCCATTGCAGGATCACCAGGAATTATATTATTTCAATCTTAGAGACTTGTTGCCCCTCCCCCTCGCTGACCTCCCCTATACTCAGTGCTCCTCCCCCTCACTGACCACCGGTAGACTCAGCATCTATCTCCTCCCCCCCCAAAAAAGACGTCATATTACCCAGATAACATAAAAGGAAGATCCGATCCCCTAATATATTAGGGTAAACACACAAAGAAATGAAATCTGGGGAACCCCAATTTATGATATGACCCCAAACAAACTTTTTTTTACAATGGCCTGGAATATGTACCCCAACACCAGACTTCCCACTACAACAATCCTCTGATCACCCCTCTGTACCCCAACACCAGACTCCTCACTACAAGAATCCTCTGATCACCCCTCTGTACCCCAACACCAGACTCCTCACTACAACAATCCTCTGATCACCCCTCTGTACCCCAACAATCCTCTGATCAACCCTCTGTACCCCAACACCAGACTCCTCACTACAACAATCCTCTGATCACCCCTCTGTACCCCAACACCAGACTTCCCACTACAACAATCCTCTGATCACCCCTCTGTACCCCAACACCAGACTCCTCACTACAAGAATCCTCTGATCACCCCTCTGTACCCCAACAATCCTCTGATCAACCCTCTGTACCCCAACACCAGACTCCTCACTACAACAATCCTCTGATCACCCCTCTGTACCCCAACACCAGACTCCTCACTACAACAATCCTCTGATCACCCCTCTGTACCCCAACACCAGACTCCTCACTACAACAATCCTCTGATCACCCCTCTGTACCCCAACACAACAATCCTCTGATCACCCCTCTGTACCCCAACAATCCTCTGATCACCCCTCTGTACCCCAATACCAGACTCCTCACTACAACAATCCTCTGATCACCCCTCTGTACCCCAACACCAGACCCCCCACTACAACAATCCTCTGATCACCCCTCTGTACCCCAACACCAGACCCCCCACTACAACAATCCTCTGATCACCCCTCTGTACCCCAACACCAGACCCCCCACTACAACAATCCTCTGATCACCCCTCTGTACCCCAACACCAGACCCCCCACTACAACAATCCTCTGATCACCCCTCTGTACCCCAACACCAGACTCCTCACTACAACAATCCTCTGATCACCCCTCTGTACCCCAACACCAGACCCCCCACTACAACAATCCTCTGATCACCCCTCTGTACCCCAATACCAGACTCCTCACTACAACAATCCTCTGATCACCCCTCTGTACCCCAACACCAGACTCCCCACTACAACAATCCTCTGATCACCCCTCTGTACCCCAACAATCCTCTGATCACCCCTCTGTACCCCAACACCAGACTCCTCACTACAACAATCCTCTGATCACCTCTCTGTACCCCAACACCAGACTCCCCACTACAACAATCCTCTGATCAACCCTCTGTACCCCAACACCAGACTCCCCACTACAACAATCCTCTGATCACCTCTCTGTACCCCAACACCAGACTCCTCACTACAACAATCCTCTGATCACCCCTCTGTACCCCAACAATCCTCTGATCACTCCTCTGTATCCCAACACCAGACTCCTCACTACAACAATCCTCTGATCACCCCTCTGTACCCCAACACCAGACTCCCCACTACAACAATCCTCTGATCACCCCTCTGTACCCCAACAATCCACTGATCACCTCTCTGTACCCCAACACCAGACTCCTCACTACAACAATCCTCTGATCACCCCTCTGTACCCCAACAATCCTCTGATCACCCCTCTGTACCCCAACACCAGACTCCTCACTACAACAATCCTCTGATCACCCCTCTGTACCCCAACACCAGACTCCTCACTACAACAATCCTCTGATCACCCCTCTGTACCCCAACACCAGACTCCCCACTAGAACAACCCTCTGATCACCCCTCTGTACCCCAACACCAGACTCCCCACTACAACAATCCTCTGATCACCTCTCTGTACCCCAACAATCCTCTGATCACCCCTCTGTACCCCAACACCAGACTCCTCACTACAACAATCCTCTGATCACCCCTCTGTACCCCAACAATCCTCTGATCACCCCTCTGTACCCCAACACCAGACTCCTCACTACAACAATCCTCTGATCACCCCTCTGTACCCCAACACCAGACTCCCCACTACAACAATCCTCTGATCACCTCTCTGTACCCCAACAATCCTCTGATCACCTCTCTGTACCCCAACACCAGACCCCTCACTACAACAATCCTCTGATCAACCCTCTGTACCCCAACACCAGACTCCTCACTACAACAATCCTCTGATCACCCCTCTGTACCCCAACACCAGACTCCCCACTACAACAATCCTCTGATCACCTCTCTGTACCCCAACAATCCTCTGATCACCCCTCTGTACCCCAACACCAGACTCCTCACTACAACAATCCTCTGATCACCCCTCTGTACCCCAACACCAGACACCCCACTACAACAATCCTCTGATCACCCCTCTGTACCCCAACACCAGACTCCCCACTACAACAATCCTCTGATCACCCCTCTGTACCCCAACACCAGACCTCCCACTACAACAATCCTCTGATCACCCCTCTGTACCCCAACAATCCTCTGATCACCCCTCTGTACCCCAACACCAGACTCCTCACTACAACAATCCTCTGATCACCCCTCTGTACCCCAACACCAGACTCCCCACTACAACAATCCTCTGATCACCCCTCTGTACCCCAACACCAGACCTCCCACTACAACAATCCTCTGATCACCCCTCTGTACCCCAACAATCCTCTGATCACCCCTCTGTACCCCAACACCAGACTCCTCACTACAACAATCCTCTGATCACCCCTCTGTACCCCAACACCAGACTCCCCACTACAACAATCCTCTGATCACCCCTCTGTACCCCAACACCAGACTCCCCACTACAACAATCCTCTGATCACCCCTCTGTACCCCAACACCAGACTCCCCACTACAACAATCCTCTGATCACCTCTCTGTACCCCAACACCAGACTCCTCACTACAACAATCCTCTGATCACCCCTCTGTACCCCAACAATCCTCTGATCACCCCTCTGTACCCCAACACCAGACTCCTCACTACAACAATCCTCTGATCACCCCTCTGTACCCCAACAATCCTCTGATCACCCCTCTGTACCCCAACACCAGACTCCTCACTACAACAATCCTCTGATCACCCCTCTGTACCCCAACACCAGACTCCCCACTACAACAATCCTCTGATCACCTCTCTGTACCCCAACAATCCTCTGATCACCTCTCTGTACCCCAACACCAGACCCCTCACTACAACAATCCTCTGATCAACCCTCTGTACCCCAACACCAGACACCCCACTACAACAATCCTCTGATCACCCCTCTGTACCCCAACACCAGACCCCTCACTACAAAAATCCTCTGATCACCCCTCTGTACCCCAACACCAGACTCCCCACTACAACAATCCTCTGATCACCCCTCTGTACCCCAACAATCCTCTGATCACCCCTCAGTACCCCAACACCAGACCTCCCACTACAACAATCCTCTGATCACCCCTCTGTACCCCAACACCAGACCCCCCACTACAACAATCCTCTGATCACCCCTCTGTACCCCAACACCAGACCTCCCACTACAACAATCCTCTGATCACCCCTCTGTACCCCAACACCAGACCCCTCACTACAAAAATCCTCTGATCACCCCTCTGTACCCCAACACCAGACTCCCCACTACAACAATCCTCTGATCACCCCTCAGTACCCCAACACCAGACTCCCCACTACAACAATCCTCTGATCACCCCTCTGTACCCCAACACCAGACTCCTCACTACAACAATCCTCTGATCACCCCTCTGTACCCCAACACCAGACTCCCCACTACAACAATCCTCTGATCACCCCTCTGTACCCCAACAATCCTCTGATCACCCATCTGTACCCCAATACCAGACTCTTCACTACAACAATCCTCTGATCACCCCTCTGTACCCCAACACCAGACTCCCCACTACATCAATCCTCTGATCACCCCTCTGTACCCCAACACCAGACTCCTCACTACAACAATCCTCTGATCACCCCTCTGTACCCCAATACCAGACCCCCACTACAACAATCCTCTGATCACCCCTCTGTACCCCAACACCAGACTCCTCACTACAACAATCCTCTGATCACCCCTCTGTACCCCAACACCAGACTCCTCACTACAACAATCCTCTGATCACCCCTCTGTACCCCAACACCAGACTCCTCACTACAACAATCCTCTGATCACCCCTCTGTACCCCAACACCAGACTCCTCACTACAACAATCCTCTGATCACCCCTCTGTACCCCAACACCAGACTCCTCACTACAACAATCCTCTGATCACCCCTCTGTACCCCAACACCAGACTCCCCACTACAACAATCCTCTGATCACCCCTCAGTACCCCAACACCAGACCTCCCACTACAACAATCCTCTGATCACCCCTCTGTACCCCAACACCAGACTCCTCACTACAACAATCCTCTGATCACCCCTCTGTACCCCAATACCAGACTCCTCACTACAACAATCCTCTGATCACACCTCTGTACCCCAACACCAGACTCCTCACTACAACAAACCTCTGATCACCCCTCTGTACCCCAACACCAGACTCCTCACTACAACAAACCTCTGATCACCCCTCTGTACCCCAACAATCCTCTGATCACCCCTCTGGGAGGGGAATTTACTGGAAAAGGAAGAAAAATATATTTTTATCATTTCTGATTCCCCAGCCGGGGGCACAGAGGGGACTCCGGAGTCGCCATGCTGGTAGTACGTCTGTAGGTGGTGCTGTGGATGAGAGTCCCCCTATACATGGGTCAGTAATGGGGACCCCTCTGCATGTCACCCCCCCCCCCCCATGGCTGTCACATGACCGGCTGACTTCTATTTCCAGTAAATTCAGTGGGGGGGGCGGAGACACTCATCAATCAGGCGATGATGTCACAGAACAAAGGTCAGGAAGAAGATTTCAGGTTTTTCTTGTAGAATTCTTCCTGCAGAAGATAACATTCCGCACCCTCAGCCACCTGGAGCCATTCCCCTCCCCCATCATTCCGGAATGTTCACTGATCTATAACCCCCCTCCCCCACATTCCGGATCCTTCACCGATCTACAGGCGATACTCAAAAAATTAGAATATCGTGCAAAAGTTCATTTATTTCACGAATGCAACTTAAAAGGTGAAACCAATATCTGAGATCATTACATGCAAAGCCAGATAGTCCAAGCCGTGATTTGTCCTAATTGTGATGATTATGGCTTCCAGCTCATGAAAACCCCAAATCCACAACCTCAGAAAATGAGAATATTGGGAAAAGATGGAATATTCTGTCCCATAATAATCAGATAATGAATCCAGAACACCTACAAAGGGTCCCTGAGCCTTTCAATGGTCTCTCAGTCGGGTTCAGTAGGAATCACAATCATTGGGAAGACGGCTGACCTGACAGAAAACCATCATTGACCTCCTCCATAAGACTCTGAAAGTCATTGCAGAAGAAGTTGGATGTTCCCAAAGTGCTGCATCAAAGCACATTAATAGAAAGTTATGTGGAAGGGAAAAGTGTGGAAGAAAAGGGTGCACAAGCACCGGGGATGACCACAGCCTGGAGAGGAATGTCAGGAAAAGACCATTGAAAAGTGTTGGGGACTTTCACAAGGAGTGGACTGAGGCTGGAGTCACAAGAGCCACCACACACAGGCACAGGATCCTGGACATGGGCTTCTTATGTCGTATTCCTCATGTCAAGCCACTCCTGAACAACAAACAATGTCAGAAGCGTCTTACCTGGGCTAAAGAACAACACACCTGGTCTGTTCCTCAGTGGTCCAAAGTCCTCTTTTCTGATGAGAGCAAATGTTACATCTCATTTGGAAACCAAGGAGCCGGAGTATGGAGGAAGAATGGAGAGGCACACACTGCAAGATGTTTGAAGTGTGAAGTTTCCACAGTCTGATGATTTGGGGAGCCATGTCATCTGCTGGTGTTGGTCCACTGTGCTTCATTAAGTCCAGGGTCACCGCAGCCGTCTACCAGGAGATTTTGGAGCACTTCAGACGAGCTCTATGGGGTTGCTGACTTCATTTTCCAGCAGGACTTGGAACCTGCCCACACTGCCAAAAGCACCAAAACCGGGTTCAATGACCATGGGATTACTCTGCTTGATTGGCCAGCAAACTCGCCTGACCTGAACCCCACAGAGAATCTATGGGGCATTGCCAAGAGAAAGATGAGAGACATGAGACCAGACAATGCAGAAGAGCTGAAGGCTGCTATTGAAGCATGCTGGTCTCAGGTAATCTCCAGGTAAAGCACACACCTGAGGACAGGTAGGTTGCAGTCCATGACACTGACCAGCCGAGTCTCAGGTAATCTCCAGGTAAAGCACACACCTGAGGACAGGTAGGCTGTAGTCCATGACACTGACCAGCCGAGTCTCAGGTAATCTCCAGGTAAGGAACACACCTGAGAACAGGTAGGTTGTGGTTCATGTTACTGACCAGCTGAGTCTCAGGTAATCTCCAGGTAAGGCACACACCTGAGAACAGGTAGGTTGTGGTTCATGTTACTGACCAGCTGAGTCTCAGGTAATCTCCAGGTAAAGCACACACCTGAGGAAAGGTAGGCTGCGGTTCATGACACTGACCAGCCAAGTCCCAGGTAATCTCCAGGTAAAGCACACACCTGAGGACAGGTAGGTTGCGGTCCATGACACTGACCAGCCAAGTCCCAGGTAAAGCACACACCTGAGGACAAGTAGGTTGCAGTCCATGACACTGACCAGCCGAGTCTCAGGTAATCTCCAGGTAAAGCACACACCTGAGAAAAGGTAGGTTACCTGGAGATTACCTGAGACTCGGCTAGTCAGTGTCATGGACTGCAAACTACCAGTCCTCAGGTGTGTGCTTTACCTGGAGATTACCTGAGATTCAGCTGGTCAGTGTCATGGACCGCAACCTACCTGTCCTCAGGTGTGTGCTTTACCTAGAGATTACCTGAGATTCAGCTGGTCAGTGTCATGGACCGCAACCTACCTGTCCTCAGGTGTGTGCTTTACCTGGAGACTACCTGAGACTCGGCTGGTCAGTGTCATTGATTGCAACCTACCTGTCCTCAGGTGTGTGCTTTACCTGGAGATTACCGGAGACTCGGCTGGTCAGTGTCATGGACTGCAAAGCACACACCTGAGGACAGGTAGGTTGCAGTCCATGACACTGACCAGCCGAGTCTCAGGTAATCTCCAGGTAAAGCACACACCTGAGGACAAGTAGGTTGCAATCAATGATACTGACCAGCCGAGTCTCAGGTAGTCTCCAGGTAAAGCACACACCTGAGGACAGGTAGGTTGCAATCAATGACACTGACCAGCCGAGTCTCAGGTAATCTCCAGGTAAAGCACACACCTGAGGACAAGTAGGTTGCAATCAATGATACTGACCAGCCGAGTCTCAGGTAGTCTCCAGGTAAAGCACACACCTGAGGACAGGTAGGTTGCAGTCCATGACACTGACCAGCCGAGTCTCAGGTAATCTCCAGGTAAAGCACACACCTGAGGACAGGTAGGTTGCAATCAATGACACTGACCAGCCGAGTCTCAGGTAGTCTCCAGGTAAAGCACACACCTGAGGACAGGTAGGTTGCAGTCCATGACACTGACCAGCCGAGTCTCAGGTAGTCTCCAGGTAAAGCACACACCTGAGGACAAGTAGGTTGCAGTCCATGACATTGACCAACCGAGTCTCAGGTAATCTCCAGGTAAAGCACACACCTGAGGACAGGTAGGTTGCAATCAATGACACTGACCAGCCGAGTCTCAGGTAGTCTCCAGGTAAAGCACACACCTGAGGACAAGTAGGTTGCAGTCCATGACATTGACCAACCGAGTCTCAGGTAATCTCCAGGTAAAGCACACACCTGAGGACAGGTAGGTTGAAGTCCATGACACTGACCAGCCGAGTCTCAGGTAATCTCCAGGTAAAGCACACACCTGAGGACAGGTAGGTTGCAATCAATGACACTGACCAGCCGAGTCTCAGGTAGTCTCCAGGTAAAGCACACACCTGAGGACAGGTAGGTTGCAGTCCATGACACTGACCAGCCGAGTCTCAGGTAGTCTCCAGGTAAAGCACACACCTGAGGACAGGTAGGTTGCAGTCCATGACATTGACCAACCGAGTCTCAGGTAATCTCCAGGTAAAGCACACACCTGAGGACAGGTAGGTTGCAATCAATGACACTGACCAGCCGAGTCTCAGGTAGTCTCCAGGTAAAGCACACACCTGAGGACAAGTAGGTTGCAGTCCATGACATTGACCAACCGAGTCTCAGGTAATCTCCAGGTAAAGCACACACCTGAGGACAGGTAGGTTGCAATCAATGACACTGACCAGCCGAGTCTCAGGTAGTCTCCAGGTAAAGCACACACCTGAGGACAGGTAGGTTGCAGTCCATGACACTGACCAGCCGAGTCTCAGGTAGTCTCCAGGTAAAGCACACACCTGAGGACAAGTAGGTTGCAGTCCATGACATTGACCAACCGAGTCTCAGGTAATCTCCAGGTAAAGCACACACCTGAGGACAGGTAGGTTGCAATCAATGACACTGACCAGCCGAGTCTCAGGTAGTCTCCAGGTAAAGCACACACCTGAGGACAGGTAGGTTGCAATCAATGACACTGACCAGCCGAGTCTCAGGTAATCTCCAGGTAAAGCACACACCTGAGGACAGGTAGGTTGCAATCAATGACACTGACCAGCTGAGTCTCAGGTAATCTCCAGGTAAAGCACACACCTGAGGACAGGTAGGTTGCGGTCCATGACACTGACCAGCCGAGTCTCAGGTAGTCTCCAGGTAAAGCACACACCTGAGGACAGGTAGGTTGCAATCAATGACACTGACCAGCTGAGTCTCAGGTAGTCTCCAGGTAAAGCACACACCTGAGGACAGGTAGGTTGCAGTCCATGACATTGACCAGCCGAGTCTCAGGTAATCTCCAGGTAAAGCACACACCTGAGGACAGGTAGGTTGCAATCAATGACACTGACCAGCTGAGTCTCAGGTAGTCTCCAGGTAAAGCACACACCTGAGGACAGGTAGGTTGCAGTCCATGACATTGACCAGCCGAGTCTCAGGTAATCTCCAGGTAAAGCACACACCTGAGGACAGGTAGGTTGCGGTCCATGACACTGACCAGCCGAGTCTCAGGTAGTCTCCAGGTAAAGCACACACCTGAGGACAGGTAGGTTGCAATCAATGACACTGACCAGCCGAGTCTCAGGTAGTCTGCAGGTAAAGCACACACCTGAGGACAAGTAGGTTGCAGTCCATGACACTGACCAGCCGAGTCTCAGGTAATCTCCTGGTAAAGCACACACCTGAGGACAGGTAGGTTGCAATCAATGACACTGACCAGCCGAGTCTCAGGTAGTCTCCAGGTAAAGCACACACCTGAGGACAGGTAGGTTGCAGTCCATGACATTGACCAGCCGAGTCTCAGGTAATCTCCAGGTAAAGCACACACCTGAGGACAGGTAGGTTGCGGTCCATGACACTGACCAGCCGAGTCTCAGGTAGTCTCCAGGTAAAGCACACACCTGAGGACAGGTAGGTTGCAGTCCATGACACTGACCAGCCGAGTCTCAGGTAGTCTCCAGGTAAAGCACACACCTGAGGACAGGTAGGTTGCAGTCCATGACACTGACCAGCCGAGTCTCAGGTAAAGCACACACCTGAGGACAGGTAGGTTGCAGTCCATGACATTGACCAGCCGAGTCTCAGGTAATCTCCAGGTAAAGCACACACCTGAGGACAGGTAGGTTGCAATCAATGACACTGACCAGCCGAGTCTCAGGTAGTCTCCAGGTAAAGCACACACCTGAGGACAAGTAGGTTGCAGTCCATGACACTGACCAGCTGAGTCTCAGGTAGTCTCCAGGTAAAGCACACACCTGAGGACAGGTAGGTTGAAGTCCATGACACTGACCAGCCGAGTCTCAGGTAATCTCCAGGTAAAGCACACACCTGAGGACAGGTAGGTTGCAATCAATGACACTGACCAGCCGAGTCTCAGGTAGTCTCCAGGTAAAGCACACACCTGAGGACAGGTAGGTTGAAGTCCATGACACTGACCAGCCGAGTCTCAGGTAATCTCCAGGTAAAGCACACACCTGAGGACAGGTAGGTTGCAATCAATGACACTGACCAGCCGAGTCTCAGGTAGTCTCCAGGTAAAGCACACACCTGCAGAGCTGTGATCATCAATACAGATGGATGTTGCCGTCTGTACAAAGGTCGTTATTTCATCACAAGTAATCTGCCTCCATAAACAGAAGCAGCCAGGGGCCCCGCCGGCCCTCGGAGACGCCATACTGCTGCCATCTGGAAGGCGAGAGAATCTCCAGATGTCAGGAAGAGGAAAGAGATGGAACATCTGGAGAGACACATCACCAACCATCCCCCGACCCCGGGGCCCCCAGCCAAGTCCTATTCTGCCACATATCAGGTGCCAGGGGCCCCATCTGAGTTCTATTCTGTCACATGCCGGGCCCCGGGGCCCCCAGCCTTCCTCAAGATAACCTTCACCTGGAGGCCCAGGAGCCTCCATGTATCAAACTCCAGTAAGCCATGCAACCCGAGGGCCACAGGGACCCTTCATTTCCAGGGCCCCATTGCTGCTCTAAGACCCCCAACCTTCTGCTGGGTATAATGCTTATCCCCAGAGGGATCCCACCCACATTCTGACAGCTGGACTCTGATTGGCTACAGCTGCTGAGCAAATTAAGAGTTTGCAACAATCCCATTCAAGAGAATCAATCTGCTGAGGCCAAACAAGGATCGAATTCTGCCCAACCCTGCTACACTAACCTACAATCCCCTCCCCCAAACACACCGATCTACAATCCCCCTCCTCAACACACACCGACCAACCTTCCATCTGTGTACACCGATCTAAAATCCCCCTCCCCCAATACACACCGACCAACCTTCCATCTGTGTGTACACCGATCTACAATCCCCCTCCTCAACACACACCGACCTTCCATCTGTGTGTACACCGATCTACAATCCCACTCCCTCAATACACACCGACCAACCTTCCATCTGTGTGTACACCGATCTACAATCCCCCTCCTCAACACACACCGACCTTCCATCTGTGTGTACACCGATCTACAATCCCACTCCCTCAATACACACCGACCAACCTTCCATCTGTGTGAACACCGATCTACAATCCCTCTCCCCAATACACACCAACCAACCTTCCATCTGTGTGTACACCGATCTACAATCCCCCTCCCCCAATACACACCGACCAACCTTCCATCTGTGTACACCGATCTACAATCCCCCTCCCTCAATACACACCAACCTTCCATCTGTGTGTACACCGATCTACAATCCCCCTCCCTCAACACACACCGACCTTCCATCTGTGTGTACACCGATCTACAATCCCCCTCCCTCAATACACACCAACCTTCCATCTGTGTGTACACCGATCTACAATCCCCCTCCCTCAATACACACCGACCTTCCATCTGTGTGTACACCGATCTACAATCCCCCTCCCTCAATACACACCAACCTTCCATCTGTGTGTACACCGATCTACAATCCCCCTCCCTCAACACACACCGACCCTCCATCTGTGTGTACACCGATCTACAAACCCCCTCCCTCAATATACACCGACCAACCTTCCATCTGTGTGAACACCAATCTACAATCCCCCTCCTCAACACACACCGACCCTCCATCTGTGTGTACACCGATCTACAATCCCCCTCCCCAAACACATACAACCAACCTTCCATCTGTGTGTACACCGATCTACAATCCCCCTCCCCAACACACACCGACCCTCCATCTGTGTGTACACTGATCTACAATCCCCCTCCCCCACACACCGACCAACCTTCCATCTGTGTACACCGATCTACAATCCCCCTCCCCAACACACACCGACCCTCCATCTGTGTGTACACCGATCTACAATCCCCCTCCACAACACACACCGACCTTCCATCTGTGTGTACACCGATCTACAATCCCCCTCCCCCAACACACACCGATCCTCTACAATCCCCCAGCACACACTGACCCTCCATCTGTGTGTACACTGACCTACAATCCCCTCCCCCAAACATGCCGATCTACATCCATGAGGAGACTCCCAGTCCTCCATGAGAAGACCCCGGTCAGGAGACTCCGACATCCATGAGGAGACCCCGGACATCCATGAGGAGACCCCGGACATCCATGAGGAGACCCCGGACATCCATGAGGAGACCCCGGACATCCATGAGGAGACCCCGGACATCCATGAGGAGACCCCGGACATCCATGAGGAGACCCCGGACATCCATGAGGAGACCCCGGACATCCATGAGAAGACCCCGGACATCCATGAGAAGACCCCGGACATCCATGAGAAGACCCCGGACATCCATGAGGAGACCCTGGACATCCATGAGAAGACCCCGGACATCCATGAGAAGACCCCGGACATCCATGAGAAGACCCCGGACATCCATGAGGAGACCCCGGACATCCATGAGGAGACCCCGGACATCCATGAGGAGACCCCGGACATCCATGATCAGACCCCGGTCAAGAGACTCCGACATCCATGAGAAGACCCCGGACATCCATGAGAAGACCCCAGACAGGAGACTCCGACATCCATGAGGAGACCCCAGACATCCATGAGGAGAACCCCCGGACATCAATGAGGAGATCCCAGACAGGAGACCCCAGACATCCATGAGGAGACCCCAGACAACCATGAGGAGACCCCGAACAGGAGACCCCAGACATACATGAGGAGACCCCCAGAGATCCATGAGGAGACCCCCAGAGATCCATGAGGAGACCCCCAGACATCCATGAGGAGACCCCCAGACATCCATGAGGAGACCCCCAGACATCCATGAGGAGACACCAAACAGGAGACTCCGACATCCATGAGGAGACCCCAGACATCCATGAGAAGACCCTGGACAGGAGACTCCGACATCCATGAGGAGACCCCCAGACATCCATGAGGAGACTCCTGGACATCCATGAGGAGACTCCTGGACATCCATGAGGAGACAAGACCCCAGACATTCATTAGGAGATTCCGGACAGGAGGCCCTGACATCCAGGAGACCCCCGGACATCCATGGGGACATCCATGAGGAGATCCCATACAGGAGACCCCAGACATCCATGAGGAGACCCTGGCATCCATGAGAAGACCCCAGGCAGGAGACTCCGACATCCATGAGGAGACCCCAGACATCCATGAGGAGACGAGACCCCGGACATTCATTAGGAGATTCCAGACAGCAGACCCTGACATCCATGAGACCCCCGGACATCCATGAGGAGACAAGACCCCGGACATTTATGAGGAGATTCCTGAGAAAATATATAAAAACTCACGATGATGGTGTGAAAAAATGTAAAAAAAAAAAAAATTTTTATATAATAGATGGTAAAAAATGATTGAATGAAGCTGCTATACACAAAGTTCTAGACACTTGAACATGGTGGTAAAATATATAAATACAGCTCATAAACAAAAACCCATAGAGAGTGATAATAAAAACAGAAAGTCCATACAAAACTATGAAGGTGCTTCACAAATAGTGTGTAAAATCGCAGGGAATTCTTCACATCTTGTGTTTGGAAAGTGCAGAGAAAAGACCCCCCACATGTGTCCCCCCTCAGCAGATCACAAGGACACCCAGAGGTTCAGTCTGGGAGTCAGTAAAGGGCTTGTAACCATATCCAAGGAATGTTACAGGATGGCGATGAGATGATAAACGATCCTTCAATGTTAATACTCAGCCATACGAAAAATAGATACCAAAAGGGAAGAAAAAGGGGGACCAATAGTGAAGTATGCTAGAAAAAGGGGGACCAATAGTGAAGTATGCTAGAAAAAGGGGGACCAATAGTGAAGTATGCTAAGATTGAAAATGTATTACACATAAAAGGTTATCCTTACAAAAGTAAGTGAAAATCAGGCATTGAAACAATCAGAGGATGCAGCAAACACCATTCACAACGTTCCCACGAGACCCAAAATGACGTCAGAACCAGAAGTGGGTCACATCAATGCATTTCACCCTCCCAAAGGATGCCCAGGTCGTTTGATGACGCCCTGTGGGAGGGCGAAATGCATTGACATGACACACTTGCACCTGCACTTTCCACACACCAGATGTGAAGCATTCCCTGCATTTCTACACACCATTTGTGAAGCACCTTCATAGTTTTGTATGGACTTTATGTTTTTGTTATCACTTATTATAGGTTTTTGTTTGTGAGCGCTGTATTTATATATATTACCACCATGAGGAGATCATGACATCCATGAGACCCCCGGACATCCATGAGGATCCATGGGGACATCCATGAGGAGACCCCAGACAGCCATGAGAAAACCACAAACAGGAAACCCCAGACATTCATGAGGAGACCCCAAACAGGAGACCCCAGACTTCCATGAGGAGATCCCCGGACATCCATGAGGAGACGAGCCCCCGGACATTCATAAGGAGATTCCGGACAGGAGACCCGGACATCCATGAGACCCCCGGACATCCATGAGGAGACCCTAGACAGCCATGAGGAGACCACGAACAGGAGACCCCAGACATCCATGAGGAGACCCCGGACAGGAGACCCCAGACAGGAGACCCTCAGACATCCATGAGGAGACCCTCAGACATCCATGAGGAGATCCTGGACAGGAGACCCCAAACATCCACGAAGATACGTGATCCCGGACATCCATGAGGAGACGAGACCCCGGACATCCATGAGGAGACGAGACCCCAGATATCCATGAGGAGACCCGACAGGAGATCCCAGACATCCATGAGGAGATCCCGGACAGAAGACCCCAAACATCCACGAAGATACGTGATCCCGGACATCCATGAGGAGACGAGACCCCAGACATCCATGAGGAGACCCGACAGGAGATCCCAGACATCCATGAGGAGATCCCGGACAGAAGACCCCAAACATCCACGAAGATACGTGATCCCAGACATCCATGAGGAGACGAGACCCCAGACATCCATGAGGAGATCCCGGACAGAAGACTCCAAACATTCCTGAGGAGACCACCTGACATCCATGAGGAGACCCCAGAGAGGAGACCATGGACATCCATGAGGAGACCCCAAACATCCATGAGGAGACGAGATCCTGGACATCCATGAGGAGATCCCGAACAGGAGACCCCAGGCATCCATGAGGAGACCCCAGCATCCATGAGGAGATCCTGGACAGGAGACTTTCGGACATCCATGAGGAGACCCTTGGACATCCATGAGGAGACCCCCTTACATCCATGAAGAGACCCGGACAGGAGACCCCTGGCATCCATGAAGAGACTCTGGCCTTCCATGAGGAGATTATGGGAATAATGGACTTTTTTTAGGCACGTATATAAAAAAATACAAATTGGAATAATTCACATGGAATACATACATACACACACAACACAAGTTATCTATAGTAAAGCAATATGGGACACGGAGTTTATTCCCAGAGGTAACACTATGAAAATACTTCCTGTATGGCAATATTGAAAAAATGCCCACACTATGATGTAGCGTTCCTCTTGGTGATTCCCAAAGTCCTCATGGATTAAAGAGAATTGCTCCCTCTACATGTTTTGTGACCTGCTGTCGCTTCTTCAGGAGCTTCAGTAATTCTATTTAGAGAAATCTACTCAAGTTAAAATAGAATGAACGTGGTAGTACAAGTGTGTGTGTGTACATGGACTCACCAAAAAAATATGGTGCTTAAAGAGGTAGTCTCGATATCGATCTGCTCCGGAAAAGTGACTTCCAAATAACCTCCTCCAATTGGATATGACCACCAGGGACACCAAAGCCAAGCAGTAGCTGCAGCGGGGGCACAATAATTCGGAATGTGGGGGATGTGCTTGTAAAACTGAGTATAAAAAGTAATAGTACTGAGTATTAATGTAGACTAATTTGATATAAACTACTTCAGTGCTGACTAAGGGGTAATAAAGTCATTTAATCCCATACTAGTGTCCACCTACCTCCAACTACAACCAGGTACTTTGCAATCTAGGGAAACATACCATAGAGTTGGTCCTCCTAGGCTTAAAGCTAAATACAGGCAGGGGAAATGAGCGAAGCTCCAAATCAGCTGGTCCACAGTGGAAGCTCAGTGGAAGTCGTGTCTACATTCCCAGATAATATATAATCAGTGCCGAGACATTAAACAACCACCTGGGGAGCAAAGTCAACAAACATACCATAAGGAGCCGAGACAGCATGGACGCACACTACAGCAAAAAAGCCACAAGAGAGGCGCGAGACAATATACCTGGATGTGCAGGTTCAGAGTGCAAGACAATAGGGCTTTACCACTCCAAAAGTGGGGCGGACATACGCTCCCTCAGGACACCACCTGGGAAACATCGTCCTGTCCCCTCTATAAATACATCCCGACTGAGCTCCGTCAGACAACGTCTGACGTCACTCAGCGTGGCTAATGGTTCAAGGACAGGCGCATGCGCACTAGAGAACTGGACGTTCCGGTCCAAGTGTCCGTCGTCTGTGGCGACTCCGGTGAGCCAAGGGGACACAGGAAGAGGGTGTCTCCAAGTTCAATCCCACCCATCCCGGGTAAAGAAAACCCAGGTGAGGCCGCACATCCCAAAGTGCGCTCCCAGCAGCATTCCCCGACTGATGCCCCCAGTGGCCAAAACGGAGGGTGTCAGTCAGAACTCCGGCACAGGAAAACGAGAGACAAATATGCAGTAATATTCTTCAAACAAAGCTAATAAAAGGGTCTGGAGGATCTTAGTTATGAGGAAAGGTTGTGAGCACTGAACTTATTCTCTCTGGAGAAGAGACGCTTGAGAGGGGATATGATTTCATTGTGTAAATACTGTACTGGTGACCCCACAATATACAAATACCGGACTGGTGACCCCACAATATATAAATACCGGACTGGTGACCCCACAATTTACAAATACCGGACTGGTGACCCCACAATTTACAAATACCGGACTGGCGACCCTTCAATAGAAATAAAACTTTTTCGCAGAAGAGAGTTTAATAAGACTCGTGGCCACTCATTACAATTAGAAGAAAAGAGGTTTAACCTTAAACTACGTAGAGGGTTCTTTACTGTAAGAGCGGCAAGGATGTGGAATTCCCTTCCACAGGCGGTGGTCTCAGCGGGGAGCATTGATAGCTTCAAGAAACTATTAGATAATCACCTGAATGACCACAACATACAGAGATATATAATGTAATACTGACTCATAATCACACACATAGGTTGGACTTGATGGACTTTGTGTCTTTTTTCATCCTCACCTTCTATGTAATTATGTAACTATATAATGCCGGGGGGACACACGTTCCCGGCAAATACATTTGTTCAATTTAACAGTCCAATATAATTGAACGTTTGCTATATTTATACATTTAGATCAATAGGAACATTGACTTCAAAAAACTTTTGACACTTTGGTAGGTATGGCAATAACATTTCCACGAGATCCACAAATTGTCAGGGCCAACCGAATAAACAGACAAACCTGAGGATTGGAATTAGGTGTAAGGCCAAGCCAAATAGCCCACATCCTATAATATGCTAGTAAGTCCCTCACAAGAAGGGTCCATATGATAGCACCTCATTAATACCCAGCAATCTAGTCGCTTCGAGACTCTCGATCCAGAATGTCTCCTTCTGGAGGTTGTGTTTATCCCAGTCACCACCACGTGGGTCCCTAGGTACCACCTCTAAAGGAGACCGGGGTAGCATCAAACTTGTGGTATAGACCCAGGTGGCGGCTGACTGGTGTGAGCATGGTCATATATGCGTTGTTTAAGTTGGCGGATCATCTTGCCTACATAGAATGCTCCGCATTTGCACATCATCAGGTATACAACTCCCTGCGTATTACAAGTTGGATGAAAGCGAGGATAAAACATTTCCCCCATTGGGTAAACGGAATCCAGTACCCATTTTTACCCAGGTTCAATACGTACATTGTCCACAGGTGAACGTTCCTCCATTAGTCAATATACATCTAAACCAGCAAAGAGCTTGGTCCAGGTATCGACTGAGTACCTCATTGGAAAAAAAACTCACGTCCCCCCCCCCCCCCCCAAGGTACAGGTTGGCGTAGGCCGGGGGGGCACAACAAATGCCCATGTCCACGCCCTGCACCTGGAGGTAGTGGGAACCGAGAAAGGAGAACCAATTGTGATTGAGCATCTAGGAGAACATCCTCAACACAAATGAGTAAAAATTCCATTGTCAATGACCCGGTTCCATTAGGAACATTTGAATTACTTGTAAGCCTAAGTCATGGGGAATGCTGGAATATATTGATTGTAACCACTAGGGTATCTGGAGGGATTGTCAATCCATCCAATCACTTTAAGAGATCTGATGTGTCTCTAACATACGAGGGTAATCCAGTGACATTGGACAGAAGGAAAAAAAGTCCACAAATCTACTGGCATTTTCTGTAATATTCCGGACACATTTGGTCTACCCGAGAGGTTTCCATGTTTTTATGTATTTTCGGAATAGCATAAAATATTGCTTCTCTTGGATGGGGTGTGTTGAGGTATTCATATGTTTGTTGATCAATTATTAGAGCACCCATATAGGTGGTGTAAATAAGCTGCTTGTATTCCTGCTTAAATTGTGAGGTCACTTCACGTGTATTGGGTCAATACTCAACGTTATTCAAGATGTTCTAACACATCGTATTGTGAGGTCACTTCACATGTATTGGGTCAATACTCAACGTTATTCAAGATGTTCTAACACATCGTACTGTGAGGTCACTTCACGTGTATTGGGTCAATACTCAACGTTATTCAAGATGTTCTAACACATCATATTGTGAGTCATGAGTGCCATGTTTCCGCCCTTGTCCTGTGACTGTATCCTGTCTCCAATATAATTGCTTAAGGGCTTGTTGTTATTGTGCAGTAAGATTAGAGGTGTCATTAACCATTGGCATACGTTTGATGTCACTGATCGTTGCAATGACAAAGGCTGATATTTGGCAATTTGTGGTGAGGTCAGGGAATTGGTTTGACTTATTTTTGAAACGTGAAATGCTTTGTGGTTGTGTAATTAACCTTGAAGTAGATTCTACTGGTTGACTATCATCATATTCCTGATTCTCCTCTAGTAGGAGCATCAAATCCCTCAGGGCTCGAAAGTCCTTTTTTTTTTGGTGAGTCCATTTACAAACACACACACAAACACATATACACACACACACACACACATACACTTGTACTACCACGTTCATTCTATTTTAACTTGAGTATATTTCTCTAAATAGAATTACTGAAGCTCCTGAAGAAGGGACAGCAGGTCACAAAACATGTAGAGGGAGCAATTCTCTTTAATCTATGAAGACTGTGGGAATCACCAAGAGGAACGCTACATCATAGTGTGGGCATCTTTTCAATATTGCCACACAGGAAGTATTTTCGTAGTGTTACCTCTGGGAATAAACTCCGTGTCCCATATTGCTTTACTATAGATAACTTGTGTTGTATATGTATGTATTCCATGTGAATTATTACAATTTTATTTTTTTTTGTATACGTGCCTAAAAAAGTCCATTATTCCCATAATCAGCATTTATAATCTGAGGGCAATCAATTCAATCCCATCCATGAGGAGACGAGACCATTGACATCCATGAGGAGACGAGACCATTGACATCCATGAGGAGACCCCGGACATCCACGAGGAGACAAGACCATTGACATCCATGAGGAGATCCCAGACAGGAGACCCCAAACATCCATGAGGAGACCCCAGACATCCACGAGGAGACCCCAGACATCCACGAGGAGACCCCAGACATCCACGAGGACACGAGACCATTGACATCCATGAGGAGACCCCGGACATCCACGAGGAGACGAGACCATTGATGTCCGGGGTCTCCTGTCTAGGATCTCCTCATGGATGTCAATGGTCTCGTCTCCTCGTGGATGTCCGGGGTCTCCTCATGGATGTCAATGGTCTCGTGTCCTCGTGGATGTCCGGGGTCTCTTCGTGGATGTCTGGGGTCTCCTCATGGATGTTTGGGGTCTCCTGTCTGGGATCTCCTCATGGATGTCAATGGTCTCGTGTCCTCGTTGATGTCCGGGGTCTCCTCGTTGATGTCCGGGGTCTCCTGTCTAGGATCTCCTCATGGATGTCAACGAGGAGACCCCAGACATCCACGAGGAGACCCCGGACATCCACGAGGAGACCCCGGACATCCACGAGGAGACCCCGGACATCCACGAGGAGACCCCGGACATCCACGAGGAGACAAGACCATTGACATCCATGAGGAGATCCCAAACATCCACGAGGAGACCCTCGGACATCCACGAGGAGACGAGACCCCAGACATCCATGAGGAGATCCAGGACAGGAGACCCGGATGTCCATGAGGTGACACAGACAGGAGACCCCTGGCATCCATGAGGGGACCCCGGACATTCATGAGGAGATCCCGGACATCCATGAGGAGACAAGACCATTGATATCCATAAGGAGATCCCAGACAGGAGACCCCAAACATCCATGAGGAGACCCTCGGACATCCATGAGGAGACCAGGAGTCTGATGGGAGAAGCCCAGAATGAAGAGTAACCCCGCCACCTCCATGGTGATCTCCCTCAGTCCCAGAGATGGTGGGAGGAGAATCTGCTTCATTCTTAGGAGGACCATCATGAGTAACCGAGAGGCAGAGTTTCAGATGGAAGGCGTGTCCGGGGAGGGACAAATCCTGGCTAGGGGGGGGGGGGGGGGGGGGGGGGGAGAATCTCCTGAGGATGAGGGGAGAGGAGGAAAGTACCTCAGGAAGAAAGAAGGTTCCGTCCCTCATCCCCGCCTTCTCCAAAAACCAGAAAAGGGTTCTCTACAGGGAAAGGCCACCAGAAAGGGTTCTCTACAGGGAAAGGCCACCAGAAAGGGTTCTCTACAGGGAAAGGCTGTCCAGTGTGCCCCTGTGCCTTTAAGGAGGGGTGGGCTACCTTCTATCTGTCCAATAGAATGCATGAGCTTTCACTGTGGAGACACACATACATTTACAAGAGTTAGGACTGCAGAAATATCGGGGTGCCCTGGAGCGGCTCTGCAGCTTATGCATTTATTTGCGAATGTGTGCAACTAAACCCCAGTTTTTAACGCAAACTGTGATACGGAGGATTTGGTTGGTAGCAGATTGGCTGGTGAGTTGAGCTGGGAATTTTCTCTGGTTTTGCTTTGCATGCATTGCTCTTCCATGAGCTAATTGCTGTGAAGACCAGTTATAGGTGTGGGCAGTTGTTTGTTACTTTTACACCAGAAAGGGTTCTCTACATGGAAAGGCCATCAGAAAGGGTTCTCTATGGAGAAAGGCCATCAGAAAGGGTTCTCTATGGAGAAAGGCCACCAGAAAGGGTTCTCTATGGAGAAAGGCCACCAGAAAGGGTTCTCTATGGAGAAAGGCCACCAGAAAGGGTTCTCTATGGAGAAAGGCCACCAGAAAGGGTTCTCTATGGAGAAAGGCCACCAGAAAGGGTTCTCTATGGAGAAAGGCCACCAGAAAGGGTTCTCTATGGAGAAAGGCCACCAGAAAGGGTTCTCTATGGAGAAAGGCCACCAGAAAGGGTTCTCTATGGGGAAAGGCCACCAGAAAGGGTTCTCTATGGCGAAAGGCCACCAGAAAGGATTCTCTATGGGGAAAGGTCACCAGAAAGGGTTCTCTATGGGGAAAGGTCACCAGAAAGGGTTCTCTATGGGGAAAGGCCACCAGAAAGGGTTCTCTATGGCGAAAGGTCACCAGAAAGGGTTCTCTATGGCGAAAGGTCACCAGAAAGGGTTCTCTAAGGGGAAAGGTCACCAGAAAGGGTTCTCTATGGGGAAATACTACCAGAAAGGGTTCTCTATGGGGAAAGGTCACCAGATGAGACCCTCAATTCACAGAGATGGTGACAACCAGAAACGTAATCTGAGTCAGAGAGGAAGGAGGAAGATCCTGGAGAGGCTGGAAGGTTCATTGAGAACCAAATCCACATGTGGGGGAACCGGGAGACACAAAGTTCTGATCACTGGGGGAGGGGATCTCCATAGTGAATGTTGGGGGGGAGGGGATTACATAGAAATCACAGAAAATTAGAGAATGAAGATGAAGATGATCACCTCGGCTCCATAGATGGGAAGATCTCTCAGAGGATTCACAGCAATCAGGATATCTCCGATATACGTCTGTGAGAGAGAGGAGGACAATGTCACCATCACATGTCACCCTTCACCCATCATATGTCCCCCATCACACGTCACCCGTCACATGTCACCCATCACATGTCACCCTTCACATGTCACCCTTCACATGTCACCCTTCACATGTCACCCTTCACCCATCACATGTCCCCCGTCACCCGTCACATGTCACCCGTCACATGTCACCCATCATATGTCACCCTTCACTTGTCACATGTCACCCTTCACCTGTCATATGTCCCCATCACATGTCACCCGTCCCCCGTCACATGTCCCCCGTCACCCGTCACATGTCCCCCGTCACATGTCCCCCGTCACATGTCCCCCGTCACCCGTCACATGTCCCCCGTCACATGTCACCCGTCACATGTCACCCGTCACATGTCCCCCGTCACATGTCCCCCGTCACATGTCCCCCGTCACATGTCCCCCGTCACCTGTCATATGTCCCCATCACATGTCACCCTTCACCCATCACATGTCCCCTTCACATGTCACCCGTCACATGTCACCCGTCACATGTCATATGTCACCCATCACATGTCACCCATCACATGTCACCCTTCACATGTCACCCTTCACATGTCACCCTTCACATGTCACCCTTCACATGTCACATGTCACATGTCACATGTCACCCTTCACATGTCACCCTTCACATGTCACCCTTCACATGTCACCCTTCACATGTCACCCTTCACATGTCACTAGTCACATGTCATATGTCACCCGTCACATGTCACCCGTCACATGTCACCCGTCACATGTCACCCGTCACATGTCACCCGTCACATGTCACATGTCACCCGTCACATGTCACCCGTCACATGTCACCCGTCACATGTCACCCGTCACATGTCACCCGTCACATGTCACCCTTCACATGTCCCCCATCACATGTCACCCTTCACATGTCACCCTTCACATGTCACCCTTCACATGTCACCCTTCACATGTCACCCGTCACATGTCACCCTTCACATGTCACCCATCACATGTCACCCATCACATGTCCCCCATCACCCTTCACATGTCACCCATCACATGTCACCCATCACATGTCACCCTTCACATGTCACCCTTCACATGTCACCCATCACATGTCACCCATCACATGTCACCCTTCACATGTCACCCTTCACATGTCATATGTCACCCTTCACATGTCACCCATCACATGTCACCCATCACATGTCACCCATCACATGTCACCCTTCACATGTCACTCGTCACATGTCATATGTCACCCTTCACATGTCACCCTTCACATGTCACCCATCACATGTCACCCGTCACATGTCACCCGTCACATGTCACCCGTCACATGTCACCCGTCACATGTCACCCGTCACATGTCACCCTTCACATGTCACCCTTCACATGTCACCCTTCACATGTCACTCGTCACATGTCACCCTTCACATGTCACCCGTCACATGTCACCCTTCACATGTCACCCTTCACATGTCACCCTTCACTTGTCACCCTTCACATGTCACCCATCACATGTCCCCCATCACCCTTCACATGTCACCCATCACATGTCACCCATCACATGTCACCCTTCACATGTCACCCTTCACATGTCACCCTTCACATGTCACCCGTCACATGTCACCCTTCACATGTCACCCATCACATGTCCCCCATCACCCTTCACATGTCACCCATCACATGTCACCCTTCACATGTCACCCTTCACATGTCACCCTTCACATGTCACCCTTCACATGTCACCCATCACATGTCACCCATCACATGTCACCCTTCACATGTCATATGTCACCCTTCACATGTCACCCATCACATGTCACCCATCACATGTCACCCATCACATGTCACCCATCACATGTCACCCATCACATGTCACCCTTCACATGTCACTCGTCACCCTTCACATGTCACCCTTCACATGTCACCCATCACATGTCACCCATCACATGTCACCCGTCACATGTCACCCGTCACATGTCACCCTTCACATGTCACCCTTCACATGTCACCCTTCACATGTCACCCTTCACATGTCACCCTTCACATGTCACCCGTCACATGTCACCCTTCACATGTCACCCTTCACTTGTCACCCTTCACATGTCACCCATCACATGTCCCCCATCACCCTTCACATGTCACCCATCACATGTCACCCATCACATGTCACCCTTCACATGTCACCCATCACATGTCACCCTTCACATGTCACCCATCACATGTCACCCATCACATGTCACCCATCACATGTCACCCTTCACATGTCACCCGTCACATGTCACCCTTCACATGTCACCCTTCACATGTCACCCTTCACATGTCACCCTTCACATGTCACCCTTCACATGTCATATGTCACCCTTCACATGTCACCCTTCACATGTCACCCATCACATGTCACCCGTCACATGTCACCCGTCACATGTCACCCGTCACATGTCACCCGTCACATGTCACCCGTCACATGTCACCCTTCACATGTCACCCGTCACATGTCACCCGTCACATGTCACCCGTCACATGTCACCCGTCACATGTCACCCTTCACATGTCACCCGTCACATGTCACCCTTCACATGTCACTCGTCACATGTCACCCTTCACATGTCACTCGTCACATGTCACCCTTCACATGTCACCCATCACATGTCCCCCATCACCCTTCACATGTCACCCATCACATGTCACCCATCACATGTCACCCTTCACATGTCACCCATCACATGTCACCCATCACATGTCACCCATCACATGTCACCCTTCACATGTCACCCTTCACATGTCACCCATCACATGTCACCCATCACATGTCACCCTTCACATGTCACCCGTCACATGTCACCCATCACATGTCACCCATCACATGTCACCCATCACATGTCACCCTTCACATGTCACCCATCACATGTCCCCCATCACCCATCACATGTCACCCTTCACATGTCACCCGTCACATGTCACCCATCACATGTCACCCTTCACATGTCACCCATCACATGTCACCCTTCACATGTCACCCATCACATGTCACTCGTCACATGTCACCCGTCACATGTCACTCGTCACATGTCACCCGTCACATGTCACCCTTCACATGTCACCCATCACATGTCACCCATCACATGTCCCCCATCACCCATCACATGTCACCCATCACATGTCACCCTTCACATGTCACCCTTCACATGTCACCCATCACATGTCACCCATCACATGTCACCCATCACATGTCACCCATCACCCTTCACATGTCACCCATCACCCATCACATGTCACCCTTCACATGTCACCCTTCACATGTCACCCTTCACATGTCACCCATCACATGTCACCCTTCACCCTTCACATGTCACCCATCACCCATCACATGTCACCCTTCACATGTCACCCTTCACATGTCACCCTTCACATGTCACCCTTCACATGTCACCCATCACATGTCACCCATCACATGTCACCCTTCACCCTTCACATGTCACCCATCACATGTCACCCATCACATGTCACCCTTCACATGTCACCCTTCACATGTCACCCTTCACATGTCACCCTTCACATGTCACCCTTCACATGTCAACCGTCACATGTCACATGTCACCCATCACATGTCACCCTTCACATGTCACCCATCACCCATCACATGTCACCCTTCACATGTCACCCTTCACATGTCACATGTCACCCATCACATGTCACCCATCACATGTCACCCTTCACATGTCACCCATCACATGTCACCCATCACATGTCACCCTTCACATGTCACCCATCACATGTCACCCATCACATGTCACCCTTCACATGTCATATGTCACCCTTCACATGTCACCCATCACATGTCACCCATCACATGTCACCCTTCACATGTCACCCTTCACATGTCACCCTTCACATGTCACCCTTCACATGTCACTCGTCACATGTCATATGTCACCCTTCACATGTCACCCTTCACATGTCACCCTTCACATGTCACCCTTCACATGTCACCCTTCACATGTCACCCATCACATGTCACCCATCACATGTCACCCTTCACATGTCACCCTTCACATGTCACCCTTCACATGTCACTCGTCACATGTCATATGTCACCCTTCACATGTCATATGTCACCCTTCACATGTCACCCTTCACATGTCACCCTTCACATGTCACCCATCACATGTCACCCGTCACATGTCACTCGTCACATGTCACCCTTCACATGTCACCCTTCACATGTCACCCTTCACATGTCACCCGTCACATGTCACCCGTCACATGTCACCCGTCACATGTCACCCTTCACATGTCACCCTTCACATGTCACCCGTCACATGTCACCCGTCACATGTCACCCGTCACATGTCACCCGTCACATGTCACCCTTCACATGTCACCCGTCACATGTCACCCTTCACATGTCACCCTTCACATGTCACCCTTCACATGTCACCCGTCACATGTCACCCTTCACATGTCACCCTTCACTTGTCACCCTTCACATGTCACCCATCACATGTCCCCCATCACCCTTCACATGTCACCCATCACATGTCACCCATCACATGTCACCCATCACATGTCACCCTTCACATGTCACCCTTCACATGTCACCCATCACATGTCACCCATCACATGTCACCCTTCACATGTCACCCTTCACATGTCACCCTTCACATGTCACCCGTCACATGTCACCCTTCACATGTCACCCATCACATGTCACCCATCACATGTCACCCTTCACATGTCACCCGTCACCCATCACATGTCACCCTTCACATGTCACCCGTCACATGTCACCCGTCACATGTCACCCGTCACATGTCACTCGTCACATGTCACCCATCACATGTCACTCGTCACATGTCACTCGTCACATGTCCCCCATCACATGTCCCCCGTCACATGTCATATGTCACCCTTCACATGTCACCCTTCACATGTCACCCTTCACATGTCACCCATCACATGTCACCCGTCACATGTCACTCGTCACATGTCACTCGTCACATGTCACCCTTCACATGTCATATGTCACCCTTCACATGTCACCCTTCACATGTCACCCGTCACATGTCACCCGTCACATGTCACCCGTCACATGTCACCCGTCACATGTCACCCGTCACATGTCACCCGTCACATGTCACCCTTCACATGTCACCCATCACATGTCACCCTTCACATGTCACCCGTCACATGTCACCCGTCACATGTCACCCTTCACATGTCACTCGTCACATGTCACCCTTCACATGTCACCCGTCACATGTCACCCTTCACATGTCACCCTTCACTTGTCACCCTTCACATGTCACCCATCACATGTCCCCCATCACCCATCACATGTCACCCATCACATGTCACCCATCACATGTCACCCATCACATGTCACCCATCACATGTCCCCCATCACCCATCACATGTCACCCATCACATGTCCCCCATCACCCATCACATGTCCCCCATCACCCTTCACATGTCACCCATCACATGTCACCCTTCACATGTCACCCTTCACATGTCACCCATCACATGTCACCCATCACATGTCACCCATCACCCTTCACATGTCACCCATCACCCATCACATGTCACCCTTCACATGTCACCCATCACATGTCACCCATCACCCATCACATGTCACCCTTCACATGTCACCCTTCACATGTCACCCATCACATGTCACCCTTCACATGTCACCCTTCACATGTCACCCTTCACCCTTCACATGTCACCCATCACATGTCACCCTTCACATGTCACCCATCACATGTCACCCTTCACATGTCACCCTTCACATGTCACCCTTCACATGTCACCCTTCACATGTCACCCATCACATGTCACCCTTCACATGTCACCCTTCACTTGTCACCCTTCACATGTCACCCATCACATGTCCCCCATCACCCTTCACATGTCACCCATCACATGTCACCCATCACATGTCACCCTTCACATGTCACCCATCACATGTCACCCTTCACATGTCACCCATCACATGTCACCCATCACATGTCACCCTTCACATGTCACCCTTCACATGTCACCCTTCACATGTCACCCGTCACATGTCACCCTTCACATGTCACCCTTCACATGTCACTCGTCACATGTCATATGTCACCCTTCACATGTCACCCTTCACATGTCACCCTTCACATGTCACCCTTCACATGTCACCCATCACATGTCACCCGTCACATGTCACCCATCACATGTCACCCGTCACATGTCACCCGTCACATGTCACCCGTCACATGTCACCCTTCACATGTCACCCGTCACATGTCACCCGTCACATGTCACCCGTCACATGTCACCCTTCACATGTCACCCTTCACATGTCACCCATCACATGTCCCCCATCACCCTTCACATGTCACCCATCACATGTCACCCATCACATGTCACCCGTCACATGTCACCCTTCACATGTCACCCTTCACATGTCACCCATCACATGTCCCCCATCACCCTTCACATGTCACCCATCACATGTCACCCTTCACATGTCACCCTTCACATGTCACCCTTCACATGTCACCCATCACATGTCACCCATCACATGTCACCCTTCACATGTCATATGTCACCCTTCACATGTCACCCATCACATGTCACCCATCACATGTCACCCATCACATGTCACCCTTCACATGTCACCCTTCACATGTCACCCTTCACATGTCACCCGTCACATGTCACCCATCACATGTCACCCGTCACATGTCACCCGTCACATGTCACCCGTCACATGTCACCCGTCACATGTCACCCGTCACATGTCACCCTTCACATGTCACCCTTCACATGTCACCCTTCACATGTCACTCGTCACATGTCACCCTTCACATGTCACCCTTCACATGTCACCCGTCACATGTCACCCTTCACATGTCACCCTTCACTTGTCACCCTTCACATGTCACCCATCACATGTCCCCCATCACCCTTCACATGTCACCCATCACATGTCACCCATCACATGTCACCCTTCACATGTCACCCATCACATGTCACCCTTCACATGTCACCCATCACATGTCACCCATCACATGTCACCCTTCACATGTCACCCTTCACATGTCACCCTTCACATGTCACCCGTCACATGTCACCCTTCACATGTCACCCTTCACATGTCACTCGTCACATGTCATATGTCACCCTTCACATGTCACCCTTCACATGTCACCCTTCACATGTCACCCATCACATGTCACCCGTCACATGTCACCCGTCACATGTCACCCGTCACATGTCACCCGTCACATGTCACCCGTCACATGTCACCCGTCACATGTCACCCTTCACATGTCACCCTTCACATGTCACCCGTCACATGTCACCCGTCACATGTCACCCGTCACATGTCACCCGTCACATGTCACCCTTCACATGTCACTCGTCACATGTCACCCTTCACATGTCACTCGTCACATGTCACCCTTCACATGTCACCCATCACATGTCCCCCATCACCCTTCACATGTCACCCATCACATGTCACCCATCACATGTCACCCTTCACATGTCACCCATCACATGTCACCCATCACATGTCACCCATCACATGTCACCCTTCACATGTCACCCTTCACATGTCACCCATCACATGTCACCCTTCACATGTCACCCATCACATGTCCCCCATCACCCATCACATGTCACCCTTCACATGTCACCCGTCACATGTCACCCATCACATGTCACCCTTCACATGTCACCCTTCACATGTCACCCTTCACATGTCACCCATCACATGTCACCCTTCACATGTCACCCGTCACATGTCACCCATCACATGTCACCCATCACATGTCACCCATCACATGTCACCCTTCACATGTCACCCATCACATGTGATGGGTGACATGTGAAGGGTGACATGTGACGAGTGACATGTGAAGGGTGACATGTGACGAGTGACATGTGAAGGGTGACATGTCACCCATCACATGTCACCCGTCACATGTCACCCGTCACATGTCACCCATCACATGTCACCCATCACATGTCACCCCATCACATGTCACCCCATCACATGTCACCCGTCACATGTCACCCATCACATGTCACCCATCACATGTCACCCTTCACATGTCACCCATCACATGTGATGGGTGACATGTGAAGGGTGACATGTGACGAGTGACATGTGAAGGGTGACATGTGACGAGTGACATGTGAAGGGTGACATGTCACCCATCACATGTCACCCGTCACATGTCACCCATCACATGTCACCCTTCACATGTCACCCATCACATGTGATGGGTGACATGTGAAGGGTGACATGTGACGAGTGACATGTGAAGGGTGACATGTCACCCGTCACATGTCACCCGTCACATGTCACCCGTCACATGTCACCCTTCACATGTCACCCGTCACATGTCACCCGTCACATGTCACCCGTCACATGTCACCCGTCACATGTCACCCGTCACATGTCACCCGTCACATGTCACTCGTCACATGTCACCCTTCACATGTCACTCGTCACATGTCACCCTTCACATGTCACCCATCACATGTCCCCCATCACCCTTCACATGTCACCCATCACATGTCACCCATCACATGTCACCCATCACATGTCACCCATCACATGTCACCCTTCACATGTCACCCATCACATGTCACCCTTCACATGTCACCCGTCACATGTCACCCGTCACATGTCACCCATCACATGTCACCCATCACATGTCACCCATCACATGTCACCCTTCACATGTCACCCATCACATGTCCCCCATCACCCATCACATGTCACCCTTCACATGTCACCCGTCACATGTCACCCATCACATGTCACCCTTCACATGTCACCCATCACATGTCACCCTTCACATGTCACCCATCACATGTCACTCGTCACATGTCACCCGTCACATGTCACTCGTCACATGTCCCCCGTCACATGTCACCCGTCACATGTCACCCTTCACATGTCACCCTTCACATGTCACCCATCACATGTCACCCATCACATGTCCCCCATCACCCATCACATGTCACCCATCACATGTCACCCTTCACATGTCACCCTTCACATGTCACCCATCACATGTCACACATCACATGTCACCCATCACATGTCACCCATCACCCTTCACATGTCACCCATCACCCATCACATGTCACCCTTCACATGTCACCCTTCACATGTCACCCATCACATGTCACCCTTCACCCTTCACATGTCACCCATCACCCATCACATGTCACCCTTCACATGTCACCCTTCACATGTCACCCTTCACATGTCACCCTTCACATGTCACCCTTCACATGTCACCATCACATGTCACCCTTCACATGTCACCCTTCACATGTCACCCTTCACCCTTCACATGTCACCCATCACATGTCACCCATCACATGTCACCCTTCACATGTCACCCTTCACATGTCACCCTTCACATGTCACCCTTCACATGTCACCCTTCACATGTCACATGTCACCCATCACATGTCACCCATCACATGTCACCCATCACCCATCACATGTCACCCTTCACATGTCACATGTCACCCATCACATGTCACCCATCACATGTCACCCTTCACATGTCACCCATCACATGTCACCCATCACATGTCACCCATCACATGTCACCCTTCACATGTCACCCATCACATGTCACCCATCACATGTCACCCATCACATGTCACCCTTCACATGTCATATGTCACCCTTCACATGTCACCCATCACATGTCACCCATCACATGTCACCCATCACATGTCACCCTTCACATGTCACCCTTCACATGTCACCCTTCACATGTCACTCGTCACATGTCATATGTCACCCTTCACATGTCACCCTTCACATGTCACCCTTCACATGTCACCCTTCACATGTCACCCTTCACATGTCACCCATCACATGTCACCCATCACATGTCACCCTTCACATGTCACCCTTCACATGTCACCCTTCACATGTCACTCGTCACATGTCATATGTCACCCTTCACATGTCATATGTCACCCTTCACATGTCACCCTTCACATGTCACCCATCACATGTCACCCGTCACATGTCACTCGTCACATGTCACCCTTCACATGTCACCCTTCACATGTCACCCTTCACATGTCACCCTTCACATGTCACCCTTCACATGTCACCCGTCACATGTCACCCTTCACATGTCACCCTTCACATGTCACCCTTCACATGTCACCCGTCACATGTCACCCGTCACATGTCACCCTTCACATGTCACCCATCACATGTCACCCTTCACATGTCACCCTTCACATGTCACCCGTCACATGTCACCCTTCACATGTCACCCTTCACATGTCACCCTTCACATGTCACCCGTCACATGTCACCCTTCACATGTCACCCTTCACATGTCACCCTTCACTTGTCACCCTTCACATGTCACCCATCACATGTCCCCCATCACCCTTCACATGTCACCCATCACATGTCACCCATCACATGTCACCCATCACATGTCACCCTTCACATGTCACCCTTCACATGTCACCCATCACATGTCACCCATCACATGTCACCCTTCACATGTCACCCTTCACATGTCACCCTTCACATGTCACCCTTCACATGTCACCCTTCACATGTCACCCGTCACATGTCACCCTTCACATGTCACCCATCACATGTCACCCATCACATGTCACCCTTCACATGTCACCCGTCACCCATCACATGTCACCCTTCACATGTCACCCGTCACATGTCACCCGTCACATGTCACCCATCACATGTCACTCGTCACATGTCACCCATCACATGTCACTCGTCACATGTCACTCGTCACATGTCATATGTCACCCTTCACATGTCACCCTTCACATGTCACCCATCACATGTCACCCGTCACATGTCATATGTCACCCTTCACATGTCACCCTTCACATGTCACCCTTCACATGTCACCCATCACATGTCACCCGTCACATGTCATATGTCACCCTTCACATGTCACCCTTCACATGTCACCCTTCACATGTCACCCATCACATGTCACCCGTCACATGTCATATGTCACCCTTCACATGTCACCCTTCACATGTCACCCTTCACATGTCACCCATCACATGTCACCCGTCACATGTCATATGTCACCCTTCACATGTCACCCTTCACATGTCACCCTTCACATGTCACCCGTCACATGTCACCCGTCACATGTCACCCGTCACATGTCACCCATCACATGTCACTCGTCACATGTCACCCGTCACATGTCACTCGTCACATGTCACTCGTCACATGTCATATGTCACCCTTCACATGTCACCCTTCACATGTCACCCATCACATGTCACCCGTCACATGTCATATGTCACCCTTCACATGTCACCCTTCACATGTCACCCTTCACATGTCACCCATCACATGTCACCCGTCACATGTCACTCGTCACATGTCACTCGTCACATGTCACCCTTCACATGTCACCCTTCACATGTCACCCTTCACATGTCACCCGTCACATGTCACCCGTCACATGTCACTCGTCACATGTCACTCGTCACATGTCACCCTTCACATGTCATATGTCACCCTTCACATGTCACCCTTCACATGTCACCCTTCACATGTCACCCGTCACATGTCACCCGTCACATGTCACCCGTCACATGTCACCCTTCACATGTCACCCTTCACATGTCACCCTTCACATGTCACCCGTCACATGTCACCCGTCACATGTCACCCGTCACATGTCACCCATCACATGTCACCCATCACATGTCACCCGTCACATGTCACCCGTCACATGTCACCCGTCACATGTCACCCTTCACATGTCACTCGTCACATGTCACCCTTCACATGTCACTCGTCACATGTCACCCTTCACATGTCACCCGTCACATGTCACCCTTCACATGTCACCCTTCACTTGTCACCCTTCACATGTCACCCATCACATGTCCCCCATCACCCATCACATGTCACCCATCACATGTCACCCATCACATGTCACCCATCACATGTCACCCATCACATGTCCCCCATCACCCATCACATGTCACCCATCACATGTCCCCCATCACCCATCACATGTCCCCCATCACCCTTCACATGTCACCCATCACATGTCACCCTTCACATGTCACCCTTCACATGTCACCCATCACATGTCACCCATCACCCTTCACATGTCACCCATCACCCATCACATGTCACCCTTCACATGTCACCCTTCACATGTCACCCTTCACATGTCACCCTTCACATGTCACCCATCACATGTCACCCATCACATGTCACCCTTCACATGTCACCCTTCACATGTCACCCTTCACCCTTCACATGTCACCCATCACATGTCACCCTTCACATGTCACCCATCACATGTCACCCTTCACATGTCACCCTTCACATGTCACCCTTCACATGTCACCCTTCACATGTCACCCTTCACATGTCACCCATCACATGTCACCCGTCACATGTCACCCGTCACATGTCACCCGTCACATGTCACCCTTCACATGTCACCCTTCACATGTCACCCTTCACTTGTCACCCTTCACATGTCACCCATCACATGTCCCCCATCACCCTTCACATGTCACCCATCACATGTCACCCTTCACATGTCACCCATCACATGTCACCCATCACATGTCACCCATCACATGTCACCCATCACATGTCACCCTTCACATGTCACCCTTCACATGTCACCCGTCACATGTCACCCTTCACATGTCACCCTTCACATGTCACTCGTCACATGTCATATGTCACCCTTCACATGTCACCCTTCACATGTCACCCTTCACATGTCACCCTTCACATGTCACCCATCACATGTCACCCATCACATGTCACCCGTCACATGTCACCCGTCACATGTCACCCGTCACATGTCACATGTCACCCTTCACATGTCACCCTTCACATGTCACCCTTCACATGTCACCCGTCACATGTCACCCGTCACATGTCACCCTTCACATGTCACTCGTCACATGTCACCCTTCACATGTCACTCGTCACATGTCATATGTCACCCTTCACATGTCACCCTTCACATGTCACCCTTCACATGTCACCCTTCACATGTCACCCATCACATGTCACCCATCACATGTCACCCGTCACATGTCACCCGTCACATGTCACCCGTCACATGTCACCCTTCACATGTCACCCTTCACATGTCACCCTTCACATGTCACCCGTCACATGTCACCCGTCACATGTCACCCTTCACATGTCACTCGTCACATGTCACCCTTCACATGTCACTCGTCACATGTCACCCTTCACATGTCACCCATCACATGTCCCCCATCACCCTTCACATGTCACCCATCACATGTCACCCATCACATGTCACCCTTCACATGTCACCCATCACATGTCACCCATCACATGTCACCCTTCACATGTCACCCTTCACATGTCACCCATCACATGTCACCCTTCACATGTCACCCGTCACATGTCACCCGTCACATGTCACCCGTCACATGTCACCCGTCACATGTCACCCATCACATGTCACCCGTCACATGTCACCCTTCACATGTCACTCGTCACATGTCACCCTTCACATGTCACTCGTCACATGTCACCCTTCACATGTCACCCGTCACATGTCACCCTTCACATGTCACCCTTCACTTGTCACCCTTCACATGTCACCCATCACATGTCCCCCATCACCCATCACATGTCACCCATCACATGTCACCCATCACATGTCACCCATCACATGTCACCCATCACATGTCCCCCATCACCCATCACATGTCACCCATCACATGTCCCCCATCACCCATCACATGTCCCCCATCACCCTTCACATGTCACCCATCACATGTCACCCTTCACATGTCACCCTTCACATGTCACCCATCACATGTCACCCATCACCCTTCACATGTCACCCATCACCCATCACATGTCACCCTTCACATGTCACCCTTCACATGTCACCCTTCACATGTCACCCTTCACATGTCACCCTTCACATGTCACCCATCACATGTCACCCATCACATGTCACCCTTCACATGTCACCCTTCACATGTCACCCTTCACATGTCACCCTTCACCCTTCACATGTCACCCATCACATGTCACCCTTCACATGTCACCCATCACATGTCACCCTTCACATGTCACCCTTCACATGTCACCCTTCACATGTCACCCTTCACATGTCACCCATCACATGTCACCCATCACATGTCACCCATCACATGTCACCCGTCACATGTCACCCGTCACATGTCACCCTTCACATGTCACCCTTCACATGTCACCCTTCACTTGTCACCCTTCACATGTCACCCATCACATGTCCCCCATCACCCTTCACATGTCACCCATCACATGTCACCCTTCACATGTCACCCTTCACATGTCACCCATCACATGTCACCCATCACATGTCACCCATCACATGTCACCCATCACATGTCACCCTTCACATGTCACCCTTCACATGTCACCCGTCACATGTCACCCTTCACATGTCACCCTTCACATGTCACTCGTCACATGTCATATGTCACCCTTCACATGTCACCCTTCACATGTCACCCTTCACATGTCACCCATCACATGTCACCCATCACATGTCACCCGTCACATGTCACCCGTCACATGTCACCCGTCACATGTCACCCGTCACATGTCACCCTTCACATGTCACCCTTCACATGTCACCCTTCACATGTCACCCGTCACATGTCACCCGTCACATGTCACCCTTCACATGTCACTCGTCACATGTCACCCTTCACATGTCACTCGTCACATGTCACCCTTCACATGTCACCCATCACATGTCCCCCATCACCCTTCACATGTCACCCATCACATGTCACCCATCACATGTCACCCTTCACATGTCACCCATCACATGTCACCCATCACATGTCACCCTTCACATGTCACCCTTCACATGTCACCCATCACATGTCACCCTTCACATGTCACCCGTCACATGTCACCCATCACATGTCACCCATCACATGTCACCCTTCACATGTCACCCATCACATGTCCCCCATCACCCATCACATGTCACCCTTCACATGTCACCCGTCACATGTCACCCATCACATGTCACCCTTCACATGTCACCCATCACATGTCACCCGTCACATGTCACCCATCACATGTCACCCGTCACATGTCACCCGTCACATGTCACCCATCACATGTCACCCATCACATGTCACCCATCACATGTCACCCGTCACATGTCACCCGTCACATGTCCCCCGTCACATGTCACCCGTCACATGTCACCCGTCACATGTCACCCTTCACATGTCACCCATCACATGTCACCCATCACATGTCCCCCATCACCCATCACATGTCACCCATCACATGTCACCCTTCACATGTCACCCTTCACATGTCACCCATCACATGTCACCCATCACATGTCACCCATCACATGTCACCCATCACCCTTCACATGTCACCCATCACCCATCACATGTCACCCTTCACATGTCACCCTTCACATGTCACCCTTCACATGTCACCCATCACATGTCACCCTTCACCCTTCACATGTCACCCATCACCCATCACATGTCACCCTTCACATGTCACCCTTCACATGTCACCCTTCACATGTCACCCTTCACATGTCACCCATCACATGTCACCCTTCACCCTTCACATGTCACCCATCACATGTCACCCATCACATGTCACCCTTCACATGTCACCCTTCACATGTCACCCTTCACATGTCACCCTTCACATGTCACCCTTCACATGTCACATGTCACCCATCACATGTCACCCTTCACATGTCACCCATCACCCATCACATGTCACCCTTCACATGTCACCCTTCACATGTCACATGTCACCCATCACATGTCACCCATCACATGTCACCCTTCACATGTCACCCATCACATGTCACCCATCACATGTCACCCTTCACATGTCACCCATCACATGTCACCCATCACATGTCACCCTTCACATGTCATATGTCACCCTTCACATGTCACCCATCACATGTCACCCATCACATGTCACCCTTCACATGTCACCCTTCACATGTCACCCTTCACATGTCACTCGTCACATGTCATATGTCACCCTTCACATGTCATATGTCACCCTTCACATGTCACCCTTCACATGTCACCCTTCACATGTCACCCTTCACATGTCACCCATCACATGTCACCCATCACATGTCACCCATCACATGTCACCCTTCACATGTCACCCATCACATGTCACCCTTCACATGTCACCCTTCACATGTCACATGTCATATGTCACCCTTCACATGTCATATGTCACCCTTCACATGTCACCCTTCACATGTCACCCTTCACATGTCACCCTTCACATGTCACCCGTCACATGTCACCCTTCACATGTCACCCTTCACATGTCACCCTTCACATGTCACCCTTCACATGTCACCCGTCACATGTCACCCTTCACATGTCACCCTTCACATGTCACCCTTCACATGTCACCCTTCACATGTCACCCTTCACATGTCACCCTTCACATGTCACCCTTCACATGTCACCCATCACATGTCACCCATCACATGTCACCCTTCACATGTCACCCGTCACATGTCACCCTTCACATGTCACCCTTCACATGTCACTCGTCACATGTCACCCTTCACATGTCACCCTTCACATGTCACCCTTCACATGTCACCCGTCACATGTCACCCTTCACATGTCACCCTTCACTTGTCACCCTTCACATGTCACCCATCACCCTTCACATGTCACCCATCACATGTCACCCATCACATGTCACCCATCACATGTCACCCTTCACATGTCACCCTTCACATGTCACCCTTCACATGTCACCCATCACATGTCACCCATCACATGTCACCCATCACATGTCACCCATCACATGTCACCCTTCACATGTCACCCTTCACATGTCACCCTTCACATGTCACCCGTCACATGTCACCCTTCACATGTCACCCATCACATGTCACCCATCACATGTCACCCTTCACATGTCACCCGTCACCCATCACATGTCACCCTTCACATGTCACCCGTCACATGTCACCCGTCACATGTCACCCATCACATGTCACTCGTCACATGTCACCCATCACATGTCACTCGTCACATGTCACTCGTCACATGTCCCCCATCACATGTCCCCCGTCACATGTCATATGTCACCCTTCACATGTCACCCTTCACATGTCACCCTTCACATGTCACCCATCACATGTCACCCGTCACATGTCACTCGTCACATGTCACTCGTCACATGTCACCCTTCACATGTCATATGTCACCCTTCACATGTCACCCTTCACATGTCACCCTTCACATGTCACCCGTCACATGTCACCCGTCACATGTCACCCATCACATGTCACCCGTCACATGTCACTCGTCACATGTCACTCGTCACATGTCACCCTTCACATGTCATATGTCACCCTTCACATGTCACCCTTCACATGTCACCCGTCACATGTCACCCGTCACATGTCACCCGTCACATGTCACCCGTCACCCGTCACCCGTCACATGTCACCCGTCACATGTCACCCTTCACATGTCACCCTTCACATGTCACCCTTCACATGTCACCCGTCACATGTCACCCTTCACATGTCACCCTTCACATGTCACCCATCACATGTCACCCGTCACATGTCACCCGTCACATGTCACCCTTCACATGTCACCCTTCACATGTCACCCTTCACATGTCACTCGTCACATGTCACCCGTCACATGTCACCCATCACATGTCACCCATCACATGTCACCCTTCACATGTCACCCTTCACATGTCACCCTTCACATGTCACCCGTCACATGTCACCCGTCACATGTCACCCTTCACATGTCACCCTTCACATGTCACCCTTCACATGTCACCCGTCACCCATCACATGTCACCCTTCACATGTCACCCGTCACATGTCACCCGTCACATGTCACCCATCACATGTCACTCGTCACATGTCACCCATCACATGTCACTCGTCACATGTCCCCCATCACATGTCCCCCGTCACATGTCACCCGTCACATGTCACCCTTCACATGTCACCCATCACATGTCACCCTTCACATGTCACCCATCACATGTCACCCATCACATGTCCCCCATCACCCATCACATGTCACCCATCACATGTCCCCCATCACCCTTCACATGTCACCCATCACATGTCACCCTTCACATGTCACCCTTCACATGTCACCCATCACATGTCACCCATCACATGTCACCCATCACCCTTCACATGTCACCCATCACCCATCACATGTCACCCTTCACATGTCACCCTTCACATGTCACCCATCACATGTCACCCATCACCCTTCACATGTCACCCATCACCCATCACATGTCACCCTTCACATGTCACCCTTCACATGTCACCCATCACATGTCACCCATCACATGTCACCCTTCACATGTCACCCTTCACATGTCACCCTTCACCCTTCACATGTCACCCATCACATGTCACCCTTCACATGTCACCCATCACATGTCACCCTTCACATGTCACCCTTCACATGTCCCCCATCACATGTCACCCTTCACATGTCACCCTTCACATGTCACCCTTCACATGTCACCCTTCACATGTCACCCATCACATGTCACCCATCACATGTCACCCGTCACATGTCACTCGTCACATGTCATATGTCACCCATCACATGTCACCCTTCACATGTCACCCTTCACATGTCACCCTTCACATGTCACCCTTCACATGTCACCCGTCACATGTCACCCGTCACATGTCCCCCGTCACATGTCCCCCGTCACATGTCCCCCGTCACATGTCCCCCGTCACATGTCCCCCGTCACATGTCACCCTTCACATGTCACCCTTCACATGTCACCCATCACATGTCACCCTTCACATGTCCCCCATCACATGTCACCCTTCACATGTCACCCTTCACATGTCACCCTTCACATGTCACCCTTCACATGTCACCCATCACATGTCACCCTTCACATGTCACCCGTCACATGTCACCCGTCACATGTCACCCGTCACATGTCACCCTTCACATGTCACCCTTCACATGTCACCCATCACATGTCACCCATCACATGTCACCCTTCACATGTCACCCTTCACATGTCACCCATCACATGTCACCCATCACATGTCACCCATCACATGTCACCCATCACATGTCACCCATCACATGTCACCCTTCACCCTTCACATGTCAGCCATCACCCTTCACATGTCACCCATCACCTGTCACCCTTCACATGTCACCCTTCACATGTCACCCTTCACATGTCACCCTTCACATGTCACTCGTCACATGTCACCCTTCACATGTCACCCTTCACATGTCACCCGTCACATGTCACCCGTCACATGTCCCCCGTCACATGTCCCCCGTCACATGTCACCCGTCACATGTCACCCTTCACATGTCACCCTTCACATGTCACCCTTCACATGTCACCCATCACATGTCACCCTTCACATGTCCCCCATCACATGTCACCCTTCACATGTCACTCGTCACATGTCACCCTTCACATGTCACCCGTCACATGTCCCCCATCACATGTCACCCATCACATGTCACCCATCACATGTCACCCATCACATGTCCCCCATCACATGTCCCCCATCACATGTCACCCTTCACATGTCACCCTTCACATGTCACCCTTCACATGTCACCCATCACATGTCACCCTTCACATGTCACCCTTCACATGTCACCCATCACCCTTCACATGTCACCCTTCACATGTCACCCATCACATGTCACCCTTCACATGTCACCCATCACATGTCACCCGTCACATGTCACCCGTCACATGTCACCCTTCACATGTCACCCTTCACATGTCACCCATCACATGTCACCCATCACATGTCACCCTTCACATGTCACCCTTCACATGTCACACATCACATGTCACCCTTCACATGTCACCCTTCACATGTCACCCATCACATGTCACCCATCACATGTCACCCTTCACCCTTCACATGTCAGCCATCACCCTTCACATGTCACCCATCACCTGTCACCCTTCACATGTCACCCTTCACATGTCACCCTTCACATGTCACCCTTCACATGTCACTCGTCACATGTCACCCTTCACATGTCACCCTTCACATGTCACCCGTCACATGTCACCCGTCACATGTCCCCCGTCACATGTCCCCCGTCACATGTCACCCGTCACATGTCACCCTTCACATGTCACCCTTCACATGTCACCCTTCACATGTCACCCATCACATGTCACCCTTCACATGTCCCCCATCACATGTCACCCTTCACATGTCACTCGTCACATGTCACCCTTCACATGTCACCCGTCACATGTCCCCCATCACATGTCACCCATCACATGTCACCCATCACATGTCACCCATCACATGTCCCCCATCACATGTCCCCCATCACATGTCACCCTTCACATGTCACCCTTCACATGTCACCCTTCACATGTCACCCATCACATGTCACCCTTCACATGTCACCCTTCACATGTCACCCATCACCCTTCACATGTCACCCTTCACATGTCACCCATCACCCTTCACATGTCACCCTTCACATGTCACCCATCACATGTCACCCATCACCCTTCACATGTCACCCTTCACATGTCACCCTTCACATGTCACCCTTCACATGTCACCCTTCACATGTCACCCTTCACATGTCACCCTTCACATGTCACCCATCACATGTCACCCATCACATGTCACCCTTCACCCTTCACATGTCAGCCATCACCCTTCACATGTCACCCTTCACATGTCACCCTTCACATGTCACCCTTCACATGTCACCCTTCACATGTCACCCTTCACATGTCACCCTTCACATGTCACCCTTCACATGTCACCCTTCACATGTCACCCTTCACATGTCACCCTTCACATGTCACCCATCACCCTTCACATGTCAGCCATCACCCTTCACATGTCACCCATCACCTGTCACCCTTCACATGTCACCCTTCACATGTCACCCATCACATGTCACCCATCACATGTCACCCTTCACCCTTCACATGTCACCCTTCACATGTCACCCTTCACATGTCACCCATCACATGTCACCCATCACATGTCACCCATCACATGTCACCCTTCACCCTTCACATGTCACCCTTCACATGTCACCCATCACATGTCACCCATCACATGTCACCCTTCACCCTTCACATGTCACCCTTCACATGTCACCCTTCACATGTCACCCATCACATGTCACCCATCACATGTCACCCATCACATGTCACCCATCACCCGTCACCCTTCACATGTCACCCTTCACATGTCACCCATCACATGTCACCCTTCACATGTCACCCTTCACATGTCACCCATCACCCATCACCCTTCACATGTCACCCTTCACCTGTCACCCATCACATGTCACCCATCACATGTCACCCGTCACATGTCACCCGTCACATGTCACCCGTCACATGTCACCCGTCACATGTCACCCGTCACATGTCACCCTTCACATGTCACCCATCACATGTCACCCGTCACATGTCACCCGTCACATGTCACCCGTCACATGTCACCCGTCACATGTCACTCGTCACATGTCACCCGTCACATGTCACCCGTCACATGTCACCCGTCACATGTCACCCTTCACATGTCACCCTTCACATGTCACCCTTCACGTCACCCTTCACATGTCACCCGTCACATGTCACCCGTCACATGTCACCCGTCACATGTCACCCATCACATGTCACCCATCACATGTCACCCATCACATGTCACCCATCACATGTCACCCATCACATGTCACCCATCACCCTTCACATGTCCCCCTTCACATGTCACATGTCACCCATCACATGTCCCCCATCACCCATCACATGTCCCCCATCACCCTTCACATGTCACCCTTCACATGTCACCCTTCACATGTCACCCGTCACATGTCACCCGTCACATGTCACCCGTCACATGTCACCCTTCACATGTCACCCATCACATGTCACCCTTCACATGTCACCCTTCACATGTCACCCATCACATGTCACCCTTCACCCTTCACATGTCAGCCATCACCCTTCACCTGTCACCCATCACCTGTCACCCTTCACCTGTCACCCTTCACATGTCACCCTTCACATGTCACCCTTCACATGTCACCCTTCACCCTTCACATGTCACCCTTCACATGTCACTCGTCACATGTCACCCTTCACATGTCACCCGTCACATGTCACCCGTCACATGTCACCCATCACATGTCACCCATCACATGTCACCCATCACATGTCACCCTTCACATGTCACCCTTCACATGTCACCCTTCACATGTCACCCTTCACATGTCCCCCATCACATGTCACCCTTCACATGTCCCCCGTCACATGTCACCCGTCACATGTCACCCGTCACATGTCACCCGTCACATGTCCCCCATCACATGTCCCCCATCACATGTCACCCATCACATGTCACCCTTCACATGTCACCCTTCACATGTCACCCATCACATGTCCCCCATCACATGTCCCCCATCACATGTCACCCTTCACATGTCACCCATCACATGTCACCCTTCACATGTCACCCTTCACATGTCACCCTTCACATGTCACCCATCACATGTCACCCATCACATGTCACCCTTCACATGTCACCCATCACATGTCACCCTTCACCCTTCACATGTCACATGTCACCCTTCACATGTCACCCTTCACATGTCACCCTTCACATGTCACCCGTCACATGTCACCCGTCACATGTCACCCGTCACATGTCACCCGTCACATGTCACCCGTCACATGTCACCCATCACATGTCACCCATCACATGTCCCCCGTCACATGTCACCCGTCACATGTCACCCTTCACATGTCACCCTTCACATGTCCCCCTTCACATGTCCCCCTTCACATGTCACCCTTCACATGTCACCCTTCACATGTCCCCCTTCACATGTCACCCGTCACATGTCACCCATCACATGTCACCCATCACATGTCACCCTTCACATGTCACCCTTCACATGTCACCCGTCACATGTCACCCTTCACATGTCACCCGTCACATGTCACCCATCACATGTCCCCCATCACATGTCACCCATCACATGTCACCCTTCACATGTCACCCTTCACATGTCACCCATCACATGTCACCCTTCACATGTCACCCTTCACATGTCACCCTTCACATGTCACCCTTCACATGTCACCCTTCACATGTCACCCTTCACCCTTCACATGTCACCCTTCACATGTCACCCATCACATGTCACCCTTCACATGTCACCCTTCACATGTCACCCTTCACATGTCACCCTTCACCCTTCACATGTCACCCATCACCCTTCACATGTCACCCTTCACATGTCACCCTTCACATGTCACCCTTCACATGTCACCCTTCACCCTTCACCCTTCACCCTTCACATGTCACCCTTCACATGTCACCCTTCACATGTCACCCATCACATGTCACCCATCACATGTCACCCTTCACCCTTCACATGTCAGCCATCACCCTTCACATGTCACCCTTCACATGTCACCCTTCACATGTCACCCTTCACATGTCACCCTTCACCCTTCATATGTCACCCTTCACATGTCACCCTTCACATGTCACCCTTCACATGTCACCCTTCACATGTCACCCTTCACATGTCACCCTTCACATGTCACCCATCACCTGTCACATGTCACCCATCACATGTCACCCTTCACATGTCACCCTTCACATGTCAGCCATCACCCTTCACATGTCAGCCATCACCCTTCACATGTCACCCATCACCTGTCACCCTTCACATGTCAACCTTCACATGTCACCCTTCACATGTCACCCATCACATGTCACCCATCACATGTCACCCATCACATGTCACCCATCACCCTTCACATGTCACCCTTCACATGTCACCCATCACATGTCACCCATCACATGTCACCCTTCACATGTCACCCATCACATGTCACCCATCACATGTCACCCATCACATGTCACCCATCACATGTCACCCATCACATGTCACCCATCACCCTTCACATGTCACCCTTCACATGTCACCCTTCACATGTCACCCATCACATGTCACCCATCACATGTCACCCATCACATGTCACCCATCACCCTTCACATGTCACCCTTCACATGTCAACCTTCACATGTCACCCTTCACATGTCACCCATCACATGTCACCCATCACATGTCACCCATCACATGTCACCCATCACCCTTCACATGTCACCCTTCACATGTCACCCATCACATGTCACCCATCACATGTCACCCATCACCTGTCACCCTTCACATGTCACCCTTCACATGTCACCCTTCACATGTCACCCATCACCCATCACCTGTCACCCATCACATGTCACCCTTCACATATCACCCGTCACGTCACCCGTCACGTCACCCATCACATGTCACCCTTCACATGTCACTCGTCACATGTCACCCATCACATGTCACCCTTCACATGTCACCCATCACATGTCACCCATCACATGTCACCCATCACATGTCACCCATCACATGTCACCCTTCACATGTCACCCTTCACATGTCACTCGTCACATGTCACCCTTCACATGTCACTCGTCACATGTCACCCATCACATGTCACTCGTCACATGTCACCCATCACATGTCACCCATCACCCATCACCTGTCACCCTTCACATGTCACCCATCACCTGTCACCCTTCACATGTCACCCATCACATGTCACCCATCACATGTCACTCGTCACATGTCACCCATCACATGTCACCCATCACATGTCACCCTTCACATGTCACCCATCACATGTCACCCTTCACATGTCACCCATCACATGTCACCCATCACATGTCACCCTTCACATGTCACCCATCACCCATCACCTGTCACCCTTCACATGTCACACATCACATGTCACCCTTCACATGTCACCCTTCACATGTCACCCGTCACCCATCACCTGTCACCCATCACATGTCACCCTTCACATGTCACCCTTCACATGTCACCCTTCACATGTCACCCATCACATGTCACCCATCACATGTCACCCATCACATGTCACCCATCACATGTCACCCATCACATGTCACCCTTCACATGTCACTCGTCACATGTCACCCATCACATGTCACTCGTCACATGTCACCCATCACATGTCACCCATCACATGTCACCCTTCACATGTCACCCATCACATGTCACCCTTCACATGTCACCCATCACATGTCACCCGTCACATGTCACTCGTCACATGTCACCCGTCACATGTCACTCGTCACATGTCACCCATCACATGTCACCCATCACATGTCACCCTTCACATGTCACCCATCACATGTCACCCTTCACATGTCACCCATCACATGTCACCCATCACATGTCACCCTTCACATGTCACCCTTCACATGTCACCCGTCACCCTTCACCTGTCACCCATCACATGTCACCCATCACATGTCACCCATCACATGTCACCCTTCACATGTCACCCATCACCCATCACCTGTCACCCTTCACATGTCACACATCACATGTCACCCTTCACATGTCACCCTTCACATGTCACCCATCACCTGTCACCCATCACATGTCACCCTTCACATGTCACCCTTCACATGTCACCCTTCACATGTCACCCTTCACATGTCACCCTTCACATGTCACCCGTCACATGTCACCCGTCACATGTCACCCATCACATGTCACCCTTCACATGTCACCCTTCACATGTCACCCTTCACATGTCACCCTTCACATGTCACCCATCACATGTCACCCTTCACCCTTCACATGTCACCCATCACCCTTCACATGTCACTCGTCACATGTCACCCGTCACATGTCACCCATCACATGTCACTCGTCACATGTCACTCGTCACATGTCACCCATCACATGTCACCCATCACATGTCACCCATCACATGTCACCCGTCACATGTCACCCTTCACCCTTCACATGTCACCCTTCACATGTCACCCTTCACATGTCACCCATCACATGTCACCCATCACATGTCACCCATCACATGTCACCCTTCACATGTCACCCTTCACCCTTCACATGTCACCCATCACATGTCACCCATCACATGTCACCCTTCACATGTCACCCATCACATGTCACCATCACATGTCACCCGTCACATGTCACCCATCACATGTCACCCATCACATGTCACCCATCACATGTCACCCATCACATGTCACCCATCACATGTCACCCATCACATGTCACCCTTCACATGTCACCCTTCACATGTCACCCTTCACATGTCACCCATCACATGTCACCCATCACATGTCACCCTTCACATGTCACCCTTCACCCTTCACATGTCACCCATCACCCTTCACATGTCACTCGTCACATGTCACCCGTCACATGTCACCCATCACATGTCACTCGTCACATGTCACCCTTCACATGTCACCCATCACATGTCACCCATCACATGTCACTCGTCACATGTCACCCATCACATGTCACTCGTCACATGTCACCCGTCACATGTCACCCATCACATGTCACTCGTCACATGTCACCCATCACATGTCACCCTTCACATGTCACCCATCACATGTCACCCATCACATGTCACCCATCACATGTCACTCGTCACATGTCACCCATCACATGTCACCCTTCACATGTCACCCATCACATGTCACCCATCACATGTCACCCATCACATGTCACCCTTCACATGTCACCCTTCACCCATCACATGTCACCCTTCACATGTCACCCATCACATGTCACCATCACATGTCACCCTTCACATGTCACCCTTCACATGTCACCCATCACATGTCACCCTTCACATGTCACCCATCACATGTCACCCTTCACATGTCACCATCACATGTCACCCGTCACATGTCACCCTTCACATGTCACCCGTCACATGTCACCCTTCACATGTCACCCGTCACATGTCACCCTTCACATGTCACCCATCACATGTCACCCTTCACATGTCACCCGTCACATGTCACCCATCACATGTCACCCATCACATGTCACCCTTCACATGTCACCCATCACATGTCACCATCACATGTCACCATCACATGTCACCCTTCACATGTCACCCTTCACATGTCACCCGTCATATGTCACCCTTCACATGTCACCCTTCACATGTCACCATCACATGTCACCCTTCACATGTCACCCTTCACATGTCACCCGTCACATGTCACCCTTCACATGTCACCCTTCACATGTCACCCATCACATGTCACCCATCACATGTCCCCCTCTATGTAGATTCTCCTCTATATTACAGGTTGTGGATGATGAAGGTGATAATTATCATTATAATGAAGTTCTCCTCCAATCACAGAGGAGGGGGAGGGGCTGTAGGTAGTTGGGGGGTCGGTAGGTAATCAGTCAGGTAGGTAGGGGGAGGAGTTCGGCACTCACATAGATCCGCCCCTCGGAGTCCCGCCCCCTCAGTACGGTCAGGAGTCTCTCCTCCGTCAGGTCGCTGATTTGAGCCGCATCGTCCGAACGTCTCCCCTCCGAATCCATCCGATCCGATCCGATCCCAACCTCGTGTACCTCCGGAATACCGCCCCGCCCACCGACACTCCCATATATACACACCAAGTCATGTGACCGAGAGGAGCTCCGCCCACACCCAGATAGAAGAGCACCGCCCACACCCAGAGAGAAGAGCCCCGCCCACACCCAGAGAAGAGCACCGCCCACCGACACTTCACCTGAACTCAGATTACTCCGGGAGATCGGGGGAAGGGGATTGGAGGAGAGGAGAGAGTGGGCGGGGCGAGAATGTCACCTCTTCTCTATATATTCCAGAGAGGAAATATCCGGAGATCATCACATGACTAAAATCTATTTATAGATCATCTACCCTCCCCCACCTACCTACCTTCCTACCTACCCCACCTATCCACCCACCCACCTACCCCCACCCTCCTTCCTACCTACCCCACCCACCTACCTACCTACCCTCCCCCTCCTACCTACCCCACCCACCTACCTACATACCCCCACCCACCTACCTACCTACCTTCCTACCTACCCCACCTATCCACCCCCACCCACCTACCCCCACCCACCTACCTACCTACCCCACCTACCTACCTACCTACCCCCCCCCACCTACCTACCCACCCCCCCACCTACCTACCCCACCTACCTACCCCACCCACCTACCCCCACCCTCCTTCCTACCTACCCCACCCACCTACCTAACTACCCCACCTACCTACCTACCCCACCTACCTACCCCACCCACCTACCTACCTACCCCACCTACCTACCTACCTACCCCCCCCCCCCCACCTACCTACCCCACCTACCTACCCACCCCCCCCCACCTACCTACCTACCCCACCCACCTACCCCCACCCACCTACCTACCCCCCCCCCACCTACCTACCCACCCCCCCCCCACCTACCTACCCCCACCCACCTACCCCCACCCTCCTTCCTACCTACCCCACCCACCTACCTACCCCACCTACCTACCTACCCCCACCTACCCACCTACCTACCTACCCCCACCTACCTACCTACCCCACCTACCTACCTACCCCCACCTACCCACCTACCTACCTACCCCACCTACCTACCCCCACCTACCTACCCCACCCACCTACCTACCTACCCCCACCCACCTACCTACCCCACCCACCTACCTACCCCACCTACCTACCCCCACCTACCTACCTACCCCACCTACCTACCCCCACCTACCTACCCCACCCACCTACCTACCTACCCCCACCCACCTACCTACCCCACCCACCTACCTACCCCACCCACCTACCTACCTACCCCCCCACCTACCTACCCACCCCCCCCACCTACCTACCCCCACCCACCTACCTACCCCCCCCCACCTACCTACCCCCACCCACCTACCCCCACCCTCCTTCCCACCTACCCCACCCACCTACCTAACTACCCCACCTACCTACCTACCCCACCTACCTACCCTCCCCCTCCTACCTACCCACCCCACCTACCTACCCCACCCACCTACCCCACCCACCTACCTACCTACCCCGCCTACCTACCCCACCCACCTACCTACCCCACCTACCTACCTACCCCCCCCCCCCCACCTACCTACCCACCCACCCCCCACCTACCTACCTACCCCCCCACCTACCTACCCACCCCCCACCTACCTACCCACCCCCCCCCCACCTACCTACCCCCACCCACCTACCTACCCACCTACCTACCTACCCCACCTACCTACCTACCCCACCTACCTACCCCCACCTACCTACCTACCCTCCCCCTCCTACCTACCCCACCTACCTACCTAACTACCCCACCTACCTACCTACCCCACCTACCTACCCTCCCCCTCCTACCTACCCACCCCACCTTCCTACCCCCAGCTACCTACCTACCCCACCCACCTACCTACCCCACCCACCTACCTACCTACCCCACCTACCTACCCCACCTACCCCCACCTACCTACCTACCTACCCCCCCCACCTACCTACCCCCACCCTCCTTCCTACCTACCCCACCCACCTACCTACCTACCCCACCTACCTACCCTCCCCCTCCTACCTACCTACCCCACCTACCTACCCTCCCCCTCCTACCTACCCCACCCACCTACCTACCCCACCTACCTACCTACCTACCCCGCCTACCTACCCTACCCCCCCACCTACCTACCCCCCCACCTACCTACCCCCACCTACCTACCTACCCTCCCCCTCCTACCTACCCCACCCACCTACCTACCTACCCCCACCCACCTACCTACCCCCACCCACCTACCTACCCCCACCTACCTACCTACCTACCCCCAGCTACCTACCCCACCTACCTACCTACCCCACCTACCTGCCCCCACCTACCTACCTACCTACCCCCCCCCCCCACCTACCTACCCACCCCCCACCTACCTACCCCCACCCACCTACCTACCCCCCCCACCTACCTACCCACCCCCCCACCTACCTACCCCCACCCACCTACCCCCACCCTCCTTCCTACCTACCCCACCCACCTACCTACCCCACCCACCTACCTACCCCACCTACCTACCCCGCCTACCTACCCCACCCACCTACCTACCTACCCCACCCACCTACCTACCCTCCCCCTCCTACCTACCCCACCCACCTACCTACCCTCCCCCTCCTACCTACCCCACCCACCTACCTACCCCACCTACCTACCTACCCCACCCACCTACCTACCTACCCCACCTACCCTTCCCCTCCTACCTACCTCCACCTACCTACCTACCTACCCCCCCTCCTACCTACCCCCATCCCACCTACCTACCCCACCCACCTACCTACCCCACCTACCTACCTACCCCCCCTCCTACCTACCCCACCCACCTACCTACCTACCCCCACCCACCTACCTACCTACCCCCACCTACCTACCCACCTACCTACCGGACTGGTGACCCCACAATAGGGAAATACCGGACTGGTGACCCCACAATATATAAATACCGGACTGGTGGCCCCTCAATATACAAATACCGGACTGGTGACCCCACAATATATAAATACCGGACTGGTGACCCCACAATATATAAATACCGGACTGGTGACCCCACAATATATAAATACCGGACTGGTGACCCCACAATATACAAATACCGGACTGGTGACCCCACAATATACAAATACTGGACTGGTGACCCCACAATATAACAAATACCGGACTGGTGACCCCACAATATATAAATACCGGACTGGTGACCCCACAATATATAAATACCGGACTGGTGACCCCACAATATACAAATACCGGACTGGTGACCCCACAATATAACAAATACCGGACTGGTGACCCCACAATATATAAATACCGGACTGGTGACCCCACAATATATAAATACCGGACTGGTGACCCCACAATATACAAATACCGGACTGGTGACCCCACAATATATAAATACCGGACTGGTGACCCCACAATATATAAATACCGGACTGGTGACCCCACAATATACAAATACCGGACTGGTGACCCCACAATATACAAATACCGGACTGGTGACCCCACAATATACAAATACCGGACTGGTGACCCCACAATATATAAATACCGGACTGGTGACCCCACAATATAGAAATACCGGACTGGTGACCCCACAATATATAAATACCAGACTGGTGACCCCACAATATACAAATACTGTACTGGTGACCCCACAATATATAAATACCGGACTGGTGACCCCACAATATATAAATACCAGACTGGTGACCCCACAATATACAAATACTGTACTGGTGACCCCACAATATATAAATACCGGACTGGTGACCCCACAATATATAAATACCAGACTGGTGACCCCACAATATACAAATACTGGACTGGTGACCCCACAATATACAAATACCGGACTGGTGACCCCACAATATATAAATACCGGACTGGTGACCCCACAATATATAAATACCAGACTGGTGACCCCACAATATACAAATACCGGACTGGTGACCCCACAATATATAAATACCGTACTGGGAACCCCACAATATACAAATACCGGACTGGTGACCCCACAATATATAAATACCGGACTGGTGACCCCACAATATACAAATACTGGACTGGTGACCCCACAATATACAAATACCGGACTGGTGACCCCACAATATATAAATACCAGACTGGTGACCCCACAATATACAAATACTGTACTGGTGACCCCACATTATATAAATACCGGACTGGTGACCCCACAATGTATAAATACCGGACTGGTGACCCCACATTATATAAATACCGGACTGGTGACCCCACAATATATAAATACCGTACTGGTGACCCCACAATATATAAATACCGGACTGGTGACCCCACAATATATAAATACCGGACTGGTGACCCCACAATATACAAATACCGGACTGGTGACCCCACAATATATAAATACCAGACTGGTGACCCCACAATATATAAATACCGGACTGGTGACCCCACAATATACAAATACTGTACTGGTGACCCCACAATATACAAATACCGGACTGGTGACCCCACAATATACAAATACCGGACTGGTGACCCCACAATATATAAATACCAGACTGGTGACCCCACAATATACAAATACTGTACTGGTGACCCCACAATATATAAATACCGGACTGGTGACCCCACAATATATAAATACCAGACTGGTGACCCCACAATATACAAATACTGGACTGGTGACCCCACAATATACAAATACCGGACTGGTGACCCCACAATATATAAATACCGGACTGGTGACCCCACAATATATAAATACCAGACTGGTGACCCCACAATATACAAATACTGGACTGGTGACCCCACAATATACAAATACCGGACTGGTGACCCCACAATATATAAATACCGGACTGGTGACCCCACATTATACAAATACCGGACTGGTGACCCCACAATATATAAATACCGGACTGGTGACCCCACAATATAGAAATACCGGACTGGTGACCCCACAATATATAAATACCAGACTGGTGACCCCACAATATACAAATACTGTACTGGTGACCCCACAATATATAAATACCGGACTGGTGACCCCACAATATATAAATACCAGACTGGTGACCCCACAATATACAAATACTGTACTGGTGACCCCACAATATATAAATACCGGACTGGTGACCCCACAATATATAAATACCAGACTGGTGACCCCACAATATACAAATACTGGACTGGTGACCCCACAATATACAAATACCGGACTGGTGACCCCACAATATATAAATACCGGACTGGTGACCCCACAATATACAAATACCGGACTGGTGACCCCACAATATATAAATACCGGACTGGTGACCCCACAATATATAAATACCAGACTGGTGACCCCACAATATACAAATACCGGACTGGTGACCCCACAATATACAAATACCGGACTGGTGACCCCACAATATATAAATACTGGACTGGTGACCCCACAATATATAAATACCGTACTGGTGACCCCACAATATATAAATACCGGACTGGTGACCCCACAATATATAAATACTGGACTGGTGACCCCACAATATACAAATACCGGACTGGTGACCCCACAATATATAAATACCGTACTGGGAACCCCACAATATATAAATACCGGACTGGTGACCCCACAATATACAAATACTGGACTGGTGACCCCACAATATACAAATACCGGACTGGTGACCCCACAATATATAAATACCGGACTGGTGACCCCACAATATATAAATACCGGACTGGTGACCCCACAATATATAAATACCGGACTGGTGACCCCACAATATATAAATACCGGACTGGTGACCCCACAATATACAAATACCGGACTGGTGACCCCACAATATATAAATACCGGACTGGTGACCCCACAATATATAAATACCGGACTGGTGACCCCACAATATACAAATACCGGACTGGTGACCCCATAATATATAAATACCGGACTGGTGACCCCACAATATATAAATACCGGACTGGTGACCCCACAATATATAAATACCGGACTGGTGACCCCACAATATATAAATACCGGACTGGTGACCCCACAATATATAAATACCGGACTGGTGACCCCACAATATATAAATACCAGACTGGTGACCCCACAATATACAAATACTGTACTGGTGACCCCACAATATATAAATACCGGACTGGTGACCCCACAATATATAAATACCAGACTGGTGACCCCACAATATACAAATACTGGACTGGTGACCCCACAATATACAAATACCGGACTGGTGACCCCACAATATATAAATACCGGACTGGTGACCCCACAATATATAAATACCAGACTGGTGACCCCACAATATACAAATACTGTACTGGTGACCCCACAATATATAAATACCGGACTGGTGACCCCACAATATACAAATACCGGACTGGTGACCCCACAATATATAAATACCGGACTGGTGACCCCACATTATACAAATACCGGACTGGTGACCCCACAATATATAAATACCGGACTGGTGACCCCACAATATAGAAATACCGGACTGGTGACCCCACAATATATAAATACCAGACTGGTGACCCCACAATATACAAATACTGTACTGGTGACCCCACAATATATAAATACCGGACTGGTGACCCCACAATATATAAATACCAGACTGGTGACCCCACAATATACAAATACTGTACTGGTGACCCCACAATATATAAATACCGGACTGGTGACCCCACAATATATAAATACCAGACTGGTGACCCCACAATATACAAATACTGGACTGGTGACCCCACAATATACAAATACCGGACTGGTGACCCCACAATATATAAATACCGGACTGGTGACCCCACAATATATAAATACCAGACTGGTGACCCCACAATATACAAATACCGGACTGGTGACCCCACAATATATAAATACCGTACTGGGAACCCCACAATATACAAATACCGGACTGGTGACCCCACAATATATAAATACCGTACTGGGAACCCCACAATATATAAATACCGGACTGGTGACCCCACAATATACAAATACTGGACTGGTGACCCCACAATATACAAATACCGGACTGGTGACCCCACAATATATAAATACCGTACTGGTGACCCCACAATATATAAATACCGGACTGGTGACCCCACAATATATAAATACCGGACTGGTGACCCCACAATATACAAATACCGGACTGGTGACCCCACAATATACAAATACCGGACTGGTGACCCCACAATATATAAATACCAGACTGGTGACCCCACAATATACAAATACTGTACTGGTGACCCCACAATATATAAATACCGGACTGGTGACCCCACAATATATAAATACCAGACTGGTGACCCCACAATATACAAATACTGGACTGGTGACCCCACAATATACAAATACCGGACTGGTGACCCCACAATATATAAATACCGGACTGGTGACCCCACATTATACAAATACCGGACTGGTGACCCCACAATATATAAATACCGGACTGGTGACCCCACAATATAGAAATACCGGACTGGTGACCCCACAATATATAAATACCAGACTGGTGACCCCACAATATACAAATACTGTACTGGTGACCCCACAATATATAAATACCGGACTGGTGACCCCACAATATATAAATACCAGACTGGTGACCCCACAATATACAAATACTGTACTGGTGACCCCACAATATATAAATACCGGACTGGTGACCCCACAATATATAAATACCAGACTGGTGACCCCACAATATACAAATACTGGACTGGTGACCCCACAATATACAAATACCGGACTGGTGACCCCACAATATATAAATACCGGACTGGTGACCCCACAATATACAAATACCGGACTGGTGACCCCACAATATATAAATACCGGACTGGTGACCCCACAATATATAAATACCAGACTGGTGACCCCACAATATACAAATACCGGACTGGTGACCCCACAATATACAAATACCGGACTGGTGACCCCACAATATATAAATACTGGACTGGTGACCCCACAATATATAAATACCGTACTGGGAACCCCACAATATACAAATACCGGACTGGTGACCCCACAATATATAAATACCGTACTGGGAACCCCACAATATATAAATACCGGACTGGTGACCCCACAATATACAAATACTGGACTGGTGACCCCACAATATACAAATACCGGACTGGTGACCCCACAATATATAAATACCGTACTGGTGACCCCACAATATATAAATACCGGACTGGTGACCCCACAATATATAAATACCGGACTGGTGACCCCACAATATATAAATACCGGACTGGTGACCCCACAATATATAAATACCGGACTGGTGACCCCACAATATACAAATACCGGACTGGTGACCCCACAATATATAAATACCGGACTGGTGACCCCACAATATATAAATACCGGACTGGTGACCCCACAATATACAAATACCGGACTGGTGACCCCATAATATATAAATACCGGACTGGTGACCCCACAATATATAAATACCGGACTGGTGACCCCACAATATATAAATACCGGACTGGTGACCCCACAATATATAAATACCGGACTGGTGACCCCACAATATATAAATACCGGACTGGTGACCCCACAATATACAAATACCGGACTGGTGACCCCACAATATACAAATACCGGACTGGTGACCCCACAATATACAAATACTGGACTGGTGACCCCACAATATATAAATACCGGACTGGTGACCCCACAATATATAAATACCGGACTGGTGACCCCCCAATATATAAATACCGGACTGGTGACCCCACAATATATAAATACCGGACTGGTGACCCCCCAATATATAAATACCGGACTGGTGACCCCACAATATACAAATACCGGACTGGTGACCCCACAATATATAAATACCGGACTGGTGACCCCACAATATAAAAATACCGGACTGGTGACCCCACAATATACAAATACCGGACTGGTGACCCCACAATATATAAATACCGGACTGGTGACCCCACAATATATAAATACCGGACTGGTGACCCCACAATATACAAATACCGGACTGGTGACCCCACAATATATAAATACCGGACTGGTGACCCCACAATATATAAATACCGGACTGGTGACCCCACAATAGGGATAAAACTTTTTCGCAGAAGAGAGTTTAATAAGACTCGTGGCCACTCATTACAATTAGAAGAAAAGAGGTTTAACCTTAAACTACGTAGAGGGTTCTTTACTGTAAGAGCGGCAAGGATGTGTAGGGGTTCAGGGGGCGTGGTCCAATGTTTAGGGGTTTGGGGGGAGGGAATCCCATGTATAGGTGTTCGGGGGCGTGGTCCCATGTATACGGGTTTGGGGGTGTGGTCCCATGTATAGGGGTTTAGGGGCATGGTCCCATGTATAGGGATTTGGGGCGTGGTCCCATGTATAGGGGTTCAGGGGGCGTGGTCCCATGTATAGGGGTTTGGGGGGCGTGGTCCCATGTTCCCATGTTCGGGGGGAGGGGGTCCCATGTATGAGGTTTGGGGGTGGTCCCATGTATAGGGGTTTGGGGGCGTGGTCCCATGTATAGGGGTTTGAAGTATAGAGGTTTGGGGGGCGTGGTCCCAAGTATAGGGGTTTTGGGGGCATGGTCCCATGTATAGGGGTTGGGGAGACGTGGTCCCATGTATAGGAGTTCAGGGGGGTCCCATGTATAGGGGTTCGGGGGGTGTGGTCCCATGTATGAAGTTTGGGGGTGGTCCCCTGTATAGGGGTTTGGGGGCGTGGTCCCATGTATAGGGGTTCGGGGGGCGTGGTCCTATGTATAGGGGTTTGGGGGCATGGTCCCATGTATAGGGGTTCGGGGGCGTGGTCCTATGTATAGGGGTTTGGGGGCGTGGTTCCATGTATAGGGGTTCGGGGGGCGTGGTCCTATGTATAGGGGTTTGGGGGCGTGGTCCCATGTATAGAGGTTTGGGGGGCGTGGTCCCAAGTATAGGGGTTTGGAGGGCATGGTCCCATGTATAGGGGGAGGGGGCGTGGTCCCATGTATAGGAGTTCGGGGGCGTGGTCCCATGTATAGGGGTTGCGGGCGTGGTTCCAAGTATAGGGGTTTGGGGGCGTGGTCCCATGTATAGGGGTTTGGGGGCGTGGTCCCATGTATAGGGGGAGGGGGCATGGTCCCATGTATAGGGGTTTGGGGGTTTGGTCCCATGTATAGGGGTTTGGGGGGCATGGTCCCAAGTATAGGGGTTTGGGGGGGTGGTCCCATGTATAGGGGAGGGGGTGTGGTCCAATGTATAGGGGTTTTGGGGGGGTCCCATGTATAGGTGTTTGGGGGCATGGTCCCATGTATAGGGGTTCAGGGGGTGTGGTCCCATGTTCAGGGTGCGAGGTCCCATGTATAGGGGTTTGGAGGCGAGGTCCCATGTATAGGGGTTTGGGGGCGTGGTCCCATGTATAGGGGTTTGGGGGCGTGGTCCCATGTATAGGGGTTCGGGGGGATTGGTCCCATGTATAGGGGTTTGGAGGGCATTGTCCCATGTATAGGGGTTTGGGGGTGTGGTCCCATGTATAGGGGTTTAGGGGCGTGGTCCCATGTATAGGGGTTTAGGGGCGTGGTCCCATGTATAGGGGTTCAGGGGCGTGGTCCCATGTATAGGGGTTCAGGGGAGTGGTCCCATGTATGGGGGTTTGGGGGCCTGGTCCCATGTATAGGGGGAGAGGGCATGGTCATATGTATAGGGGTTTGGGGGGCTTGGTCCCATGTATGGGGTTTGGGGGGCGTGGTCCCATGTATAGGGGAGGGGGCGTGGTCCAATGTATAGGAGTTCAGGGGTGTGGTCCTATGTATAAGGGTTTGGGGGGTGTGGTCCCATGTATAGGGGTTCAGTGGGAGGGGGTCCCATGTATGAGGTTCGGGGGGCGTGGTCCCATGTATAGGGGTTCAGGGGGCGTGGTCCCATGTATAGGGTTCGGGGGGAAGGGGGTACCATGTATGAGGTTCGGGGGGCATGGTCCCATGTTTAGGGGTTCAGAGGTGTGGTCCCCTGTTTAGGGGTTTGGGGGGATGGTAGGTTGTGGACACTCCATGTAATCGGTGATAACACCACACATGTCGGGTATCGTCGTGATCATCAGAAGGAGAGGAATAATCCCGGCACCGGACCTCCTCCGTAACTCTGAACTGGGAACCTGTAAAAGCTTTTAAAGCATCACCTATGGAGAGTTTTAGGTATTGTAATTTGGCACAGTTTCTCGGGGCGGATGCAATTTTAAAGTGTGACATATTTGGTATCTATTTACTCGGTTTAACATCATCTTTTATATTTTTACCAAACAGCCGCAAGATTACCAGTTCAGAGTTACGGAGGAGGTCCGGTGCCGGGATTATTCCTCTCGTTCTGATGATCACGACGATACCCAACATGTGTGGTGCGATCACCGATTACATGGAGCGTCCACAACCTACCATACAACCTACCTCACAACCTACCATACAACCTACCTCACAATCTACCTCACAACCTACCATACAACCTACCATACAACCTACCTCACAACCTACCATACAACCTACCTCACAACCTACCATACAACCTACCATACAACCTACCTCACAACCTACCATACAACCTACCATACAACCTACCTCACAACCTACCATACAACCTACCTCACAACCTACCATACAACCTACCTCACAATCTACCTCACAACCTACCATACAACCTACCTCACAACCTACCATACAACCTACCTCACAATCTACCTCACAACCTACCATACAACCTACCATACAACCTACCTCACAACCTACCATACAACCTACCTCACAATCTACCTCACAACCTACCATACAACCTACCTCACAACCTACCATACAACCTACCATACAACCTACCTCACAACCTACCATACAACCTACCTCACAACCTACCTCACAACCTACTATACAACCTACCATACAACCTACCTCACAACCTACCATACAACCTACCTCACAACCTACCATACAACCTACCATACAACCTACCTCACAACCTACCTCACAATCTACCTCACAACCTACCATACAACCTACCTCACAACCTACCATACAACCTACCTCACAACCTACCATACAACCTACCATACAACCTACCTCACAACCTACCATACAACCTACCTCACAACCTACCATACAACCTACCTCACAACCTACCATACAACCTACCTCACAACCTACCTCACAACCTACCATACAACCTACCATACAACCTACCTCGCAACCTACCATACAACCTACCATACAACCTACCTCACAACCTACCATACAACCTACCTCACAACCTACCATACAACCTACCATACAACCTACCTCACAACCTACCATACAACCTACCTCACAACCTACCATACAACCTACCTCACAACCTACCTCACAACCTACCATACAACCTACCTCGCAACCTACCATACAACCTACCTCACAACCTACCATACAACCTACCATACAACCTACCATACAACCTACCTCACAACCTACCATACAACCTACCTCACAACCTACCATACAACCTACCATACAACCTACCTCACAACCTACCATACAACCTACCTCACAACCTACCATACAACCTACCATACAACCTACCTCACAACCTACCATACAACCTACCTCGCAACCTACCATACAACCTACCTCACAATCTACCATACAACCTACCATACAACCTACCTCACAACCTACCATACAACCTACCTCACAACCTACCTCACAACCTACCATACAACCTACCATACAACCTACCATACAACCTACCTCACAATCTACCATACAACCTACCTCACAATCTACCATACAACCTACCTCACAACCTACCATACAACCTACCATACAACCTACCTCACAACCTACCATACAACCTACCTCACAACCTACCTCACAACCTACCATACAACCTACCATACAACCTACCATACAACCTACCTCACAACCTTTCTCCGCCTACAGGGATGCCGGGGGAGCCACATGTGGGCTGCCCACTCTGGGGGGGGAGATCAGCACCTGTGCCTACTCAATGAATTGCCTACTCTAGGCATATATCCATGATCGGCTGCCTGTGAGTCTTACTATGACTCCACGCAGACCGTAATGGATGGCACTGCACAAATCCTTTTTTGGCTCCAGCTTTTTACCTTTTTTGCTTCGTTGCATTTTGGTTCATACAAGTCAAACTTTACCATACTACATCAGCCACACTGTGGCAGAAGGTAAATTATTATACTATACATATATTCCTACTCCTCTAATATCACAACACTACACTCATACTCCTATTCCTATAATCAGCTTAGATCTTTCACACATGTTTTTGATTGTTTCATTTGGTTTTATTCATTCACACACTTTCCTTTTGACTTGTTTTTCACTTTTATTCCACCATGTGTTGGCTGACACTACACACCATTTCATTCACCTGGACACGGCACTGTAGTCAGCATTGTGCTGCCCATCCATCCAATTTTACTTTATCACTCATATTCCTAGTACCACATATCACTTCCCACTCACCTGTGTTTACACACCACACCACTCAAACAACCCTATAACTATACAACCATTTCTTTTATGGTTTTACCACCTTCTATATAATTACAATCATGAAACCTTAGGACACCAGATCAATATATATTGATCACTAGGATTGCAGTTAGCCCATACACTTCATACTCTTGCCAATGTGCTGAGAATCATTTTGACTTATTGGGTATTTGTCGCAGGTGTTGACTTCTCCTTCCCCTGGAGGGCGTCAATGTGGCTCCTTGCAAGCCCCTTGGGCTGGACTCATGCGCTCTGGGGAGACAGGGGCGAATATGGGGGCCCCCCGGATCCATTTACGGCTTTTACTGGCCAAAGGATTATTCCCTCTACTTTTCAGCGGTAAATATACTACCATTTTTAACCTTACAATGAGATTTATGATGACATGTTCTTAAATTTTGAAGATATTCAATGTATTTTATAGAACCAACTATCCCCCTGATGATGACCGTACACAGGTCGAAACGCGTCGGGGATTTATACCGTCAACAGCCCGGAAATGTATGACTGTATATAATTTTGTGTAAAGATGTGTCGACTTTATATTGTGGAATATGTATTGCACTACTTGGCCAGTGCTCTATGTTGTAATGCCAATTGAATTATAACATTACTATTGTTCATGGTTCAATAAAAGCACTTACTGGTTATACATTTTTTTTTTTTTTTTATTATTTCAAGATATTGCTATCTAAAGCCCCACCGGGGAAACTGTCCATTTTTTACCATTATTGTTTTGGGGTGTGCAGCGCATGCGTCTCTCCCACATGTGTTTTTCTCTTTATAACCTACCATACAACCTACCTCACAACCTACCTCACAACCTACCTCACAACCTACCTCACAACCTACCTCACAACCTACCATACAACCTACCATACAATGCTGGCGTGTCCACAACCTACCATACAACTTGCAATACAAAGTTAGAGGTGCTCATATAACTGTAGGCAGCGGTGGGATGGGTCCACCAAAGGTCGGGCAGACGGAGAGGGATTGAGTTCTGTAATGACTGATTTACATATCAGGTGTTCTGGGAAATCCTGATAAGAAGTTGGTTTGGAACCAGCAGATTCCGGTGTTCTTAGTCTGCCCGGAACACACCCAGAGAAGAACCTGTTCACCAGGAAGTCAGCTGAACACACGGAATTTATACTTCTCATCTGTTTATCTATAGACAGTTCCTGACCTGACAGCATTCCCCCAACTGTCCCACAACATAGTCCTAGGATTTCTACAAAATCTCGGTGTCCCACAGTCCCCACCATGTCCCCATTATGTCCCTACCATGTCCCTACCATGTCCCCACCATGTCCCACAGTCCCCACCATGTCCCCACCATGTCCCCACCATGTCCCCCAGTCCCTACCATGTCTCCACCATGTCCCCACCATGTCCCCACCATGTCCCCACCATGGCCCTACCATGGCCCCACCATGTCCCCACCATGTCCCTACCATGGCCCCACCATGTCCACACCATGTCCTCACCATGTCCTCACCATGTCCCTACCATGTCCCCACCATGTCCCCACCATGGCCCCACCATGTCCACACCATGTCTCTACCATGGCCCTACCATGGCCCTACCATGGCCCCACCATGTCCCCACCATGTCCCTACCATGGCCCCACCATGTCCACACCATGTCCTCACCATGTCCCTACCATGTCCCCACCATGTCCCTACCATGTCCCCACCATGTCCCCACCATGTCCCTACCATGGCCCCACCATGTCCCCACCATGTCCCTACCATGGCCCCACCATGTCCACACCATGTCCTCACCATGTCCCTACCATGTCCCCACCATGTCCCACAGTCCTCACCATGGCCCCACCATGTCCCTACCATGTCCCCACCATGTCCTCACCATGTCCCCACCATGTCCCACAGTCCCCACCATGTCCTCACCATGTCCTCACCATGTCCGCACCATGTCCCCAAGCCTGGTGTTCTCCAGGGCCCCTGCAAAAAAAAATATATTCATATATGTAATGTTTGGTGGCTCTCGCACATTTTCTAGAAAAAAAAAGATTTTTTTTTAACATGTAGGAGAGGAATGTCAGGATTGGCCGGACTGGAAGTGTTGTAGGAGAGGAATGTCGGGATTGGCCGGACTGGAAGTGTTGTAGGAGAGGAATGTCGGGATTGGCCGGACTGGAAGTGTTGTAGGAGAGGAATGTCAGGATTGGCCGGACTGGAAGTGTTGTAGGAGAGGAATGTCAGGATTGGCCGGACTGGAAGTTGTAGGAGAGGAATGTCGGGATTGGCCGGACTGGAAGTTGTAGGAGAGGAATGTCAGGATTGGCCGGACTGGAAGTGTTGTAGGAGAGGAATGTCGGGATTGGCCGGACTGGAAGTTGTAGGAGAGGAATGTCAGGATTGGCCGGACTGGAAGTGTTGTAGGAGAGGAATGTCAGGATTGGCCGGACTGGAAGTGTTGTAGGAGAGGAATGTCAGGATTGGCCGGACTGGAAGTTGTAGGAGAGGAATGTCAGGATTGGCCGGACTGGAAGTGTTGTAGGAGAGGAATGTCAGGATTGGCCGGACTGGAAGTGTTGTAGGAGAGGAATGTCGGGATTGGCCGGACTGGAAGTTGTAGGAGAGGAATGTCAGGATTGGCCGGACTGGAAGTGTTGTAGGAGAGGAATGTCGGGATTGGCCGGACTGGAAGTGTAGGAGAGGAATGTCGGGATTGGCCGGACTGGAAGTGTTGTAGGAGAGGAATGTCAGGATTGGCCGGACTGGAAGTGTTGTAGGAGAGGAATGTCGGGATTGGCCGGACTGGAAGTGTAGGAGAGGAATGTCGGGATTGGCCGGACTGGAAGTGTAGGAGAGGAATGTCAGGATTGGCCGGACTGGAAGTGTAGGAGAGGAATGTCGGGATTGGCCGGACTGGAAGTGTAGGAGAGGAATGTCGGGATTGGCCGGACTGGAAGTGTAGGAGAGGAATGTCGGGATTGGCCGGACTGGAAGTGTTGTAGGAGAGGAATGTCGGGATTGGCCGGACTGGAAGTGTTGTAGGAGAGGAATGTCGGGATTGGCCGGACTGGAAGTGTAGGAGAGGAATGTCAGGATTGGCCGGACTGGAAGTGTTGTAGGAGAGGAATGTCGGGATTGGCTGGACTGGAAGTGTAGGAGAGGAATGTCAGGATTGGCCGGACTGGAAGTGTAGGAGAGGAATGTCGGGATTGGCCGGACTGGAAGTGTTGTAGGAGAGGAATGTCAGGATTGGCCGGACTGGAAGTGTTGTAGGAGAGGAATGTCAGGATTGGCCGGACTGGAAGTGTTGTAGGAGAGGAATGTCGGGATTGGCCGGACTGGAAGTGTTGTAGGAGAGGAATGTCGGGATTGGCCGGACTGGAAGTGTAGGAGAGGAATGTCAGGATTGGCCGGACTGGAAGTGTTGTAGGAGAGGAATGTCGGGATTGGCCGGACTGGAAGTGTAGGAGAGGAATGTCAGGATTGGCCGGACTGGAAGTGTTGTAGGAGAGGAATGTCAGGATTGGCCGGACTGGAAGTGTTGTAGGAGAGGAATGTCGGGATTGGCCGGACTGGAAGTGTTGTAGGAGAGGAATGTCGGGATTGGCCGGACTGGAAGTGTTGTAGGAGAGGAATGTCAGGATTGGCCGGACTGGAAGTGTAGGAGAGGAATGTCGGGATTGGCCGGACTGGAAGTGTAGGAGAGGAATGTCGGGATTGGCCGGACTGGAAGTGTAGGAGAGGAATGTCGGGATTGGCCGGACTGGAAGTGTTGTAGGAGAGGAATGTCGGGATTGGCCGGACTGGAAGTGTTGTAGGAGAGGAATGTCGGGATTGGCCGGACTGGAAGTGTTGTAGGAGAGGAATGTCGGGATTGGCCGGACTGGAAGTGTAGGAGAGGAATGTCGGGATTGGCCGGACTGGAAGTGTTGTAGGAGAGGAATGTCAGGATTGGCCGGACTGGAAGTGTTGTAGGAGAGGAATGTCGGGATTGGCCGGACTGGAAGTGTAGGAGAGGAATGTCGGGATTGGCCGGACTGGAAGTGTAGGAGAGGAATGTCAGGATTGGCCGGACTGGAAGTGTAGGAGAGGAATGTCGGGATTGGCCGGACTGGAAGTGTAGGAGAGGAATGTCGGGATTGGCCGGACTGGAAGTGTAGGAGAGGAATGTCGGGATTGGCCGGACTGGAAGTGTTGTAGGAGAGGAATGTCAGGATTGGCCGGACTGGAAGTGTTGTAGGAGAGGAATGTCAGGATTGGCCGGACTGGAAGTGTAGGAGAGGAATGTCAGGATTGGCCGGACTGGAAGTGTTGTAGGAGAGGAATGTCGGGATTGGCTGGACTGGAAGTGTAGGAGAGGAATGTCAGGATTGGCCGGACTGGAAGTGTTGTAGGAGAGGAATGTCGGGATTGGCCGGACTGGAAGTGTTGTAGGAGAGGAATGTCAGGATTGGCCGGACTGGAAGTGTTGTAGGAGAGGAATGTCAGGATTGGCCGGACTGGAAGTGTTGTAGGAGAGGAATGTCAGGATTGGCCGGACTGGAAGTGTTGTAGGAGAGGAATGTCGGGATTGGCCGGACTGGAAGTGTTGTAGGAGAGGAATGTCGGGATTGGCCGGACTGGAAGTGTAGGAGAGGAATGTCAGGATTGGCCGGACTGGAAGTGTTGTAGGAGAGGAATGTCGGGATTGGCCGGACTGGAAGTGTAGGAGAGGAATGTCAGGATTGGCCGGACTGGAAGTGTAGGAGAGGAATGTCGGGATTGGCCGGACTGGAAGTGTTGTAGGAGAGGAATGTCAGGATTGGCCGGACTGGAAGTGTTGTAGGAGAGGAATGTCGGGATTGGCCGGACTGGAAGTGTAGGAGAGGAATGTCGGGATTGGCCGGACTGGAAGTGTAGGAGAGGAATGTCAGGATTGGCCGGACTGGAAGTGTAGGAGAGGAATGTCGGGATTGGCCGGACTGGAAGTGTAGGAGAGGAATGTCGGGATTGGCCGGACTGGAAGTGTAGGAGAGGAATGTCGGGATTGGCCGGACTGGAAGTGTTGTAGGAGAGGAATGTCAGGATTGGCCGGACTGGAAGTGTTGTAGGAGAGGAATGTCGGGATTGGCCGGACTGGAAGTGTAGGAGAGGAATGTCGGGATTGGCCGGACTGGAAGTGTTGTAGGAGAGGAATGTCGGGATTGGCCGGACTGGAAGTGTTGTAGGAGAGGAATGTCGGGATTGGCCGGACTGGAAGTGTTGTAGGAGAGGAATGTCAGGATTGGCCGGACTGGAAGTGTTGTAGGAGAGGAATGTCGGGATTGGCTGGACTGGAAGTGTAGGAGAGGAATGTCAGGATTGGCCGGACTGGAAGTGTTGTAGGAGAGGAATGTCGGGATTGGCCGGACTGGAAGTGTTGTAGGAGAGGAATGTCAGGATTGGCCGGACTGGAAGTGTTGTAGGAGAGGAATGTCAGGATTGGCCGGACTGGAAGTGTTGTAGGAGAGGAATGTCAGGATTGGCCGGACTGGAAGTGTTGTAGGAGAGGAATGTCGGGATTGGCCGGACTGGAAGTGTTGTAGGAGAGGAATGTCGGGATTGGCCGGACTGGAAGTGTAGGAGAGGAATGTCAGGATTGGCCGGACTGGAAGTGTTGTAGGAGAGGAATGTCGGGATTGGCCGGACTGGAAGTGTAGGAGAGGAATGTCAGGATTGGCCGGACTGGAAGTGTAGGAGAGGAATGTCGGGATTGGCCGGACTGGAAGTGTTGTAGGAGAGGAATGTCAGGATTGGCCGGACTGGAAGTGTTGTAGGAGAGGAATGTCGGGATTGGCCGGACTGGAAGTGTAGGAGAGGAATGTCGGGATTGGCCGGACTGGAAGTGTAGGAGAGGAATGTCAGGATTGGCCGGACTGGAAGTGTAGGAGAGGAATGTCGGGATTGGCCGGACTGGAAGTGTAGGAGAGGAATGTCGGGATTGGCCGGACTGGAAGTGTAGGAGAGGAATGTCGGGATTGGCCGGACTGGAAGTGTTGTAGGAGAGGAATGTCAGGATTGGCCGGACTGGAAGTGTTGTAGGAGAGGAATGTCGGGATTGGCCGGACTGGAAGTGTAGGAGAGGAATGTCGGGATTGGCCGGACTGGAAGTGTTGTAGGAGAGGAATGTCGGGATTGGCCGGACTGGAAGTGTTGTAGGAGAGGAATGTCGGGATTGGCCGGACTGGAAGTGTTGTAGGAGAGGAATGTCAGGATTGGCCGGACTGGAAGTGTTGTAGGAGAGGAATGTCGGGATTGGCTGGACTGGAAGTGTAGGAGAGGAATGTCGGGATTGGCCGGACTGGAAGTGTTGTAGGAGAGGAATGTCAGGATTGGCCGGACTGGAAGTGTTGTAGGAGAGGAATGTCAGGATTGGCCGGACTGGAAGTGTTGTAGGAGAGGAATGTCGGGATTGGCCGGACTGGAAGTGTTGTAGGAGAGGAATGTCAGGATTGGCCGGACTGGAAGTGTTGTAGGAGAGGAATGTCAGGATTGGCCGGACTGGAAGTGTTGCCAGAAAATGACATTTCATTGACAGCTTCTTCTCTAAAGGTCCTCCAAAGCAGACACTTGGAGGGATCTGTGTGAAGATCGGACAATTTCACCCCCTTCCTGCCGAGGACTCGTTCCACATTTCATGTGACACTGGACCCCAAATACATTTCTATCAGAGATATATACAGAGCTTTGTGTTGGTATTTAATCACCATGGGGGGGGGGGGGGGGTATTTTTTGCTGTATAAAGTAAATTTAAAAAATACAAACATTTAAAAATAATATTTTTTCTTCAGAAATTTTGGCCAAAATGTTTTCTCCTTTTCTTTGTCGAAAATCCCCGAAATCAGTGAATATTATTTATCTGTGAGAAACTATGAGATAGAAATCTGACAATCCACCAATCCTGATGTACTGACAGCCGAAAATGTCAGGACAGTACAAATACCCCCCAAATCACCCCCCAGTACAAATACCCCCCAAATCACCCCCCAGTACAAATACCCCCCAAATCACCCCCCCCAGTACAAATACCCCCCAAATCACCACCCAGTACAAATACCCCCCAAATTACCCCCCAGTACAAATACCCCCCAAATCACCACCCAGTACAAATACCCCCCAAATCACCCCCCAGTACAAATACCCCCCAAATCACCCCCCAGTACAAATACTCCCCAAATCACCCCCCAGTACAAATACCCCCCAAATCACCCCCAGTACAAATACCCCCCAAATCACCCCCAGTACAAATACCCCCCAAATCACCCCCCAGTACAAATACTCCCCAAATCACCCCCCAGTACAAATACCCCCCAAATCACCACCCAGTACAAATACCCCCCAAATTACCCCCCAAATCACCCCCCAGTACAAATACCCCCCAAATCACCACCCAGTACAAATACCCCCCAAATTACCCCCCAAATCACCCCCCAGTACAAATACCCCCCAAATCACCACCCAGTACAAATACCCCCCAAATCACCCCCCCCCAGTACAAATACCCCCCAAATCACCCCCCCCCCCCAGTACAAATACCCCCCAAATCACCCCCCAGTACAAATACCCCCCAAATCACCACCCAGTACAAATACCCCCCAAATCACCACCCAGTACAAATACCCCCCAAATCACCCCCCCCAGTACAAATACCCCCCAAATCACCACCCCAGTACAAATACCCCCCAAATCACCCCCCCCAGTACAAATACCCCCCAAATCACCCCCCAGTACAAATACCCCCCAAATCACCACCCCAGTACAAATACCCCCCAAATCACCCCCCCCAGTACAAATACCCCCCAAATCACCCCCAGTACAAATACCCCCCAAATCACCCCCCAGTACAAATACCCCCCAAATCACCACCCAGTACAAATACCCCCCAAATCACCCCCCAGTACAAATACCCCCCAAATCACCCCCAGTACAAATACCCCCCAAATCACCCCCCAGTACAAATACCCCCCAAATCACCCCCAGTACAAATACCCCCAAATTACCCCCCAGTACAAATACCCCCCAAATCACCCCCAGTACAAATACCCCCCAAATCACCCCCCAGTATAAATACCCCCCAAATCACCCCCCAGTACAAATACCCCCCAAATCACCCCCCAGTATAAATACCCCCCAGTACAAATACCCCCCAAATCACCCCCCAGTACAAATACCCCCCAAATCACCCCCCAGTACAAATACCCCCAAATTACCCCCCAGTACAAATACCCCCCAAATCACCCCCCAGTACAAATACCCCCCAAATCACCCCCAGTACAAATACCCCCCAAATCACCCCCCAGTATAAATACTCCCCTAAATCACCCCCAGCACAAATACCCCCCAAATCACCCCCAAGGACAAATACCCCCCTTAATCACCCCCAGTACAAATATCCCCTAAATCACCCCCCAGTACAAATACCCCCCAAATCACCCCCCAGTACAAATACCCCCCAAATCACCCCCAGTACAAATACCCCCCAAATCACCCCCCAGTACAAATACCCCCAAATCACCCCCCAGTACAAATACCCCCAAAATCACCCCCCAGTACAAATACCCCCCAAATCACCCCCAGTACAAATACCCCGAAATTACCCCCCAGTACAAATACCCCCCAAATCACCCCCAGTACAAATACCCCCCAAATCACCCCCAGTATAAATACTCCCCAAATCACCCCCCAGTATAAATACTCCCCTAAATCACCCCCAGTACAAATACCCCCAAATCACCCCCAAGGACAAATACCCCCCTTAATCACCCCCAGTACAAATATCCCCTAAATCACCCCCCAGTACAAATACCCCCCAAATCACCCCCCAGTATAAATACCCCCCAAATCACCCCCCAGTACAAATACCCCCCAAATCACCCCCCAGTACAAATACCCTCCAAATCACCCCCCAGTATAAATACCCCCCAAATCACCCCCAGTACAAATACCCCCCAAATCACCCCCCAGTACAAATACCCCCCAAATCACCCCCCAGTACAAATACCCCCCAAATCACCCCCCAGTATAAATACCCCCCAGTACAAATACCCCCCAAATCACCCCCCAGTATAAATACCCCCCAGTACAAATACCCCCCAAATCACCCCCCAGTACAAATACCCCCCAAATCACCCCCCAGTATAAATACCCCCCAAATCACCCCCCAGTACAAATACCCCCAAATTACCCCCCAGTACAAATACCCCCCCCCCCAAATCACCCCCCAGTATAAATACTCCCCTAAATCACCCCCAGCACAAATACCCCCCAAATCACCCCCAGTACAAATACCCCCCAAATCACCCCCAGTATAAATACTCCCCAAATCACCCCCCAGTATAAATACTCCCCTAAATCACCCCATGTACAAATACCCCCCAAATCACCCCCAAGGACAAATACCCCCCTTAATCACCCCCAGTACAAATATCCCCTAAATCACCCCCCAGTACAAATACCCCCCAAATCACCCCCCAGTATAAATACCCCCCAAATCACCCCCCCAGTACAAATACCCTCCAAATCACCCCCCCAGTACAAATACCCCCCAAATCACCCCTTTTTGGAAAGTAAACACTTCGAGGTATTCAGTAAGAGGCATGGCGAGTTTTTTGAAGTTGTAATTTTTGGTCACAATTTTTTTGGAAAATGAGGAAATTGAATTTTTTTTTTTTTCACAAAGTTGCCATTTTAACAAGATATTTCTTGGCAGACTTGGAATTACACCCTAAAATATATTCTGTTGCTCCTCATAAATATGGCGATACAACCTGTGTGAGAGACTTTTTCACAGCCAACCACAAAGAGGGGCCCAAAATTCAAGGAGCACCTTCAGGCGTTCCAGGAGCAGAAATGACACCTCTAATTTCCTGACAACCTATCACATTTCTGAAGAACCAGGATACTGGAAACACCCACCAAATGACCACATTTCAGAAAGCAAACACTCCAGGGTACATTAAAGACTTTTTTTGAAAAAAGCAAAAATAAAATTTTTTTTTTTTTTTTTCGCACAAAGTTTAAGATATTTCTCACACACAGCATTGGCAGATATTCCTCCAATTTTCCTCTCTGCTCCTCCTAGGACCTCCTGCTCTCTAGCTCCCTTGTCTCCTCCTCCCATGCTCACCTTCAGGACTTCTCCAGAGCCTCTCCTATCCTCTGGAACTCCCTTCCCCGGTATGTCCAGTCAGCCCCTACCCTGTCCACCTTCAGGAGATCCTTGAAAACTCATTTATTCAGGGAAGCCTACCCCTCCTCCACCCAAGAACTTTACCTGAGTCACCTCCATTAGATCATCCCCCCGCAGCTATTACCTTCTATACCACCCCCCTTCCTTTAGATTGTAAGCTCCATGAGCAGGACCCTCCTTTTCCTTCTGTATTGAAGTGAATTGTAATTGTACCGCCCCCCTTTTTTATTGTAAAGCGATGTGCAAAATGTTGGCCCTGTATAGATCCTGAATAATAATATACATATATAGACATTCTACTCCTCCCCCTAAGTATGGGGGTACCACATATGTGAGACTTCTTCTCTGTCTGGACTGATTATATACCGGACATCGTATCTTGTGTGTCACACAAATCATCCAATTGTAGTGTAATGGTGGCCTCTATACGAGGGATCAGGGAATAGAGCTTAGTGTAGAGTCACCTATAGAAGTCCCGGTTCCTCTAAGTCAGGCAAGCCTAGACTACTGGTACATGGCCAGGAATGTCGTCTTCATTGGCCAGGAAGTACAGGAGGCTGAAGAAAGGGAGAAGAAAAGAGTCCCTGTGGTTCCAGGAGTGCAATTGTCTAGAGAGGATGGTGGGGACTGGGGTCTCACAGGAACATAGTCAGTGGGATATGCAGATGGGTCAGTCCAGGCCGCAGGGACAATGCAGGTAGTCAGACATTGGAGAAACACCTTTACTATGTTGTGGACATTTGATCAAGATGTATTTAATATGTATTGTCATCGTGTCTCCCAGTGTTAGTTCTCCTGCTCTAAAGAGCGGACTGGGGCAGACTGACGCTGGTTGAGATCCGTTTTGGTAGTAAAAAGCTTCCTGTAAGATGTAGAGAAGTGTTTGCGGAGGGGAGATATGTCTGCCAGTGAAGGGCCCCTGTGTGATGTACAGAACGATCGTCTGCGGGGATGTGTTCACTCTGCAAAGACGTTATCGGTTATGGGGGTGTACGCGCGTGTCACGTACCTGGTGGCGAGCCTGACATGTAGAGGAAGGCCTCCCATACAACTCGGGCTCTAGGGCCGCTGGTAGTGGGACAGCTGGCGCTGGAGCACGGTGGAGTAAGAGTGCCTAGGGAAAGTCCTGAAGTCTGTGTAGGTAGTTGCCAGGAACACACAGGTGGGCAGATGGACTTGACTGGTAGCAGACAGGAGCGTAGCTGGATCACTGGCAGGTCTCAGCAGCAGAGAAACAGATCAGATGTCACAGCTGGCAGTCAGGTCACTGGCAGGGTTGGCAACAGGTGGGCAGATCAGGTACAACAGCAGGCAGGAGAGTAGTCAGGTAGCAGGCAGGGTTGGCAGCAGGCAGAAGATTAGTCAGGTCACAGGCAGGGTTGGCAGCAGGCAGAAGATTAGTCAGGTCACAGGCAGGGTTGGCAACAGGCAGGCAGATCAGGTACAACAGCAGGCAGGAGAGTAGTCAGGTCACAGGCATGGTTGGCAGCAGGCAGGAGAGTAGTCAGGTCACAGGCATGGTTGGCAGCAGGCAGGAGAGTAGTCAGGTCACAGTCAGGGTTGGCAGCAGGCAGGAGAGTAGTCAGGTCACAGGCAGGGTTGGCAGCAGGCAGGAGAGTAGCCAGGTTACAGGCAGGGTTGGCAGCAGGCAGGAGAGTAGTCAGGTCACAGGCAGGGTTGGCAGCAGGCAGGAGAGTAGTCAGGTCACAGGCATGGTTGGCAGCAGGCAGGAGAGTAGTCAGGTCACAGTCAGGGTTGGCAGCAGGCAGGAGAGTAGTCAGGTCACAGGCAGGGTTGGCAGCAGGTAGGCAGATCAGGTACAAACAGCAGGCAGGAGAGTAGTCAGGTCACAGGCAGGGTTGGCAGCAGGCAGGAGAGTAGCCAGGTCACAGTCAGGGTTGGCAGCAGGCAGGAGAGTAGTCAGGTCACAGGCAGGGTTGGCAGCAGGCAGGAGAGTAGCCAGGTTACAGGCAGGGTTGGCAGCAGGCAGGAGAGTAGTCAGGTCACAGTCAGGGTTGGCAGCAGGCAGGAGAGTAGTCAGGTCACAGGCAGGGTTGGCAGCAGGCAGGAGATTAGCCAGGTCACAGTCAGGGTTGGCAGCAGGCAGGAGAGTAGTCAGGTCACAGTCAGGGTTGGCAGCAGGCAGGAGAGTAGTCAGGTCACAGGCAGGGTTGGCAGCAGGTAGGCAGATCAGGTACAAACAGCAGGCAGGAGAGTAGTCAGGTTACAGGCAGGGTTGGCAGCAGGCAGGAGATTAGCCAGGTCACAGTCAGGGTTGGCAGCAGGCAGGAGAGTAGTCAGGTCACAGTCAGGGTTGGCAGCAGGCAGGAGAGTAGTCAGGTCACAGGCAGGGTTGGCAGCAGGTAGGCAGATCAGGTACAAACAGCAGGCAGGAGAGTAGCCAGGTTACAGGCAGGGTTGGCAGCAGGCAGGAGAGTAGTCAGGTCACAGTCAGGGTTGGCAGCAGGCAGGAGAGTAGTCAGGTCACAGGCAGGGTTGGCAGCAGGCAGGAGAGTAGTCAGGTCACAGTCAGGGTTGGCAGCAGGCAGGAGAGTAGTCAGGTCACAGTCAGGGTTGGCAGCAGGCAGGAGAGTAGTCAGGTCACAGGCAGGGTTGGCAGCAGGTAGGCAGATCAGGTACAAACAGCAGGCAGGAGAGTAGTCAGGTCACAGGCAGGGTTGGCAGCAGGCAGGAGAGTAGCCAGGTCACAGTCAGGGTTGGCAGCAGGCAGGAGAGTAGTCAGGTCACAGTCAGGGTTGGCAGCAGGCAGGAGAGTAGTCAGGTCACAGTCAGGGTTGGCAGCAGGCAGGAGAGTAGTCAGGTCACAGTCAGGGTTGGCAGCAGGCAGGAGAGTAGTCAGGTCACAGTCAGGGTTGGCAGCAGGCAGGAGAGTAGTCAGGTCACAGTCAGGGTTGGCAGCAGGCAGGAGAGTAGTCAGGTCACAGGCAGGGTTGGCAGCAGGCAGGGTTGGCAGCAGGTAGGCAGATCAGGTACAAACAGCAGGCAGGAGAGTAGTCAGGTCACAGTCAGGGTTGGCAGCAGGCAGGGTTGGCAGCAGGTAGGCAGATCAGGTACAAACAGCAGGCAGGAGAGTAGTCAGGTCACAGTCAGGGTTGGCAGCAGGCAGGGTTGGCAGCAGGTAGGCAGATCAGGTACAAACAGCAGGCAGGAGAGTAGTCAGGTCACAGGCAGGGTTGGCAGCAGGCAGGAGAGTAGCCAGGTCACAGTCAGGGTTGGCAGCAGGCAGGAGAGTAGTCAGGTCACAGTCAGGGTTGGCAGCAGGCAGGAGAGTAGTCAGGTCACAGTCAGGGTTGGCAGCAGGCAGGAGAGTAGTCAGGTCACAGTCAGGGTTGGCAGCAGGCAGGAGAGTAGTCAGGTCACAGGCAGGGTTGGCAGCAGGCAGGAGAGTAGTCATGTCACAGTCAGGGTTGGCAGCAGGCAGGAGAGTAGTCAGGTCACAGGCAGGGTTGGCAGCAGGCAGGAGAGTAGTCAGGTCACAGTCAGGGTTGGCAGCAGGCAGGAGAGTAGTCAGGTCACAGTCAGGGTTGGCAGCAGGCAGGAGAGTAGTCAGGTCACAGGCAGGGTTGGCAGCAGGCAGGGTTGGCAGCAGGTAGGCAGATCAGGTACAAACAGCAGGCAGGAGAGTAGTCAGGTCACAGTCAGGGTTGGCAGCAGGCAGGGTTGGCAGCAGGTAGGCAGATCAGGTACAAACAGCAGGCAGGAGAGTAGTCAGGTCACAGTCAGGGTTGGCAGCAGGCAGGGTTGGCAGCAGGTAGGCAGATCAGGTACAAACAGCAGGCAGGAGAGTAGTCAGGTCACAGGCCGGAACGGTAATCAGGAGTCAACACAGGTAACAAGAAGTCGGGTACACACTGTAGACCAAGCAGCAACCAGCCAGTACTGAGTCTGTTTCTTAAATAGGCCGTCTGGCGCCAGTTCCGATGACAGGCGCGCGCATGCGAATGCGCATTTACTGATGTGCCTGTGGCTGTTCTGTGAATACCATGTTGGCGCCTGCGCACAGGTATGCGCCTGAGAGCATCAGCTGTACTCTGCGGACGACTTCCCTGACAGCTGGTGTCTCTCGTGTGTCTGATCAGCACGTGGAGAGGCCATGGCGTGCCCCTGCAGATAATCTCCTGTCCTCTGGAATGGTAGTATAACCCGGGGATGTGATGTACTCTGAACAATGCAGAATAAGGATTCACACCAACGTCTTTGAGTGCGTTATGGTCGGGGACAGTGTCCATGATTTCAAGGCCAAACAAAATATTTGGGGGGCACACCCTAAAAGATGCATTAGGATGGTGCAGCCATAAGACCATAAAACAGAACACAATATTACGGAGCACATGGAAAAAAAGACATTTACCTCCTGCAAGGCTATTTAAAACACCGGAACATTTTCAAAAAATATGGGGATTTGGTCCCTCCATATTGCTATATGGTGCTTAAGCCCACATACTGCGACAAAGTGCCCCATGATTAGTGGGTCCTCCACTATCCATAGAATAGAAGATCCTGCTACTCTGAACCATGAGAAGTAATGGGGTACTTTGTCGCAGTAAGTGGGCTTAAGCACCAAATAACAATATGGAGGAAGCAAATCCCCATATTTTTTGAAAATGTTTTGTTCTGTTTCATGATTTCAGGACCAGCCATGCGGCTTCCTTTGTCTAGCTGGAGATGATGGCTTACAGGTACAGGGGGTGGGAAATCATACACACTGCCTCCACCCAGACACACCCATAAACTCCCCTAGTCATTGTTCATTGGTTGAGATTTGTATAACTCCTCCTGTTTGAAGGAATGCCTGTGCTTGATTGGCCGATTGTGAAGCCATCAAGCTCTATTGTTATATAAATAAAGATTGCTCCCATTATCGGCAAGTCTGCCTGTGAAGCTGAGGATGTGAGGATGGTGGTCATGTCTTTACTTGGGAAGATACGGGAAACGGTCGTACTAAGATGCATTATACCAAAAGGCTGAAAGCGACACGGATTACGCGCAGTCTATAGTGGAATTTCCACGTCAGATGGTGAGCCAGGGATATTATGGAGCCAACAGAACCTCCTTCACATCGGATCAGGACGGGGGGAGAGCGGATCCCAGTCCAGGACATCAAACTATTTGAAATACTTTGTTGTCCTGAGACAAAGGAGTACATTCTCTCTGTCCGATGTGTTAGGTAGGTTCTGCTTTGCAAAAGAACTAATTTTTCATCTTTTGGTATAATGGCGGGATTTTAGTTGTATGTTTGTCATTGTAGATAGGTCTCTTGTTTGGGATACTTACCTCCTCTATAGGACCCATATAATACAACCTAAAATGTTTGTGTAACTGTATGTTGTGTAATAAGTTTATGATGTATATGAGAAATAGAAATGTATGAATTGCTGGGTCTAATCTGAATCTCCACCAAGCTTTAATACCCCAGCGATGACAGCGGTACATGGTATATATGATGTTCAGATTGGTATGAGGAGTTTTGACAAACTTGTAAAAATTCCAAACAGACTCTTGTCAATAGAAATTAACAATACATTTCTAGAGGGTAAAATTAGTTATAGTTTTAACAATACTTCTGGTTCTTGCCAGGTTTGGTATCGGGACAACTTGGTAGTGCACAAGTGTGCTTCAACTTTAGTTTGGTATTAATGCGAATCTACAGCTTATAAGGTAATTCCCCGTAAGGCAAGAGGTTCATGTGTGCTGGTGAAACTCGTCCCAGCAACTTATGTTGCGGCTGATCGTGAGGATTAGATGGCAAGAGAAGGTAAGAATGGCAGGGACAGCTAGAAGGGAATTGTTCACCAACCCCAACCAGGTCTGGGCATGGTTTCCTGCTTGTACAGGGTGGGGGCTGAGCTTATGAAACAATTGAACAATTTCTCATCCATTGTGGATGGGATGTTCAATGAAAGTGTTGAAGCTACAAGGAAGATCCCACAGGAACAACAGCAGATCAAGACTAGGGATGAGCTTCGTGTTCGAGTCGAACCCATGTTCAACTCGAATATCGTGTGTTCGGTCGTTCGCCGAATTACGAACGATATGGGGCGTTCGCGCCAAATTCGAGTGGCACGTTACGGCCCATAATTCACTGCGACATCGCAGTGCATTGCTGGCTAATAATTGGCCAAGCATGCACTATGACCCGCATGCTTGGCCAATCACAGCGCTGTGTGTACAGAGAGCCGTAATTGGCCAAAGCCAAGGAGGCTTTGGCCAATTATGGCTCAGGGGGTTTAGAACACGCCCCACACAATATAAGGCCGCCTGCACGGCGGCCCTGTGTAGTGTGTTCCGGCGTTCATAGATAGAGAGAGAGAGAGTCATTTGATTTAAGTTAGATAGAGTAGGCAGGACAGTCAGTTAGCTGCACTTACAGTGTATTGTGTGTATATATATATATATATATATATATATATATATATATACACACTGTATTCCGTTTAGCTAGATCCTGTTCTTCTCTTCCTAATATACTGACAGGCAGGTGTTTTTACAGTATTTCCAGTTACTGTACTGTGTACCCTGCACAGTCTCACCTACAGTATAGCTACCTGAAGACAAGTGCAGGTGTTCTCATACTAATAATACTACAGGCAGGCAGTTGATTCTGCTAGCTGCAGTATATATATATATATATATATATACATCCCAGCTTTGTGCAGCTACATCTCACTGCAGGCCAATAGTATGTCTGGAAGGCCAACAAGGAGAGGAAGACAGTCACAAGCCAATAAAAGAGGGCAAGCAGGCTCTGTGTCTAGTGCAGGTCGTGGAGACGGTGCATCCTCATCAGCACGTGGCCGTGGGACACACTTGGCCTTTTTTTCGGCAGCTGGCTGTGTTGAGCCGCAACATGCGGAAGACTTGGTCGAGTGGATGACCAAGCCGTCCTCATCCTCCTCATCCTCTCTCACCCATGCCCAGGGTATTTGTCTGGCACAGCAGCTGCCAACGCAGCCTCTTCCCTCAGCTCAATGGCATCAGTCACTCCTTCCCTAGCCCCACCATGTCCTCCTGAGGAGTCCCTCGAACTGTTTGACCACAGTGTTGGGTACATGCTCCAGGAGGATGCCCAGCGTTTTGAAGGCTCTGATGATGGTACCCAGCTAGATGAAGGCAGTAACGTGAGCCCAGAGAAAGGGGGTGCCCAAGAAGGACAGCAATCTGGCAGTCATGCTCCCCTGCTGCAGCATACTGCCAGGTTTGCTCCAGTGATGACGTGGGTGCCTGATAGGAGAGAGGAGGAGGAGGAAGCACATCACCAACGAGGCAGCCTAAGGGCAGCACATTGACTGCATCACACCCCAAAGCTCCACATGTGCAGGGCGCTGCAGTCTCTGCGCGTTATTCCAAAAGTTCTTTGGTGTGGGCCTTTTTTGAGACGAGTGCATCAGATCACACCGCTGCTATTTGCAACATATGTCTCAAGCGTATCTCACGTGGCCAAAACATCTCCCGCTTGGGCACCACATGCTTGACCAGACATATGTTGACCTGCCATGCAGTTCGTTGGCAAGTGTACCTAAAAGACCCACACCAAAGAACAAAGCGGACCTCTCCTTGCTCCTCATCAGCTGAGATCTAAAACCCCACTATACCTTCAGTCCTCTCTGAGACCTGCACTGAGAGGAATGAAGGTATAGAATTAGGTGTGTCACAGCCAAGTACTTGTGGGCAATCTGCTTTTGGTACACCGACGTCAGATTGTACCAGGCAAATTTCCCTGCCCCAGCTGCTGCACCGCAGAAAGAAGTTCGCTCCAAGCCATCCACATGCCCAGCGGTTGAATGCTAACTTGGCAAAATTGCTAGCACTTCAACTGCTGCCTTTTCAGTTGGTAGACTCTGCCCCCTTCCGTGAGTTTGTGGCCTCAGTGGCAGGTTCCCAAATGCCACTTTTTCTCACTGAAAGCGATTCCGGCTCTCTACCGGCAAGTGGAATGCAATGTTTTGGCCTTGCTGGACAGGGCGGTCAGCGGTAAGGTGCATATTACCGCTGACTCATGGTCCAGCAGGCATGGACAGGGACGTTACCTAAGTTTCATGGTGCATTGGGTGACTCAGCTGGCAGCTGGGAAGGATGCAGGACAAGGTGCAGTAATGTTGGAGGTTGTTCTGCCACCACGCCTCCAAAATGCTACTTGTGATTCTGACACACCTCTCTCCTCCACCCCCTCCTCTTCTTCTTCCTCCATGGCCTCTTCCTGTGCTTTGTCCTCGGAACCAGCGGTGCTCTGTAGGCGTTCAAGGGGCTACGCAAGTACACAGGCCAAAAGATGCCATGTGGTGCTTGAGCTGGTGTGCTTGGGGGACAGGAGCCACACTGGGGCAGAGGTTCTGTCAGCTCTGCAGGGGCAGGGGCAGAGGTGGTTGACGCCACGCCAACTTAAGGCAGGAATGGTGGTCTGTGACAATGGCACCAACCTCCTCTCCGCCCTCAGACAGGGACAACTGACCCATGTGCCCTGTTTGGCTCACGTCTTTAACTTGGTGGTGCAGCGGTTCTTGGGCAGGTACCCGGGCTTACAGGATGTCCTGAGGCAGGCCAGGAAAGTCTGTGTGCATTTCCGCAGGTCATATAATGCCCGTGCTCGGCTGGCGGACCTCCAAAAGGAGTTTACCCTGCCCAAGAACCGCCTAATCTGTGACATGCTCACCAGGTGGAACTCAACGTTGACCATGCTGCAGTGGCTGCACACGCAGCAGAGGGCCATCAATGAGTACCTGTGCGACTATGGCACCAGGACAGGGTCAGGGGAGCTTCGTTTTTTTCCCCATGCCAGTGGGCCATGATCAGGGATGCATGCAATGTCCTGTCACCATTTGAGGAGGCCACGGGGATGGTGAGCAGTGACAGTGCATGCATCAGTGACACTGTCCCAGTTGTCCACCTGTTGGAGCACACGCTGCGTGGAATAATGGACAGGGTACTTGAGGCAGAACAGAGGCAGGAAGAGGAGGACTTCCTTAGCTCTCAAGGCCCCCTTTATCCAGACAGTGTTCCTGCATGCCCGCCAATCACACAGGAAGAGGAGGAGGAGGATTGTGTCAGTATGGAGGTGGAGCCTGGCACTCAGCATCAGCAGCAGTCTTTAAGGGATCAGTCCCAAGAAACACATGGACTTGTACGTGGCTGGGAGGAGGTGGCTGCGGATCATGTCGTCCTTAGTGACCCAGAGGACTCCGGACCGAATGCCTCAGCAAACCTACGCTGCATGGCCTCCCTGATCCTGCAAAGCCTGCGGAAGGATCCTCGTATTCGTGGTATCAAGGAGAAGGAACAATACTGGCTGGCAACCCTCCTTGATCCACGTTACAAGGGTAAGGTTGCAGACCTTATCTTTCCGTCGCAGAGGGAGCAGAGGATGAAACATCTTCGGGAGGCCTTGCAGAAAGGTCTGTGCAACGCGTTCCCAGAGACTGGGAGGTTACAAACTCCTGTTTCTGGACAACGTGTTGCTGAGGCTTCGGTCAGTGAAAGAAGGAGCGGTGGAGAAGGTGGCCGTCTGACCGATGCGTTCAGACAATTTTTTGGTCCGCAGCCCCAAGGTATGATCGGTTCCAGCAACCATCGCCAGCGTCTGTTTTACATGGTGCAGGAATACCTAGGGGCAAGATCTGACTTGGACACCTTTCCCACTGAAAATCCTCTGGGTTACTGGGTCTTGAGGATGGATCACTGGCCAGAGCTTGCACAGTATGCAATTGAGCTACTGACCTGTCCTGCATCCAGCGTTCTTTCGGAACGCACATTCAGTGCTGCTGGAGGCTTTGTAACCGATCACGAGGTGCGTCTGTCCACCGACTCGGTCGATCGACTGACCTTCATAAAAATGAATGAGTCTTGGATCACCACCAGCTACCAAGCACCTGATGCTGATGTAACCGAATATTTTTTTTTGAAATCTCAGATCCCTTCAAAGACTCCCTATGCTGATGCTGAGTGACTATCCTGAGTAATTATCCTCTTCCTCCTCAATCATCACGCTGATAGCTTGTAAGAACATTTTTGGTTCTGGGCGCCACCACCAGTGCCTAAGGCCCAATTTTTCTGCCCCTGTTTAACAGGGGCGTGTAATTACAATTCTTGATCTAATATTTCACAGCAGGGCCCTGTGAGGGCTTACAGTGTTGTGGCCACAGCAACACCTAAGGCCCAAATTTCTGCAGAGTATATAGGGCAGGACCCTACTTTCAAACATCTAACTTACAAACGACTCCTACTTGCAAACGGAAGGAGACAACAGGAAGTGAGATGAAATCTACCCCTAGGAAGGGAAATTCTCTCCTGTAAGAGTTAATATGGGAAAACAATTTCTCCTTTCCACTGATGCTTTCCAATCCTTGTTCCACAAAAAACCCCAAATTTTCAAAAAACATTTTTCATTGGGACAAAAAGTGAGGTGAAATCTTCTGGAGAGGAGCACAGACAGCAAAACAAATGTCACAGGGGTGATAACCCTTCCCTATGTTTTCCAAAACAGCATTCAAATAGATTTTTTGGCTGGAGCTAAACACGTTAAAAATGTTCAAAATTACAAACAGATTCTACTTAACAACAAACCTACAGTCCCTGTCTTGTTTGCACCGCCTGTATACTGCTGTTCAGAGTATATAGGGCCTGGTGGCCCCACACCTTTCCTTATTTTAATTTGGGTGCGGGGTTCCCCTTAATATCCATACAAGACTCAAAGGGCCTGGTAATGGACTGGGGGGTACCCATGCCGTTTGTCTCACTGATTTTTATCCATATTGCCAGGACCCGACATTACATTAAACCCGCAAGCAGTTTTAAATGACTTTTTTTCCTTTTAAAAATGACATTTGGTGCAGGGACTGTTCTAAACACGGGAAACACGCGTCACTTTACAGGCATACTATAGACACCCCCCAGGTACGAGATTTAAAGGAATATTTCACTTTTATTCTTTCACTTTAAGCATCGTTAAAATCACTGCTCCCGAAAAAATGGCTGTTTTTAAAAGTTTTTTTTGCATTGATCCATGTCCCCTGGGGTAGGACCCGGGTCCCCAAACCCTTTTTAGGACAATACCATGCAAATTAGCCTTTAAAATGAGCACTTTTGATTTAGAACATTCGAGTCCCATAGACGTCAATGGGGTTCTAACGTTCGTGCAAATTTTCTGTCCATTCGCAGGTTCTGGTGCGAACCGAACCGGGGGGGTGTTCGGCTCATCCCTAATCAAGACCCTTCTATTAAAAGATTGCCCATGATTCTCTGTTGGCATCCAAGGGGGGTCTCTGTGAATTCATAGGTAAAGATTGTTGTATCTGGATTGGGAATACTAGAGACAAAGTTCAGGCCCGTATGGATAAGGTTTAGTTCCCTGCAAGGCAAAGCCAGAGCTATAGCTAGTGAAGGTTGGAATCTTTATAAGGGTCTGGGAATCTTTGGGGATTTTTTATTTTTCAGTGGATCATGATTGAAGGAAGTAGGGGTATATATACTCATGTTATTTTTGTTTCTATTCCTTCTATATGCCGCGATGAGGTGCTACTGTTGCCTGATTGGATGAGTGAACAGAGCCTGAGTAGATGACCACATCTTCCTCGCTGAGATGAGACGCCCCGAAGCCCAACCCAAGTACAAGACACAGAGGATCCCAGACCGACTGGCCTTCATGTCCTCCTCTAAGTCATCCCTCCTAGAAGAACAGAGTCTACAAGTCAAGCCGTGTTTTCCTTTTTATGAACTCATATGGACTGTAAGGACTGGTTCATTTCCAGGTGTAGAAGAAGATTCATCAAGGGCCACATGGGAGGATATGACAAAGAGGAGGAACTGTTGTGGAAATTTTATGAAGATGTATTTAATATGTATTGTCATCGTGTCTCCCAGTGTTAGTTCTCCTGCTCTAAAGAGCGGACTGGGGCAGACTGACGCTGGTTGAGATCCGTTTTGGTAGTGAAAAGCTTCCTGAGGTTGCAGAGAAGTATTTGCGGAGTGGGGATATGTCCACCAGTGAAGGGCCCCTGTGCAATGAACAGACGATCGTCTGGGGGGGATGTGTTTACTCTGCAAAGACATTATCGGTTATTATATTACTATATGTTATTATAGGGGATGTACGCTTATGTTGCTCTTTGTGTCTGATCAGCACATAGAGAGGCCATGGCGTGTCTCTGCAGATAATCTCCTACCCACAGGAATGATAGTATAATCCGGGGATGTGATGTTCTCTGAACAACGCAGAATAAGGATTCACGCCAACGGTGAAAACGGGAGTCTTTGAATTGTTATGGTCGGGGACAACGTCCATGATTTCAGGACCAGCCATGCGGCTTCCTTTGTCTAGCTGGAGATGATGGCTTACAGGTACAGGGGGCGGGAAATCGTACACACTGCCCCCGCCCAGACACACCCATAAACTTCCCTAGTCATTGTTCATTGGTTGAGATTTATATAACTCCTCCTGTTTGAAGGAATGCCTGTGCTTGATTGGCCAATTGTGAAGCTAACAAGCTCTATTGTTATATAGATAAAGATTGCTCCCATTATCGGCAATTCTGCCTGTGGAGATAAGGACGTGAGGATGGTGGTCATGTCTGTTAACTTGGGAAGATACGGGAAACGATCGTACTAAGAGGCATTATACCAAGAGGCTGAAAACGCTTGGTATTAGCGCAGGAGACATGGATTAGGCGTAGCGTAGAGTGGAATTTCCACATCAACAAATATGGTAGTGAGGTGTGGCAATGAAGGAAGCAGTCTCCAATACAAAGGCCAGGTTTTTGAGAACATTGGGGACATTTCATAATGGGTGTGACACCTTCTCTGGTGCACACAACATTTTTAGGGGGTTTTCGGCCTGTTTGGGGATAATAATAGGGGAAATGTCTCTCAGGCATCAGAATGAAGATGTTCAGGTGGAGGGCCTTCCTGGTAAGTAAGGGGTGTTACTATCTTCTCTTTTAGGACGGTGTCATGTCTTCTGTAGATGATGTAGGAGTTGTAAATGGCCAATTGGAGTAGGTACTGTAGATGGATATTCTTTTGTACCAGTTGCCAGGTAGGGTGTCATCATCTGGTCTTTATAATCGACGTCTCCCATAAGCTGGTTGTAGTCGTGTATACAATCAGGTCTTTGGACGGGATGGCGTCTTCCTTTGATTTCCATTGAGGTGTCATGGTGGATGGAGGAGAGGACAGATCTCTTCTATCCAGGGCTTTTTTTCTCAGAGAATAGGTGCAGGAACTCCCCCTGTCTAAGTCACTCCTTTTTTCCATCTCTACCCACCTCCGGGCACCATTCCTTGGTTCCACCCCCGACCCACCTCCGGGCACCATTCCTTGGTTCCACCCCCGACCCACCTCCGGGCACCATTCCTTGGTTCCACCCCCGACCCACCTCCCAGTATTGCGCTACAGAACCAAGTATCATTTTGTGGTGCTAAATAATTTGTAAGGAATTTGATAATTAGGGTTATAACTAGAAAAGCAGTAAAATAGATCCCCTGCAGCCAGTAACAATAGATCCCAAACCAACAATGGACCACCTGCCACAAAATCCACCCCCCCAGAAACAATAGACTCCCGGCAGCAACAACAGATCTCCCCACAGCCAGCATCAATGGACTCTCTGGCATCCAGCAACAATAGACCCCTCCTTCAACAGTAGATCTCTCCCAGTAACATCTGACCCCCCAGCAATATAAGACCCACCCCCACCAAATATAAGACCCACCCCCAACAAATATAAGACCCACCCCCAGCAAATATAAGACCCACCCCCAGCAAATATAAGATCCACCACCACCAAATATAAGACCCACCCCCAGCAACAATAGACTTCCTCAGCAACAATAGACCCCCCTGGAAAAATGGATCCCTCCAGCTAGAACAGATCCCCTAGCAGTGAGCATCAATAGACCCCGCAGCAAACCCCAGCACCCCTCACCATTACAGTCAGTGATGAAGGTGCCGGAACTGCGTTCCCACTGAAAAAAATCCCTGCTTCTATCTCTTCACTTTATGGGTCATAAATTCTTTATTCTGCTCACCGGCTGAATCTTTATTCAGCTTTGTAGAGACCAATCTTTGTGGGAAGTTGTTCCGCTTTGGCCGCCATGTACTACAGGTTACAGTTTTCTGGAGACAAAGGTGAGAGAAAAGTGGAAGGCTGGTGTACAAATCATCCATGTAGAGGAGGTCCCCGCTGATGGAATAAGGGTCATACAAGGTCCCATAATATTCTTCCACTGCCCCCATATAAGGTGGGCATCCAGGGGGCTCTAGCTGGCTGTCCTTTCCTTCATAAAGTTATATGTGTCCCCTGTGGCCCTCTGACAGAGTCTGTATTCCTTTACCCCGCATCTGCTCCCCACTTCACCAGGATGATGTACTGCACTGCTGGTGCTCCCCACTTCACCAGGATGATGTACTGCACTGCTGGTGCTCCCCACTTCACCAGTATGATGTACTGCACTGCTGGTGCTCCCCACTTCACCAGGATGATGTACTGCGCTGCTGGTGCTCCCCACTTCACCAGTATGATGTACTGCACTGCTGGTGCTCCCCACTTCACCAGGATGATGTACTGCACTGCTGGTGCTCCCCACTTCACCAGGATGATGTACTGCACTGCTGGTTCTCCCCACTTCACCAGGATGATGTACTGCACTGCTGGTTCTCCCCACTTCACCAGGATGATGTACTGCACTGCTGGTTCTCCCCACTTCACCATAATGATGTACTGCACTGCTGGTTCTCCCCACTTCACCAGGATGATGTACTGCACTGCTGGTTCTCCCCACTTCACCATAATGATGTACTGCACTGCTGGTGCTCCCCACTTCACCATAATGATGTACTGCACTGCTGGTGCTCCCCACTTCACCATAATGATGTACTGCACTGCTGGTGCTCCCCACTTCACCATAATGATGTACTGCACTGCTGGTGCTCCCCACTTCACCATAATGATGTACTGCACTGCTGGTGCTCCCCACTTCACCATAATGATGTACTGCACTGCTGGTGCTCCCCACTTCACCAGGATGATGTACTGCGCTGCTGGTGCTCCCCACTTCACCATGATGATGTACTGCACTGCTGGTTCTCCCCACTTCACCAGGATGATGTACTGCACTGCTGGTTCTCCCCACTTCACCAGGATGATGTACTGCACTGCTGGTGCTCCCCACTTCACCAGGATGATGTACTGCACTGCTGGTGCTCCCCACTTCACCATAATGATGTACTGCGCTGCTGGTGCTCCCCACTTCACCATAATGATGTACTGCACTGCTGGTGCTCCACACTTCACCATAATGATGTACTGCACTGCTGGTGCTCCCCACTTCACCAGGATGATGTACTGCACTGCTGGTGCTCCCCACTTCACCATAATGATGTACTGCGCTGCTGGTGCTCCCCACTTCACCAGGATGATGTACTGCACTGCTGGTGCTCCCCACTTCACCAGGATGATGTACTGCACTGCTGGTGCTCCCCACTTCACCAGGATGATGTACTGCACTGCTGGTGCTCCCCACTTCACCATAATGATGTACTGCACTGCTGGTGCTCCCCACTTCACCAGGATGATGTACTGCACTGCTGGTGCTCCCCACTTCACCATAATGATGTACTGCGCTGCTGGTGCTCCCCACTTCACCATAATGATGTACTGCACTGCTGGTGCTCCCCACTTCACCATAATGATGTACTGCACTGCTGGTGCTCCACACTTCACCATAATGATGTACTGCACTGCTGGTGCTCCCCACTTCACCATAATGATGTACTGCGCTGCTGGTGCTCCCCACTTCACCAGGATGATGTACTGCACTGCTGGTGCTCCCCACTTCACCAGGATGATGTACTGCACTGCTGGTGCTCCCCACTTCACCAGGATGATGTACTGCACTGCTGGTGCTCCCCACTTCACCATAATGATGTACTGCACTGCTGGTGCTCCCCACTTCACCAGGATGATGTACTGCACTGCTGGTGCTCCCCACTTCACCATAATGATGTACTGCGCTGCTGCTGCTCCCCACTTCACCAGAATGATGTACTGCGCTGCTGCTGCTCCCCACTTCACCAGAATGATGTACTGCGCTGGTGGTGCTCCCCACTTCACCAGGATGATGTACTGCGTTGCTGGTGCTCCCCACTTCACCAGGATGATGTACTGCACTGCTGGTGCTCCCCACTTCACCATAATGATGTACTGCACTGCTGGTGCTCCCCACTTCACCATAATGATGTACTGCACAGCTGGTTCTCCCCACTTCACCAGGATGATGTACTGCACTGCTGCTGCTCCCCACTTCACCATAATGATGTACTGCACTGCTGGTGCTCCCCACTTCACCATAATGATGTACTGCACTGCTGGTTCTCCCCACTTCACCAGGATGATGTACTGCACTGCTGGTGCTCCCCACTTCACCAGGATGATGTACTGCACTGCTGGTTCTCCCCACTTCACCATAATGATGTACTGCGCTGCTGGTGCTCCCCACTTCACCATAATGATGTACTGCACTGCTGGTTCTCCCCACTTCACCAGGATGATGTACTGCACTGCTGGTGCTCCACACTTCACCATAATGATGTACTGCACTGCTGGTGCTCCCCACTTCACCATAATGATGTACTGCGCTGCTGGTGCTCCCCACTTCACCAGGATGATGTACTGCACTGCTGGTGCTCCCCACTTCACCAGGATGATGTACTGCACTGCTGGTGCTCCCCACTTCACCAGGATGATGTACTGCACTGCTGGTGCTCCCCACTTCACCATAATGATGTACTGCACTGCTGGTGCTCCCCACTTCACCAGGATGATGTACTGCACTGCTGGTGCTCCCCACTTCACCATAATGATGTACTGCGCTGCTGCTGCTCCCCACTTCACCAGAATGATGTACTGCGCTGCTGCTGCTCCCCACTTCACCAGAATGATGTACTGCGCTGGTGGTGCTCCCCACTTCACCAGGATGATGTACTGCACTGCTGGTGCTCCCCACTTCACCAGGATGATGTACTGCACTGCTGGTGCTCCCCACTTTACCAGGATGATGTACTGCGTTGCTGGTGCTCCCCACTTTACCAGGATGATGTACTGCACTGCTGGTGCTCCCCACTTCACCAGGATGATGTACTTCCTGCCATGTCCTTGGTAAGATCTGGGGTTGGATGTGAGCTCTTCATGCCGTGTCCCGTGGTTGGCAAGATCTGGAGTTGGATACGAAGCTCTATAGGCCATGTCCTGTTGTTGGTAAGATCTGGGTTTGTATCTGAGCTCTTCATGCCATGTCCTGTGGTTGGTAAGATCTGGGGTTGGATTTGAGCTCTTCATGCCATGTCCTTGGTTGGTAAGATCTGGGGTTGGATCTGAGCTCTTAATTTCATGTCCCATGGTTGGTAAGATCTGGAGTTGTATCTGAGCTCTTCATGACATGTCCCGTGGTTAGTAATATCTGGGGTTGTATCTGAGTGCCTCATAAAGCCATTGGTAACTTGTGCAGTAGGCTCTGTCACATACCTGACTGTGGAGTCCAAAATGACAAGGGTGGCCTCTTACACAATTCCTATCCAAGCACCCCTGGTGGTGGAGACAGGGACTGCTAGGGCAGTGGAAGGGCGCAGGTGCCAGGAAGATGGAGCAGTGAACTGGAACTTAGGAACACAGGAGTCCCTCCACTGGCAGTATGCAGTCAGGTCACAAGCTATGTTCAGCAGCAGCCAGGCAGATAGGTGCAGAGTCAGGATCAAGGTCAGGAAAAGGCAGAAGTCGATAACGTGCTGGCAGTGAGGTTCTAAATCAGGAGGTGGAATCGTGGTCAGAAGTCCAAGCCAAGGTCGGTAATACAGGGGCGAACCAAGAGAGATGTTAGGCGTAACCAGGTCAGGAACAAGTTAAGTAGGCTTTCAGGAACTAGTAATACAGGAACCAGAGCTGAAGACAATCCAGCATTGGCCAGGCAGACAAGGGCTTAAATAAGCCCCAAGACCTGTAGTCACATGCGCATGAACATTCATGTCTAGTTAAGCTTCTATGCTCACGACATGTGCATGAAAATGAGCGCTTGCTGCATGGGAAGGGCAATGAGCACTCGCTGCATGAGATCCCTGATAGCCTCTCTATGAGTGTTATTACCATGATGGCCTCATTAGTGGCAGCCAATTGTTAGAGAGGCTTGTATCCAGCCAGGTGGAGTCAGTACCTGAGACTAGGCCAGACATGTAGTTGGGACATGTTACCAATTGTAAAAAGATCCAAATGTGAAAACCAGAGTCAGGAAAGTTGTAATCAGGAAACACAGGGCAGGCACAGTATTAGAAAGACCAAAATTGCACCATCCAAACAAACTCTGCAACGGGCAACAAGCTGCACCTAAACAGAGAGCAGGAGAAACCAGGAAGAACATCAAAGCCAGCTAACAAGCGGTCATGCTTGGCCACACTCCTGCTGGGTACAGGAGGCCTGAGCCTATTAGGGGATGTTGATTGGGTATGTAGACCCTGAAGGGAAGTCCTTAGTGGAGTTGAATGCAGAAGAAGTCACCAAGCAGCAGAACCTGACAACCGTAGCAGAGAGATTCCAAGCAGAGGAAGAAGTACCTTAGAATGAGGCATTGAGGGCCGAGTGCAACGTGGCTGAACGAGAGGTCACACAGGTAAGAGCCTGAGATTCTATTTTCTGATAGATAGGACTTGCTGTGTTTTTCTCCACTATACACACTTTGAAGGCGGTCAGGGGTGGTGGGAACCATTTCTGTTTGTTCATCTGTTGTTTGATCTCCACGGCGTGTTCATATATTTCTTTCACACTTATGAACTGACCACCAGGCTTCACACCTTCACGTAGAACGATGACTTGCCTGAACCTGTCTCTGGTTCTTCTGCTCTTCTGTTGTGGGGCGTCTTGTGAGGTTCTCCAGCACTTTACAGATGTACCCAGCTGCAAGAATTTCTTCTACCAGGGACAGGAGCCACTGGGGCTTTCCTCCAATGCCACGGCCAATATTTGCCAACGCCTGGGAGGGAACTATTATTATGCCACCCTATACCATCGCTTAGCTCGGGTACCTATCTATTCAGCCTACATCCTGGAGGTCTCCACCACGTCCAGGCCTGACCTCTCCTCCAGCAATTGGTACCTGGAGCCAATGGTAAGAATAGGGACACCATAAGCAGATCTGAAGTATTGATGGGGGAGGGATGTTCACCTTTATATGACTTTGAATGTAGAATGTAGAGTCAGGCTAAGGATGGCTGTAGACAATGACAGATGAGGACCCATCCATCCTCATGACATCTACCTGTACTCCTGGGACTTACCTCCCCTCCACAGACAAATAATTTATTACTGAAAGAAGGGAACTGTTAGTCATCATCACAGAAATCTTCCAGCATGATGGATATCTAATAAAAGAGAAGCCAGGGGTACAGAATGGAGGGGGGGTGGAGGAGAGACCAGAGTTATCTGACTGAGGGCTGAGGGGACTAGTAATAGTGAGATCTAATTGTGGAGTAATAATGGAGGGCTTCATGGAAAATAGCAATAGTGGAGTCTAATTGTAGAGTAATAATGGAGGGCTTCATGGAAAATAGTAATAGTGAGATCTAATTTGTGGAGTAATAATGGAGGACTTCCTGGAAAATAGTAATAGTGGGATCTAGTTGTGGAGTAATAATGGAGGACTTCATGGAAAATAATAATAGTTGGATCTAATTGTGGAGTAATAATGGAGGACTTCCTGGAAAATAGTAATAGTGGGATCTAATTGTGGAGTAATAATGGAGGGCTTCGTGGAAAATAGTAATAGTTGGATCTAATTTTGGAGTAATAATGGAGGGCCTCATGGAAAATAGTGATAGGTGAGTATTGTAGAATAAAAGTGGAGGAGCCATAGAAATTAGTAATGGAGGAGTATTATAGAGTAATAGCAGAGTATTTTAGGGATAACAGAGGTAACATTTTGGAAGTATTAGAAATGAAATGCTGTAATAGAAATGGAGAAGGGCTCATGGAAAGTAGTCATGGATAAGTACAATATTAGTGGAGGGGCCATGGAAAATGTTGAAGTATTATAACACTGGAGGGCTTCAGGGAACCTAGTTATAATATTGGAGGATTGTAGAGTAATAGCTGAGGGATAAGGTGTACTGGTAACAATACTGTAGTATTATAGAGTAATAGAGGAAGGATGAAGAATACTTGCTCTAATAATAGAGTTTTGTAGAGTAATAGGGAAGGGATCATAGGGAATGAATGCCAATAGAAAAAGAGTATTGTGGAGGATAAGAGGTGGAAGAATGGAGTATGCTGGAGTAATAGAGGGGAGGAGATTGAATACTACTAAATATAGAAGTAATAGTGGGGGGCTTTGTGGGAAATTGTAAAAGTAGGGTATTGTAATTGAGCATGATGAAAGAATGACAAGTGTAGCATGAAGAAGGAATACTCAGTGTATTAATGGGGTACGTTATATTGGAATAGTAAGGGGGGGGGGGTCATGAACACTAGTAGTAATAAAGGAGTATTGTAGAGTAATACTTAACATATGGAATGGGACTAGTATTAATATCAGTGGAAGCTCTTGGGGGAGGGAAACCAGTAGAGGAATTGGCAGAGAGGGGTGGAGGACACTGAATGGAGACCAGTAGAGGGATTGGTAGAGAGGGGTGGAGGACACTGAATGGAGACCAGTGGAGGGATTGGTAGAGAGGGGTGGAGGACACTGAATGGAGACCAGTGGAGGGATTGGTAGAGAGGGGTGGAGGACACTGAATGGAGACCAGTGGAGGGATTGGCAGAGAGGGGTGGAGGACACTGAATGGAGGCCAGTGGAAGGATTGGCAGAGAGGGGTGGAGGACACTGAATGGAGACCAGTGGAGGGATTGGCAGAGATGGGTGGAGGACACTGAATAGAGGCCAGTGGAAGGATTGGCAGAGGGGTGGAGGACACTTAATGGAGACCAGTAGAGGAATTGGCAGAGAGGGGTGGAGGACACTGAATGGAGACCAGTAGAGGGATTGGTAGAGAGGGGTGGAGGACACTGAATGGAGACCAGTGGAGGGATTGGCAGAGAGGGGTGGAGGACACTGAATGGAGGCCAGTGGAAGGATTGGCAGAGGGGTGGAGGACACTGAATGGAGACCAGTGGTGGGATTGGCAGAGAGGAGTGGAGGACACTGAATGGAGGCCAATGGAGGTATTGGCAGAGAGGGGTGGAGGACACTGAATGGAGACCAGTGGAAGGATTGGCAGAGAGGGGTGGAGGACACTGAATAGAGGCCAGTGGAAGGATTGGCAGAGGGGGGTGGAGGACACTGAATGGAGGCCAATGGAGGTATTGGCAGAGAGGGGTGGAGGACACTGAATGGAGACCAGTGGAGGGATTGGTAGAGAGGGGTGGAGGACACTGAATGGAGACCAGTGGAGGGATTGGTAGAGAGGGGTGGAGGACACTGAATGGAGGTCAGTGGAGGGATTGGCAGAGAGGGGTGGAGGACACTGAATGTAGGCCAGTGGAGGGGTTGGCAGAGAGGGGTGGAGGACACTGAATGGAGACCAGTGGAGGGATTGGCAGAGAGGGGTGGAGGACACTGAATGGAGACCAGTGGAGGGATTAGCAGAGAGGGGTGGAGGACACTGAATGGAGGCGAGTGAAGGGATTGGCAGAGAGGGGTGGAGGACACTGAATGGAGGCCAGTGGAAGGATTGGCAGAGAGGGGTGGAGGACACTGAATGGAGACCAGTGGAGGGATTGGCAGAGATGGGTGGGGGACACTGAATGGAGACCAGTGGTGGGATTGGCAGAGAGGAGTGGAGGACACTGAATGGAGGCCAGTGGAGGGATTGGCAGAGATGGGTGGAGGACACTGAATGGAGGCCAGTGGAGGGATTGGTAGAGAGGGGTGGAGGACACTGAATGGAGACCAGTGGAGGGATTGGCAGAGATGGGTGGGGGACACTGAATGGAGACCAGTGGAAGGATTGGCAGAGAGGGGTGGAGGACACTGAATAGAGGCCAGTGGAGGGATTGGCAGAGGGGGGGAGGACACTGAATAGAGACCAGTGGAGGGATTGGCAGAGAGAGGGGTGGAAGACACTGACTGGAGGCCAGTGGAGGGATTGGCAGAGAGGGGTGGAGGACACTGAATGGAGACCAGTGGAGGGATTGGCAGAGAGGGGTGGAGGACACTGAATGGAGACCAGTGGAGGGATTGGTAGAGAGGGGTGGAGGACTCTGAATGGAGGCCAGTGGAAGGATTGGTAGAGAGGGGTGGAGGACACTGAATGGAGATCAGTGGAGGGATTGGCAGAGAGGGGTGGAGGACACTGAATGGAGATCAGTGGAGGGATTGGTAGAGAGGGGTGGAGGACACTGAATGGAGACCAGTGGAGGGATTGGTAGAGAGGGGTGGAGGACACTGAATGGAGACCAGTGGAGGGATTGGTAGAGAGGGGTGGAGGACACTGGAGATCAGTGGAGGGATTGGCAGAGAGGGGTGGAGGACACTTAATTGAGACCAGTGGAGGGATTGGCAGAGAGAGGGGTGGAAGACACTGACTGGAGGCCAGTGGAGGGATTGGCAGAGAGGGGTGGAGGACACTGAATGGAGATCAGTGGAGGGATTGGCAGAGAGGGGTGGAGGACACTTAATTGAGACCAGTGGAGGGATTGGCAGAGAGAGGGGTGGAAGACACTGACTGGAGGCCAGTGGAGGGATTGGCAGAGAGGGGTGGAGGACACTGAATGCAGACCAGTGGAGGGATTGGCAGAGAGGGGTGGAGGACACTGAATGGAGACCAGTGGAGGGATTGGTAGAGAGGGGTGGAGGACTCTGAATGGAGGCCAGTGGAAGGATTGGTAGAGAGGGGTGGAGGACACTGAATGGAGACCAGTGGAGGGATTGGTAGAGAGGGGTGGAGGACACTGAATGGAGATCAGTGGAGGGATTGGCAGAGAGGGGTGGAGGACACTTAATTGAGACCAGTGGAGGGATTGGCAGAGAGAGGGGTGGAAGACACTGAATGGAGACCAGTGGAGGGATTGGTAGAGAGGGGTGGAGGACTCTGAATGGAGGCCAGTGGAGGGATTGGTAGAGAGGGGTGGAGGACACTGAATGGAGACCAGTGGAGGGATTGGCAGAGAGGGGTGGAGGACACTGAATGAAGACCAGTGGAGGGATTGGCAGAGAGGGGTGGAGGACACTGAATGGAGACCAGTGGAGGGATTGGTAGAGAGGGGTGGAGGACTCTGAATGGAGGCCAGTTGACAGACCTCCCTGCCACTACATAGGTTGGATTTCACATTGATTCTCCGTCATTGGTTGGTTGTAGGGATGGTCCCGATGTTTGAGTCGAACATCGGGTGTTTGTTTGTTCGCAGGCCAATGATGGCTTAGGTACTTAGTGTAGTTTGCAGTCAGTCAGTGATATATATATATATACACTGCAGTTCAGAGTCTATAGTGCAGTCTGTATAATATATATATAATACAGTTCAGAGTATATAGTGCAGTCAGTATAGTATATATAATACAGTTCAGAGTATATAGTGCAGTCTGTATAGTATATATATAATACAGTGCAGAGTATATAGTGCAGTCAGTATAGTATATATAATACAGTTCAGAGTATATAGTGCAGTCAGTATAGTATATATATAATACAGTTCAGAGTATATAGTGCAGTCAGTATAGTATATATATAATACAGTTCAGAGTATATAGTGCAGTCTGTATAGTATATATAATACAGTTCAGAGTATATAGTGCAGTCTGTATAGTATATATATAATACAGTTCAGAGTCTATAGTGCAGTCTGTATAGTATATATATAATACAGTGCAGAGTATATAGTGCAGTCTGTATAGTATATATATAATACAGTTCAGAGTATATAGTGCAGTCTGTATAGTATATATAATACAGTGCAGAGTATATAGTGCAGTCTGTATAGTATATATATAATACAGTTCAGAGTATATAGTGCAGTCTGTATAGTATATATAATACAGTTCAGAGTATATAGTGCAGTCTGTATAGTATATATAATACAGTTCAGGGTATATAGTGCAGTCTGTATAGTATATATATATAATACAGTGCAGAGTATATAGTGCAGTCTGTATAGTATATATATAATACAGTGCAGAGTATATAGTGCAGTCTGTATAGTATATATAATACAGTTCAGAGTATATAGTGCAGTCTGTATAGTATATATAATACAGTTCAGGGTATATAGTGCAGTCTGTATAGTATATATATATAATACAGTGCAGAGTATATAGTGCAGTCTGTATAGTATATATAATACAGTTCAGAGTATATAGTGCAGTCTGTATAGTATATATAATACAGTTCAGAGTATATAGTGCAGTCAGTGTAGTATATATAATACAGTGCAGGGTATATAGTGCAGTCAGTGTAGTATATATAATACAGTGCAGGGTATATAGTGCAGTCAGTGTAGTATATATAATACAGTGCAGGGTATATAGTGCAGTCTGTATAGTATATATAATACAGTTCAGAGTATATAGTGCAGTCAGTGTAGTATATATAATACAGTGCAGGGTATATAGTGCAGTCAGTGTAGTATATATAATACAGTGCAGGGTATATAGTGCAGTCTGTGTAGTATATATAATACAGTGCAGGGTATATAGTGCCGTACAGAGTATATAGTGCAGTCTGTATAGTATATATATAATACAGTTCAGAGTATATAGTGCAGTCAGTGTAGTATATATAATACAGTTCAGAGTATATAGTGCAGTCTGTGTAGTATATATAATACAGTTCAGAGTATATATTGCAGTCAGTGTAGTATATATAATACAGTGCAGGGTATATAGTGCAGTCAGTGTAGTATATATAATACAGTTCAGAGTATATATTGCAGTCAGTGTAGTATATATAATACAGTGCAGGGTATATAGTGCCGTACAGAGTATATAATATAGTGTATTGAAGTGGTTAAGGGGAACCCTATGACAGAATTAAGAAAAAAAACAGCGTGAGGTCCCCCCAAAATCCATACCAGGCCCTTCACCCTGGCATGCCAGGGTGGGGGGGACAGGCGAGCTCCTGAACCATACCAGGCCGCTTGCCCTCAACATGGGGAGGGTGCTTTGGGGTCCCCACCAAAGCACCTTGTTCCCATGTTGATGGGGACAAGAGCCTCTTCCCGACAACCCTGGCCATTGGTTGTCAGAGTCTGCAGGCGGGGGGCTTATTGGAATCTGGAAGCCCTCTTTAAGAAGGGGGCCCCCAGATCCCGGCCCCCCCATGTGAATGGGTATCAGATACATTGTGCCCCTACCCATTCACCAAAAAAAATATCAAAAAGTAAAAACCACAATAGACAGTTTTTGACAATTCCTTTATTAAAAAAAGAAAAAAAAAGTGTCCCGCAATGTCCATCCATCTTCAATCATGGCGCCGACGGACCCGAAAAATAGAAAAAAATAAAAAGCTCCGCCTTGATGGCAGGCGTCCCGCCGACTGCTGTCTCTTGGCTGTGACAGCTCTTATATAGGCAAGGGCGGGGCCACCCAGTGACGTAACCGAGTGACCCCGCCCACTTCTGACTTCATGTGAAGAAATTGTCAAAAACTGTCTCTTGTGGTTTTTACTCTTTGACACTTTTTATGGTGAATGGGTAGGGGTACAATGTACCTGATACCCATTCACATGGGGGGGGGCGGGATCTGGGAGCCCCTAGTTAAAGGGGGCTTCCAGATTCCAATAAGACCCCCGCCCGCAGACCCCCACAACCACTAGTCCAGGGTTGTCAGGAAGAGGCTTTGGAGACCCCAAAGCAACCTCCCCATGTTGAGTGCATGTGGCCTGGTATGGTTCAGGAGGGGGGGGGCGCTCGCTTGCCCCCCATCCTGTCATTCAGGTTGTGTGCTCGGATAAGGGCCTATTATGAATTTTGGGGGGACCCCCACACCAATTTTTTTTTTAATTTTGGCGTGGAGTTCCCCTTAAAATCCATACCAGACCTGACAATACATTGCAGCTGCGAGCAAGATTAAATGACATTTTTTCCTTTAGAAATGTAATTTTGCTGCGGCATGTTCTATACATCGCACAGATGTGCCACTTTACAGGCAGAATAAGGGGACCCCCCAGACATGATATTTAAAGGAATATTTCATTTTTATTGTTTCACTTTAAGCATTATTAAAATCACTGCTCCCGAAAAAACGGCCGTTTTTAAAACTTTTTTTTGTATTGATCCATGTCCCCTGGGGCAGGACCCGGGTCCCCAAACCCTTTTTATGACAATAACTTGCATATAAGCCTTTAAAATTAGCACTTTTGATTTCATGTTTGTGTCCCATAGACTTTAACGGTGTTCACTAGAACTTTTTGCCTGTTCACAAGTTCTGGTGCGAACTGAACTGGGGGGTCTTTGACCTATTCCTAGTTGGTTGGATGTCACGTTGATTCTCCATCATTGATTGGTTGGATGTCACGTTGATTCTCCATCATTGATTAGTTGGATGTCACGTTGATTCTCCATCATTGATTAGTTGGATGTCACGTTGATTCTCCATCATTGGTTGGTTGGATGTCACCTTGATTCTCCATCATTGGTTGGTTGGATGTCACCTTGATTCTCCATCATTGGTTGGTTGGATGTCACGTTGATTCTCCATCATTGGTTGGTTGGATGTCACGTTGATTCTCCATCATTGATTAGTTGGATGTCACGTTGATTCTCCATCATTGATTGGTTGGATGTCACGTTGATTCTCCATCATTGGTTGGTTGGATTTCATGGTTATCTTCTTCTTCTCCCCACAGCTGGCGGGAATTGGCCAGAAGGACATGCTGCAGCCATCGAATTCTGCGATGAGTATCGAAATGGATGACGTAATAGAGAGTCAGGCTGTGAATGATGATTACAGGAACTCTGGTCTCAGCCGTGGACACGTCAATCCCAGCATGCACCACAGCTCTAGTTCCCAGCTCTCCACATTTACCTACACCAATATGGCGCCCCAAGACGCCACTTTTAATAGTGGGACCTGGAACGTTTACGAGACCTTCCTACGAGACAAGATCCTGTCCACGTGCAGCCAGACGCACATCCTTAGTGGTGTCATCGTCTCCGGATTCAATCCAACTAAAGGAAAGTGGCTGAGGAACCGTGTCAACGTGCCAGACTTTTTCTGGAGTGCATTTTGCTGTGTGCATAGAGATGGCACGAAGAGAGTTGAAGGAAGACTGGGCCGTAATAGCAGTCCATATGATACGGTGACCAAAACCCTCCCAGAACTGGAGGAGATTCTGAACAAAACCTATGAAGGACCCGTGATACTGTTCAAAAATGGCTGCCAGTGATCCTTCCATGTGGGGGAGGTCCATGGGGGTGGGGCGTTCTCTATGAAGCAACCCACAATACAATGTCCTGACTCAACCCATGAGGATTCCCTTTATGTTCTGTGATCATCTCTAATAAATTCCTTCAAAGCATCTCTTCATTATTTCTTGGTGTTTCCTCTCCATGAATGTATGACTTATGTGTTAAAGGGCCACTCCACCCAGAACTGATATCTCATTGTAAATCCCCGTACACACGATCAGAAAATTGGACAAAAAATAAGCCCCTCGTATAAAATTGGATTCTGAATCACCATCCTGTGCTGCCTTTTGTTTATTTTCCCACGTGTTTGAGGGGCCGGTCACCACTGCACCTACTGGAGGGGACAATGGGGTGGGGTTCATCTATTGCTATAATTACCCTGGTGTTAATGTACAAAATATGGAATGCAGATAAAAAACTAGATGGGAATCTTCTACCCTACCAGATATTCTCCTATCTGGGGAAATGACAGGCTCCGAGAGTTATCTACTCTTCAGGGCTTTGAAAGATGGTAGAAAGCAGTGGTGACCACCCTAGTTCAACTATATGAGAATAGCCATCCTAAAAATGATGAGCAGTTGAGGACAGAGAACCCCCTACAGCCATGGGGGATTAGCAGTTCCTTCAGTTGCGTCACGTGCTACATGTCCAGTTTTCCTCAGGTGAGTTATTCCCCCCCCCCACCCCCTCTCCTGCCTGGGATAGAATTGTGCAAGTAAAGTCATCTAATGGACTCATTTCTGTAACTTATATGGTCCTTTTAGAAATGTTTTTATTGAGGTAGTGGGGTTCCCCAGGGTTCTGTGCTGGGACCAATCCTATTTAATTTGTTCATAAATGACCTGGAGGATGGGATAAACAGTTCAATCTCTGTATTTGCAGACGATACTAAGCTAAGCAGGGCAATAACTTCTCCACAGGATGTGGAAACCTTGCAAAAAGACCTGAACAAATTAATGGGGGAGGGGCGACTACATGGCAAATGAGGTTCAATGTAGAAAAATGTAAAATAATGTATTTGGGTGGTAAAAATATGAATGCAATCTATAGACTGGGGGGAGAACCTCTGGGGGAATCTAGGATGGAAAAGGACCTGGGGGTCCTAGTAGATGATAGGCTCAGCAATGGCATGCAATGCCAAGCTGCTGCTAACAAAGCAAACAGAATATTGGGATTAAAAAGGGATCAACTCCAGAGATAAAACGATAATTCTCCCGCTCTACAAGACTCTGGTCCGGCCGCACCTGGAGTATGCTGTCCAGTTCTGGGCACCAGTCCTCAGGAAGGATGTACTGGAAATGGAGCGAGTACAAAGAAGGGCAACAAAGCTAATAAAGGGTCTGGAGGATCTTAGTTATGAGGAAAGGTTGTGAGCTCTGAACTTATTCTCTCTGGAGAAGAGACGCTTGAGAGGGGATATGATTTCAATGTATAAATACCGGACTGGTGACCCCACAATATACAAATACCGGACTGGTGACCCCACAATATATAAATACCGGACTGGTGACCCACAATATATAAATACCGGACTGGTGACCCCACAATATACAAATACTGGACTGGTGACCCCACAATATATAAATACCGGACTGGTGACCCCACAATATACAAATACTGGACTGGTGACCCCACAATATATAAATACCGGACTGGTGACCCCACAATATATAAATACCGGACTGGTGACCCCACAATATACAAATACTGGACTGGTGACCCCACAATATATAAATACCGGACTGGTGACCCCACAATATATAAATACCGGACTGGTGACCCCACAATATACAAATACCGGACTGGTGACCCCACAATATACAAATACCGGACTGGTGACCCCACAATATACAAATACCGGACTGGTGACCCCACAATATATAAATACCGGACTGGTGACCCCACAATATATAAATACCGGACTGGTGACCCCACAATATATAAATACCGGACTGGTGACCCCACAATATATAAATACCGGACTGGTGACCCCACAATATATAAATACCGGACTGGTGACCCCACAATATATAAATACCGGACTGGTGACCCCACAATATATAAATACCGGACTGGTGACCCCACAATATATAAATACCGGACTGGTGACCCCACAACATATAAATACCGGACTGGTGACCCCACAATATATAAATACCGGACTGGTGACCCCACAATATACAAATACCGGACTGGTGACCCCACAATATATAAATACCGGACTGGTGACCCCACAATATATAAATACCGGACTGGTGACCCCACAACATATAAATACCGGACTGGTGACCCCACAATATATAAATACCGGACTGGTGACCCCACAATATATAAATACCGGACTGGTGACCCCACAACATATAAATACCGGACTGGTGACCCCACAATATACAAATACCGGACTGGTGACCCCACAATATACAAATACCGGACTGGTGACCCCACAATATACAAATACCGGACTGGTGACCCCACAATATATAAATACCGGACTGGTGACCCCACAATATATAAATACCGGACTGGTGACCCCACAATATATAAATACCGGACTGGTGACCCCACAATATACAAATACCGGACTGGTGACCCCACAATATATAAATACCGGACTGGTGACCCCACAATATATAAATACCGGACTGGTGACCCCACAATATACAAATACTGTACTGGTGACCCCACAATATATAAATACCGGACTGGTGACCCCACAATATATAAATACCGGACTGGTGACCCCACAATATATAAATACCGGACTGGTGACCCCACAATATATAAATACCGGACTGGTGACCCCACAATATATAAATACCGGACTGGTGACCCCACAATATATAAATACCGGACTGGTGACCCCACAACATATAAATACCGGACTGGTGACCCCACAATATATAAATACCGGACTGGTGACCCCACAATATACAAATACCGGACTGGTGACCCCACAATATATAAATACCGGACTGGTGACCCCACAATATATAAATACCGGACTGGTGACCCCACAACATATAAATACCGGACTGGTGACCCCACAATATATAAATACCGGACTGGTGACCCCACAATATACAAATACCGGACTGGTGACCCCACAATATATAAATACCGGACTGGTGACCCCACAATATATAAATACCGGACTGGTGACCCCACAATATATAAATACCGGACTGGTGACCCCACAATATATAAATACCGGACTGGTGACCCCACAACATATAAATACCGGACTGGTGACCCCACAATATATAAATACTGTACTGGTGACCCCACAATATACAAATACCGGACTGGTGACCCCACAATATATAAATACCGGACTGGTGACCCCACAATATATAAATACCGGACTGGTGACCCCACAATATATAAATACCGGACTGGTGACCCCACAATATACAAATACCGGACTGGTGACCCCACAATATACAAATACCGGACTGGTGACCCCACAATAGGGAGAAAACTTTTCTGTGGAAGAGAGTTTAAGGCAGCAGCGACAATAGATAGATACATGAACCTATCGAAGATTGACGGGTGCAGGAGAGAGGGGGCGGCACACCTGCACCATCTATGGACGCACAGCCACTGCTTACATCAATCACTTCATCACGAAACTGAAAGCCATAAGTGCAGCCTATCAGTCCCCATCAGTGCCCATCAGTGCTCATCAGTGCTGCATCATCAGTGCCCATCAGTGCTGCCTCATCAGTGCCCATCAGTGCCGCCTCATCAGTGCCCATCAGTGCTCATCAGTGCTGCATCATCAGTGCCCATCAGTGCTGCCTCATCAGTGCCCATCAGTGCCGCCTCATCAGTGCCCATCAGTGCCGCGTCATCAGTGCCCATCAGTGCAGCCTATCAGTCCCCATCAGTGCAGCCTATCAGTCCCCATCAGTGCCGCATCATCAGTGCCCATCAGTGCTGCCTCATCAGTGCCCATCAGTGCCGCCTCATCAGTGCCCATCAGTGCCGCGTCATCAGTGCCCATCAGTGCCGCGTCATCAGTGCCCATCAGTGCCCACTCATCAGTGCCCATCAGTGCCGCCTCATCAGTGCCGCCTCATCAGGGGCCACCAATGCAGCCTATCAGTGGCCACCAGTGCCGCCTCATCAGGGGCCACCAGTGCAGCCTATCAGTGGCCACCAGTGCCGCCTCATCAGGGGCCACCAGTGCAGCCTATCAGTTTCATACTATCACAGCTTAATAGTGTATGTGAGTTTTGTTTTCAGCCTGGAGCACTTTGCACATTCAGTGGAAGTTCATGTCCCGCAGAGTTTGCCTTGTTTTCAGCATTCATGAAGCACTTTATTCCATATCGATCTGTATATATCAACTGAATCCATGATAAGCACTTTATATTCTGCTTGGCACACACACAACAATAGTACTTGTACCTGCTGTCCTGTTCCCATCATCCTCCTCTCTCTCTCTCTCTCTCCTCCTATCATTACAGAGAGGCCCCGCCCCCATCTGGGGAGAAGCCGCACTGAGGAGGGTAGGCGGAGATTTAGGCTCCACCTCCATCAGTTCACCCGTGCACCCGGTCTGGCCGGTCACTCGCCAGCCATTTTATGGGGGCGTCAGTCGCTCCCAACCCCCGCCCTATACTGCCCATAATGTAAGCCAAATGCCGCACAGCAAGCTGGCCACCCGGGTTGTATTTGTGCGGGAGGCAGGAATCAGGAGCACAGGTCGGGGGTAGCTTTTTTTTCGTGCAGTGGATGGCTTTTTTTTCTTGCGGTGGGTGGCTTTTTTTTCGTGCGGTGGGTGGCTTTTTTTTCGTGCGGTGGGTGGCTTTTTTTTCGTGCGGTGGGTGGCTTTTTTTTCGTGCAGTGGGTGGCTTTTTTTTCGTGCGGTGGGTGGCTTTTTTTTCGTGCGGTGGGTGGCTTTTTTTTCGGGCGGTGGGTGGCTTTTTTTTCGTGCAGTGGGTGGCTTTTTTTTCGTGCGGTGGGTGGCTTTTTTTTCGGGCGGTGGGTGGCTTTTTTTTCGTGCGGTGGGTGGCTTTTTTTTCGTGCGGTGGGTGGCTTTTTTTTCGGGCGGTGGGTGGCTTTTTTTTCTTGCGGTGGGTGGCTTTTTTTTCGTGCGGTGGGTGGCTTTTTTTTCGTGCGGTGGGTGGCTTTTTTTTCGGGCGGTGGGTGGCTTTTTTTTCTTGCGGTGGGTGGCTTTTTTTTCGTGCAGTGGGTGGCTTTTTTTTCGTGCGGTGGGTGGCTTTTTTTTCGTGCAGTGGGTGGCTTTTTTTTCGTGCAGTGGGTGGCTTTTTTTTCTTGCGGTGGGTGGCTTTTTTTTCGTGCAGTGGGTGGCTTTTTTTTCGGGCGGTGGGTGGCTTTTTTTTCTTGCGGTGGGTGGCTTTTTTTTCTTGCGGTGGGTGGCTTTTTTTTCGTGCGGTGGGTGGCTTTTTTTTCGTGCGGTGGGTGGCTTTTTGCCGCCCCCCCCCACAAAGTGCCGCCGTAGGCCTTGTCGTCCTAGGCCAAGACACAGCACTGAGTTCAGGTAATCCGGTACATTTAGTGTGGGGGTGCCCCAAACTCCAGACATACTGGGAGGAGGAGCTGGTGGGCTTTCTGATGTAAATATTCCATTTATATACTTATTGGGTTATCTTCATCTTACTCTTTGCAGGTTTCCTATTCCTAATACTCTTTTTGTGGCAGACAAATTGGTGGACCTCTCCCTATCCTCTCGCTCTCTATAATTGGATTTTTGATCTCAACAGGCTTATCTAGTTTGAAAATTACCGTATATACTGGAGTATAAGTCGAGTTTTTCAGCACATTTTTTGTGTTGAAAGTGCCCCCCTCCACCTCCACTTATACTCGAGTCAAGCACTTTTCTGCAGCAAAAAATTTCATTTTCCGAACTGAATTTGGGGCCCCGTATCTCATGGTCACTTGGTGTTAGGAACCTCAAATTTGGTGTGCAAACCCAGTAGCACTGGTACCACAACATATCCAAAGCTGCAGTTCCTAGCACCAAGTGGCCTGGAGATACGGGGCCCCAAAATAGGTTCGGAAAATGTCATTCTCTATTGCAGAAAAGTGCTAGACATTTTCTGAACCGATTTTTGGGGCCCTGTATCTCGGGGCCACTTGGTGCTAGAAACTCCAGCTTTGGATATTTTATGGTGCTAGTTCTACTGGGTTTGCACACCACATTTGGGGTTCCTAGCATTAAGTGGCCCGGAGATACGGGGCCCCAAATTCAGTCAACTGTGTCCATCTGCAGCAATGTCATTTCGGGACCCTTTGGGTTCAGAGACCCCAAATTTTGGCTGCAGCTAGGGGGCATCTAGGAACCCTTAACTACCAAGTTTGAAGTTCAGGGGACTTATGGATGCAAATGGGCACAGTGAGGCTGCAAATAGGCACAGAGAGGCTGCAAATGGGCACAGTGAGGCTGCAAATGGGCACAGTGAGGCTGCAAATGGGCACAGTGAGGCTGCAGATGGGCACAGTGAGGCTGCAAATGGGCACAGTGAGGCTGCAAATGGGCATTGTTGACCCTCTTTTCCACTTACAGTAGCTGTGCATTTCTCACCCTCGTCTTATACTCGGGTCAATACGTTTTTCCCATTTTTTTGTGGTAAATTAGGGCCTCGACTTATACTCGGAAGGGCTTATACTCGAGTATATACGGTAAACATATTTTTTAACCTCTTCAATACAGGGAAGTTATACCCCCTTCCTGCCCAGACCAATTTCCAGCTTTCAGCGCTCTCACACTTTGAATGACAATTACACCGTCATGCTACACTATACCCAAAATAATTTTTTATCATTTTTTTTATACAAATAGAGCTTTCATTTGGTGGTATTTAATCACCACTGGGGTTTTTATTCTTTGCAATATAAGTAAAAAGAGAGCGAAAATTTTTAGTTTCTTTTATAAAATTTTGCAAATAAGTAATTTTTGTTAATAAATTAGGGCCAAAATTGGTACTGCTACATCTCTTTGGTAAAAATAACTCAAATTAGTGGATATTTTTTGGTCGGTGTGAAGATTATAGAGTCTACAAGCTACTTGGAAAGTAGACAGTCCAAGGTATTTAGTAAGAGGCGTGGTAAATTCTTGGGAAAATGAAGAAATTAATTAATATTTTTTTTTAAACACAATTGTCATAATAACAAGTTATTTCTCACACACAGCATATGCATACTTCCAATTACACCCCAAAACACATTTTACTACTCCTCCTGAGTATGGCGATACCAGATGTGTGAGACTTTTCCACAGCCTGGCCACATACAGAGGCCCAACATGCAGAGAGCACCTTCATGTGTTCTAGGGACATAAATTACACATCTAATTTCAATCCTACCTATCACATTTTTGAAGGCTCTGGAGCACCAGGACAATAGAATTACCCACAAAATGACACCATTTTGGAAAGCAAACACCTCAATGAATAATCTATGAGGCATTATGAGTCTTTTGAACATGTCATTTTTTTCCACAAGTTTTTGGAAAACGTGGAAAGAAAATGAAAACTTATTTTTTCTTACACAACATTGTCAATTTATAAGATATTTCCAACGCATGGCATGCATATAGCAAAAATTACACCGCAAAATACATTCTGATACTCCTCCTGAGTATGGTGATACCCCATGTGTGAGACTTTTACACAGCCTGGCCACTAGAGAGACCCAACATGCAGGGAGCACCATCAGGTGTTCTAGGAGCCAGTGGCATAGATAAGGGGGGAGTAAGGGGTGTTCAACCCCCCCCTGAGCATCCTGGCAAAATGCCCAGACAGTGTCCCTGCTGTTTAGCCTCAGCATCAGCACAGTAGAAGCAATCAGAGTTTCAGAGTGCAGCAGCCAGCCCTCCTTCTATTGTGCCCCACCCCCTCAGTTTAATAAGGGGTCCCCCTAAAAAGCATAAAATTACTGCGAGGTCTCAGATGCCGGCAATTGACAGTTCACAGTTGAGGGAACTCCTAAACTCCTCCTCGAGGTATCATATTACACAGCCGAAGGGGGAGTGAGGATGCATAAGTTTTCCTACTTTTGTGCCGTGCTGAATCTGAGGTCTGGTAAGTGGGGAGGCATTAATTTTCTGTTTTAGGAAGGAGGGAGTGAGAATTCCAGTCTGGGGGAGTTTCTTTTGGTGGGGGGGGTAAAGAAAGGGGGGGTTGCTTTTGGAGAAGGAGGAGTTTTGCCGCAGAGACACTGAGCCAGCTGCTCCTGCCCCCTCCACAGCCTGGCATTCCAGTGATCCAGGAGCAGCTGGCTCAGGGTCTCTGCAGACCTTTGGAATGCCAGGCTGTGGAGGGGGCAGGAGCAGCTGGCTCAGGGTCTCTGCAGACCTTTGGAATGCCAGGCTGTGGAGGGGGCAGGAGCGGCTGGCTCAGGGTCTCTGCAGACCTTTGGAATGCCAGGCTGTGGAGGGGGCAGGAGCGGCTGGCTCAGGGTCTCTGCAGACCTTTGGAATTCCAGGCTGTGGAGGGGGCAGGAGCGGCTGGCTCAGGGTCTCTGCAGACCTTTGGAATGCCAGGCTGTGGGGGGGGGCAGGAGCGGCTGGCTCTGGGTCTCTGCGGATCACTGGAATGCCAGGCTGTGGAGGGGGCATGAGCAGCTGGCTCAGGGTCTCTGAAGACCTTTGGAATGCCAGGCTGTGGGGGGGGGCAGGAGCGGCTGGCTCTGGGTCTCTGCGGATCACTGGAATGCCAGGCTGTGGAGGGGGCAGGAGCGGCTGGCTCAGGGTCTCTGCAGACCTTTGGAATGCCAGGCTGTGGAGGGGGCAGGAGCAGCTGGCTCAGGGTCTCTGCAGATCACTGGAATGCCAGGCTGTGGAGGGGGCAGGAGCGGCTGGCTCAGGGTCTCTGCAGATCACTGGAATGCCAGGCTGTGGAGGGGGCAGGAGCGGCTGGCTCAGGGTCTCTGCAGATCACTGGAATGCCAGGCTGTGGGGGGGGCAGGAGCGGCTGGCTCAGAGTCTCTGCTGATCACTGGAATGCCAGGCTATGGAGGGGGCAGGAGTGGCTGGCTCAGGGTCTCTGCGGATCACTGGAATGCCAGGCTGTGGAGGGGGCAGGAGTGGCTGGCTCAGGGTCTCTGCGGATCACTGGAATGCCAGGCTGTGGAGGGGGCAGGAGTGGCTGGCTCAGGGTCTCTGCGGATCACTGGAATGCCAGGCTGTGGAGGGGGCAGGAGCGGCTGGCTCAGGGTCTCTGAGGATCACTGGGATGCCAGGCTGTGGGGGGGGCAGGAGCGGCTGGCTCAGGGTCTCTGAGGATCACTGGTGTGACGGGAGGGCCCGTGGAACTCAGAATACATCTTATGTCTAAGTCACCCTGTGCCATCCTGGCAAAGGGTGAGTGAGAAAATATATCTTGGACTACTTAAAATGGGACAGTAATATTTGTCCACAATATCTCCCAGGATGTATGTAGAGACTATTATTGGTTTGGTTGATTCTGAACTCAACCTGTTAATTGAATGAGCTGATGACATTGTCCTCTATACAATGTAGGAGACGGGACGACTCCTATTGGAGCTCATGTTAATTAGGTTAATTAGGTTTTGTTTGTATTGTTAATTGTAATTAGCTCCAGCTATTGTGTTGATATAACTGTGTGAAGCTCGGTGACCACAAGTCTGGGCGAAAGGTCATGTCTCAGTCACCTAGGCTGTATAAAGGATTAGATAATTAGCTCATGTTAATTAAGTTACAGTTGTATTGTTAGAGGAGGTTCCAACAGCATATAAAGTCTTGTAATTTTGATTCTAAATAAAGTTAGTCCTGATGTACTCCAAGACTGGTGTTGTCTAGTTCTTGGCGGTTCCTATAGCCAGATCCATTGGACTCGTGTTCCAGAACTTAGGAAGCGGTATACAGACGGAAGCACTCAAGCGGAGTGTGGGACGTTCCGTGACAACTGGAATGCCAGGCTGTGGAGGGGGCAGGAGCGGCTGGCTCAGGGTATTTGCAGATCACTGGAATGCCAGGCTGTGGGGGGGGCAGGAGCGGCTGGCTCTGGGTCTCTGCGGATCACTGGAATGCCAGGCTGTGGAGGGGGCAGGAGCGGCTGGCTCTGGGTCTCTGCGGATCACTGGAATGCCAGGCTGTGGGGGGGGGGGGCAGGAGCGGCTGGCTCAGGGTCTCTGCAGACCTTTGGAATGCCAGGCTGTGGGGGGGGCAGGAGCGGCTGGCTCAGGGTCTCTGCTGATCACTGGAATGCCAGGCTGTGGAGGGGGCAGGAGCAGCTGGCTCTGGGTCTCTGCGGATCACTGGAATGCCAGGCTGTGGAGGGGGCAGGAGCAGCTGGCTCAGGGTCTCTGCAGACCTTTGGAATGCCAGGCTGTGGGGGGGGGGCAGGAGCGGCTGGCTCTGGGTCTCTGCGGATCACTGGAATGCCAGGCTGTGGAGGGGGCAGGAGCGGCTGGCTCAGGGTCTCTGCAGACCTTTGGAATGCCAGGCTGTGGAGGGGGCAGGAGCGGCTGGCTCAGGGTATCTGCAGATCACTGGAATGCCAGGCTGTGGAGGGGGCAGGAGAGGCTGGCTCAGGGTCTCTGCGGATCACTGGAATGCCAGGCTGTGGGGGGGGGCAGGAGCGGCTGGCTCAGGGTCTCTGCGGATCACTGGAATGCCAGGCTGTGGGGGGGACAGGAGCGGCTGGCTCAGGGTCTCTGCAGATCACTGGAATGCCAGGCTGTGGAGGGGGCAGGAGCAGCTGGCTCAGGGTCTCTGCTGATCACTGGAATGCCAGGCTGTGGAGGGGGCAGGAGCGGCTGGCTCAGGGTCTCTGCGGATCACTGGAATGCCAGGCTGTGGAGGGGGCAGGAGCGGCTGGCTCAGGGTCTCTGCAGACCTTTGGAATGCCAGGCTGTGGGGGGGGGGGCAGGAGCGGCTGGCTCAGGGTCTCTGCGGATCACTGGAATGCCAGGCTGTGGAGGGGGCAGGAGAGGCTGGCTCAGGGTCTCTGAGGATCACTGGAATGCCAGGCTGTGGAGGGGGCAGGAGCGGCTGGCTCAGGGTCTCTGCAGACCTTTGGAATGCCAGGCTGTGGGGGGGGGGGCAGGAGCGGCTGGCTCAGGGTCTCTGCGGATCACTGGAATGCCAGGCTGTGGAGGGGGCAGGAGAGGCTGGCTCAGGGTCTCTGAGGATCACTGGAATGCCAGGCTGTGGAGGGGGCAGGAGCGGCTGGCTCAGGGTCTCTGAGGATCACTGGAATGCCAGGCTGTGGGGGGGGCAGGAGCGGCTGGCTCAGGGTCTCTGAGGATCACTGGAATGCCAGGCTGTGGAGGGGGCAGGATCGGCTGGCTCAGGGTCTCTGAGGATCACTGGTGTGACGGGAGGGCCCGTGGAACTCAGAATACATCTTATGTCTAAGTCACCCTGTGCCAGTGAGAAAATATATCTTGGACTACTTAAAATGGGACAGTAATATTTGTCCACAATATCTCCCAGGATGTATGTAGGGACTATTATTGGTTTGTTTGATTCTGAACTCAACCTGTTAATTGAATGAGCTGATCACATTGTCCTCTATACAATGTAGGAGACGGGACGACTCCTATTGGAGCTCATGTTAATTAGGTTAATTAGGTTTTGTTTGTATTGTTAATTGTAATTAGCTCCAGCTATTGTGTTGATATAACTGTGTGAAGCTCGGTGACCACAAGTCTGGGCGAAAGGTCATGTCTCAGTCACCTAGGCTGTATAAAGGATTAGATAATTAGCTCATGTTAATTAAGTTACAGTTGTATTGTTAGAGGAGGTTCCAACAGCATATAAAGTCTTGTAATTTTGATTCTAAATAAAGTTAGTCCTGATGTACTCCAAGACTGGTGTTGTCTAGTTTTTGGCGGTTCCTATAGCCAGATCCATTGGACTCGTGTTCCAGAACTTAGGAAGCGGTATACAGACGGAAGCACTCAAGCGGAGTGTGGGACGTTCCGTGACAACTGGAATGCCAGGCTGTGGAGGGGGCAGGAGCGGCTGGCTCAGGGTCTCTGAGGATCACTGGAATGCCAGGCTGTGGAGGGGGCAGGAGCGGCTGGCTCAGGGTCTCTGAGGATCACTGGAATGCCAGGCTGTGGAGGGGGCAGGAGCGGCTGGCTCAGGGTCTCTGAGGATCACTGGAATGCCAGGCTGTGGGGGGGGCAGGAGCGGCTGGCTCAGGGTCTCTGCAGATCACTGGAATGCCAGGCTGTGGAGGGGGCAGGAGCGGCTGGCTCAGGGTCTCTGCGGATCACTGGAATGCCAGGCTGTGGGGGGGGCAGGAGCGGCTGGCTCAGGGTCTCTGCGGATCACTGGAATGCCAGGCTGTGGAGGGGGCAGGAGCGGCTGGCTCAGGGTCTCTGCAGATCACTGGAATGCCAGGCTGTGGAGGGGGCAGGAGCAGCTGGCTCAGGGTCTCTGCAGACCTTTGGAATGCCAGGCTGTGGGGGGGGGCAGGAGCGGCTGGCTCTGGGTCTCTGCGGATCACTGGAATGCCAGGCTGTGGAGGGGGCAGGAGCGGCTGGCTCAGGGTCTCTGCAGACCTTTGGAATGCCAGGCTGTGGGGGGGGCAGGAGCGGCTGGCTCAGGGTCTCTGCAGATCACTGGAATGCCAGGCTGTGGAGGGGGCAGGAGCGGATGGCTCAGGGTCTCTGCAGACCTTTGGAATGCCAGGCTGTGGAGGGGGCAGGAGCGGCTGGCTCTGGGTCTCTGCGGATCACTGGAATGCCAGGCTGTGGAGGGGGCAGGAGCGGCTGGCTCAGGGTCTCTGCGGATCACTGGAATGCCAGGCTGTGGAGGGGGCAGGAGCGGCTGGCTCAGGGTCTCTGCGGATCACTGGAATGCCAGGCTGTGGAGGGGGCAGGAGAGGCTGGCTCAGGGTCTCTGCGGATCACTGGAATGCCAGGCTGTGGAGGGGGCAGGAGCGGCTGGCTCAGGGTCTCTGCGGATCACTGGAATGCCAGGCTGTGGAGGGGGCAGGAGCAGCTGGCTCAGGGTCTCTGAGGATCACTGGAATGCCAGGCTGTGGAGGGGGCAGGAGCGGCTGGCTCAGGGTCTCTGCGGATCACTGGAATGCCAGGCTGTGGAGGGGGCAGGAGCAGCTGGCTCAGGGTCTCTGAGGATCACTGGAATGCCAGGCTGTGGAGGGGGCAGGAGCGGCAGGCTCAGGGTCTCTGAGGATCACTGGTGTGACGGGAGGGCCCGTGGAACTCAGAATACATCTTATGTCTAAGTCACCCTGTGCCAGTGAGAAAATATATCTTGGATTACTTAAAATGGGACAGTAATATTTGTCCACAATATCTCCCAGGATGTATGTAGAGACTATTATTGGTTTGGTTGATTCTGAACTCAACCTGTTAATTGAATGAGCTGATCACATTGTCCTCTATACAATGTAGGAGACGGGACGACTCCTATTGGAGCTCATGTTAATTAGGTTAATTAGGTTTTGTTTGTATTGTTAATTGTAATTAGCTCCAGCTATTGTGTTGATATAACTGTGTGAAGCTCGGTGCCCACAAGTCTGGGCGAAAGGTCATGTCTCAGTCACCTAGGCTGTATAAAGGATTAGATAATTAGCTCATGTTAATTAAGTTACAGTTGTATTGTTAGAGGAGGTTCCAACAGCATATAAAGTCTTGTAATTTTGATCCTAAATAAAGTTAGTCCTGATGTACTCCAAGACTGGTGTTGTCTAGTTCTTGGCGGTTCCTATAGCCAGATCCATTGGACTCGTGTTCCAGAACTTAGGAAGCGGTATACAGACGGAAGCACTCAAGCGGAGTGTGGGACGTTCCGTGACAACTGGAATGCCAGGCTGTGGGGGGGACAGGAGCGGCTGGCTCAGGGTCTCTGAGGATCACTGGAATGCCAGGCTGTGGAGGGGGCAGGAGCGGCTGGCTCAGGGTCTCTGAGGATCACTGGAATGCCAGGCTGTGGAGGGGGCAGGAGCGGCTGGCTCAGGGTCTCTGCTGATCACTGGAATGCCAGGCTGTGGAGGGGGCAGGAGCGGCTGGCTCAGGGTCTCTGCAGATCACTGGAATGCCAGGCTGTGGAGGGGGCAGGAGCAGCTGGCTCTGGGTCTCTGCGGATCACTGGAATGCCAGGCTGTGGAGGGGGCAGGAGCAGCTGGCTCAGGGTCTCTGCAGACCTTTGGAATGCCAGGCTGTGGGGGGGGGGCAGGAGCGGCTGGCTCTGGGTCTCTGCGGATCACTGGAATGCCAGGCTGTGGAGGGGGCATGAGCAGCTGGCTCAGGGTCTCTGAAGACCTTTGGAATGCCAGGCTGTGGGGGGGGGCAGGAGCGGCTGGCTCAGGGTCTCTGCAGACCTTTGGAATGCCAGGCTGTGGAGGGGGCAGGAGCGGCTGGCTCAGGGTCTCTGCAGATCACTGGAATGCCAGGCTGTGGAGGGGGCAGGAGAGGTTGGCTCAGGGTCTCTGCGGATCACTGGAATGCCAGGCTGTGGGGGGGACAGGAGCGGCTGGCTCAGGGTCTCTGCAGATCACTGGAATGCCAGGCTGTGGAGGGGGCAGGAGCAGCTGGCTCAGGGTCTCTGCTGATCACTGGAATGCCAGGCTGTGGAGGGGGCAGGAGCGGCTGGCTCAGGGTCTCTGCAGACCTTTGGAATGCCAGGCTGTGGGGGGGGCAGGAGCGGCTGGCTCAGGGTCTCTGCAGACCTTTGGAATGCCAGGCTGTGGAGGGGGCAGGAGCGGCTGGCTCAGGGTCTCTGCAGATCACTGGAATGCCAGGCTGTGGAGGGGGCAGGAGAGGTTGGCTCAGGGTCTCTGCGGATCACTGGAATGCCAGGCTGTGGGGGGGGCAGGAGCGGCTGGCTCAGGGTCTCTGCGGATCACTGGAATGCCAGGCTGTGGAGGGGGCAGGAGCAGCTGGCTCAGGGTCTCTGCGGATCACTGGAATGCCAGGCTGTGGAGGGGGCAGGAGCGGCTGGCTCAGGGTCTCTGCAGACCTTTGGAATGCCAGGCTGTGGGGGGGGCAGGAGCGGTTGGCTCAAGGTCTCTGCAGATCACTGGAATGCCAGGCTGTGGAGGGGGCAGGAGCGGTTTGCTCAGGGTCTCTGCTGATCATTGGAATGCCAGGCTGTGGAGGGGGCAGGAGCGGTTTGCTCAGGGTCTCTGCGGATCACTGGAAGAAGAATAACATAGAAGTCTGGGGGAAACCAGTGGGACCCAGGAACCCCCATCAACTGTCCAGGGAAATCTGGTGGAAACCAATGGAAACAGATACCCCCATATAATGTCCAGGGAAGTTTGGAGGAAACCAGTGGGACCCAGGTACCCCACCTACTGTCCGGAAAAGTCTGGGGGATTCCAGTGGGACCCAGGTACCCCCATCTACTGTCTAGGTAAGTCTGGGGGATACCATTGGGACCCAGGTACCCCCATCTACTGTCCAGGGAAGTCTGGGGGATACCAGTGGGCCCAGGTACCTCCATCTGCTGTCCAGAGAAGTCTGGGGGATACCAGTGGGACCCAGGTACCCCCATCTACTGTCCAGAGAAGTCTGGTGGAAACCAGTGGGACCCAGGTACCCCATCTACTGTCCAGAGAAGTCTGGGGGATACCAGTGGGACCCAGGTACCCCCATGAACTGTCCAGAGAAGTCTGGTGGAAACCAGTGGAACCCAGGTACCCCCATCTACTGTCCGGAGAAGTCTAGTGGAAACCAGTGGGACCCAGGTACCCCCATCTACTGTCGAGAGAAGTCTGGTGGAAACCACTGGGACCCAGGTACCACAATCTACTGTCTGGAGAAATCTGGTGGAAACCAGTGGGACCCAGGTACCCCCATCTACTGTCCGGAGAAGTCTGCTGGAAACCAGTGGGACCCAGGTACCCCTATCTACTGTCTGTAGAAGTCTGGTGGAAACCAGTGGGACCCAGGTACCCCCATCTACTGTCCGGAGAAGTCTGCTGGAAACCAGTGGGACCCAGGTACCCCTATCTACTGTCTGTAGAAGTCTGGTGGAAACCCGTGGGACCCAGGTACCCCCATCTACTGTCTGTAGAAGTCTGGTGGAAACCAGTGGGACCCAGGTACCCCCATCTAATGTCTGTAGAAGTCTGGTGGAAACCAGTGGGACCCAGGTACCCACATCTACTGTCTGTAGAAGTCTGGTGGAAACCAGTGGGACCCAGGTACCCCCATCTACTGTCCAGAGAAGTCTGGTGGAAACCAGTGGGACCCAGGTACCCCTAGCTACTGTCTGAAGAAGTCTGGTGGAAACCAGTGGGACCCAGGTACCCCCATCTACTGTCCTGAGAAGTCTTTTGGAAAACAGGGGAACCCAGGTACCCCCATCTACTGTCAGGATAAGTCTGGTGGAAACCAGTGGGACCCAGGTACCCCCATCTACTGTCCTGAGAAGTCTTTTGGAAACCAGTGGAACCCAGGTACCCCCATCTACTGTCAGGATAAGTCTGGTGGAAACCAGTGGGACCCAGGTACCCCCATCTACTGTCCTGAGAAGTCTTTTGGAAACCAGTGGAACCCAGGTACCCCCATCTACTGTCAGGATAAGTCTGGTGGAAACCAGTGGAACCCAGGTACCCCCATCTACTGTCCGGAGAAGTCTGGTGGAAACCAGTGGGACCCAGGTACCCCCATCTACTGTCTGTAGAAGTCTGGTGGAAACCAGTGGGACCCAGGTACCCCCATCTACTGTCCAGAGAAGTCTGGTGGGAACCAGTGGAACCCAGGTACCCCATCTACTGTCCGGAGAAGTCTGGTGGGAACCAGTGGGACCCAGGTAACCCCATCTACTGTCTGGAGAAGTCTGGGGGAACCAGTGGGACCCAGGTACACCCATCTACTGTCAGGATAAGTCTGGTGGAAACCAATGGGACCCAGGTACCCCCATCTACTGTCCGGAGAAGTCTGGTGGAAACCAGTGGGACCCAGGTACCCCCATCTACTGTCTGTAGAAGTCTGGTGGAAACCAGTGGGACCCAGGTACCCCCATCTACTGTCCGGAGAAGTCTGGTGGAAACCAGGGGGATCCAGGTACCCCCATCTACTGTCTTTAGAAGTCTGGTGGAAACCAATGGGACCCAGGTACATCCATCTACTGTTTTTAGAAGTCTGGTGGAAACCAGTGGGACCCAGGTACCCCCATCTACTGTCAGGAGAAGTCTGGTGGAAACCAGTGGGACCCAGGTACCCCCATCTACTGTCTGTAGACGTCTGGTGCAAACCAGTGGGACCCAGGTACCCCCATCTACTGTCCGGAGAAGTCTGGTGGAAACCAGTGGGACCCAGGTACCCCCATCTACTGTGCTGAGAAGTCTTTTGGAAACCAGTGGAACCCAGGTACCCCCATCTACTGTCAGGATAAGTCTGGTGGAAACCAGTGGGACCCAGGTACCCCCATCTACTGTTCAGAGAAGTGTGGTGGAAACCAGTGGGACCCAGGTACCCCCATCTACTGTCTGTAGAAGTCTGGTGGAAACCACTGGGACCCAGGTACCCCCATCTTCTGTCTGGAGAAATCTGGTGGAAACCAGTGGGACCCAGGTACCCCCATCTACTGTCTGTAGATGTCCGGTGGAAACCAGTGGGACCCAGGTACCCCATCTACTGTCTGGAGAAATCTGGTGGAAACCAGTGGGACCCAGGTACCCCCATCTACTGTCTGTAGAAGTGTGGTGGGAACCAGTGGGACCCAGGTACCCCCATCTACTGTCCAGAGAAGTGTGGTGGAAACCAGTGGGACCCAGGTACCCCCATCTACTGTCTGTAGAAGTCTGGTGGAAACCACTGGGACCCAGGTACCCCCATCTACTGTCTGGAGAAATCTGGTGGAAACCAGTGGGACCCAGGTACCCCCATCTACTGTCTGTAGAAGTCTGGTGGGAACCAGTGGGACCCAGGTACCCCCATCTACTGTCCGGAGAAGTCTGGTGGAAACCAGTGGGACCCAGGTACCCCCATCTACTGTCCGGAGAAGTCTGGTGGAAACCAGTGGGACCCAGGTACCCCCATCTACTGTCCTGAGAAGTCTTTTGGAAACCAGTGAAACCCAGGTACCCCCATCTACTGTCCGGAGAAGTCTGGTGGGAACCAGTGGAACGCAGGTACCCCATCTACTGTCCGGAGAAGTCTGGTGGGAACCAGTGGGACCCACGTACCCCCATCTACTGTCCGGAGAAGTCTGGTGGGAACCAGTGGGACCCAGGTACCCCCATCTACTGTCCGGAGAAGTCTGGTGGGAACCAGTGGGACCCAGGTATCCCCATCTACTGTCCGGAGAAGTCTGGTGGAAACCACTGGGTCCCAGGTACCCCCATCTACTGTCTGGAGAAATCTGGTGGAAACCAGTGGGACCCAGGTACCCCCATCTACTGTCTGTAGCAGTCTGGTGGAAACCAGTGGGACCCAGGTACCCCCATCTTCTGTCCGGAGAAGTCTGGTGGGAACCAGTGGAACCCAGGTACCCCATCTACTGTCTGGAGAAATCTGGTGGAAACCAGTGGGACCCAGGTACCCCCATCTACTGTCTGTAGAAGTTTGGTGGAAACCAGTGGGACCCAGGTACCCCCATCTACTGTCCGGAGAAGTCTGGTGGGAACCAGTTGAACCCAGGTACCCCATCTACTGTCCGGAGAAGTCTGGTGGGAACCAGTGGGACCTAGGTACCCCCATCTACTGTCCGGAGAAGTCTGGTGGGAACCAGTGGGACCCAGGTATCCCCATCTACTGTCCGGAGAAGTCTGGTGGAAACCACTGGGACCCAGGTACCCCCATCTACTGTCTGGAGAAATCTGGTGGAAACCAGTGGGACCCAGGTACCCCCATCTACTGTCTGTAGCAGTCTGGTGGAAACCAGTGGGACCCAGGTACATCCATCTACTGTCCGGAGAAGTCTGGTGGGAACCAGTGGAACCCAGGTACCCCATCTACTGTCTGGAGAAATCTGCTGGAAACCAGTGGGACCCAGGTACCCCCATCTACTGTCTGTAGAAGTCTGGTGGAAACCAGTGGGACCCAAGTACCCCCATCTACTGTCCGGAGAAGTCTGGTGGGAACCAGTGCAACCCAGGTACCCCATCTACTGTCCGGAGAAATCTGCTGGAAACCAGTTGGACCCAGGTACCCCCATCTACTGTATGTAGAAGTCTGGTGGAAACCAGTGGGACCCAGGTACCCCCATCTACTGTCCGGAGAAGTCTGGTGGGAACCAGTGCAACCCAGGTACCCCGTCTACTGTCCGGAGAAATCTGGTGGAAACCAGTGGGACCCAGGTACCCCCATCTACTGTCTGTAGAAGTCTGGTGGAAACCAGTGGGACCCAGGTACCCCCATCTACTGTCTGGAGAAGTCTGGTGGGAGCCAGTGGGACCCAAGTACCCAATCTACTGTTCCGGAGAAATCTGGTGGAAACCTGTGGGACCCAGGTACCCCTATCTACTGTCTGTAGAAGTCTGGTGGAAACCAGTGGGACCCAGGTACCCCCATCTACTGTCCGGAGAAGTCTGCTGGAAACCAGTGGGACCCAGGTACCCCTATCTACTGTCTGTAGAAGTCTGGTGGAAACCCGTGGGACCCAGGTACCCCCATCTACTGTCTGTAGAAGTCTGGTGGAAACCAGTGGGACCCAGGTACCCCCATCTAATGTCTGTAGAAGTCTGGTGGAAACCAGTGGGACCCAGGTACCCCCATCTACTGTCTGTAGAAGTCTGGTGGAAACCAGTGGGACCCAGGTACCCCCATCTACTGTCCAGAGAAGTCTGGTGGAAACCAGTGGGACCCAGGTACCCCTATCTACTGTCTGAAGAAGTCTGGTGGAAACCAGTGGGACCCAGGTACCCCCATCTACTGTCTGTAGAAGTGTGGTGGGAACCAGTGGGACCCAGGTACCCCCATCTACTGTCCGGAGAAGTCTGGTGGAAACCAGTGGGACCCAGGTACCCCCATCTACTGTCTGTAGAAGTCTGGTGGAAACCAGTGGGACCCAGGTACATCCATCTACTGTCTGTAGAAGTGTGGTGGAAACCAGTGGGACCCAGGTACCCCCATCTACTGTCTGTAGAAGTGTGGTGGGAACCAGTGGGACCCAGGTACCCCCATCTACTGTCCGGAGAAGTCTGGTGGAAACCAGTGGGACCCAGGTACCCCCATCTACTGTCTGTAGAAGTCTGGTGGAAACCAGTGAGACCCAGGTACCCCCATCTACTGTCCAGAGAAGTCTGTTGGAAACCAGTGGGACCCAGGTACCCCCATCTACTGTCTGTAGATGTCTGGTGGAAACCAGTGGGACCCAGGTACCCCCATCTACTGTCCAGAGAAGTCTGGTGGAAACCAGTGGGACCCAGGTACCCCATCTACTGTCCAGAGAAGTCTGGGGGATACCAGTGGGACCCAGGTACCCCCATCTACTGTCTGTAGAAGTGTGGTGGGAACCAGTGGGACCCAGGTACCCCCATCTACTGTCCGGAGAAGTCTGGTGGAAACCAGTGGAACCCAGGTACCCCTATCTACTGTCTGTAGAAGTCTGGTGGAAACCAGTGAGACCCAGGTACCCCCATCTACTGTCCAGAGAAGTCTGTTGGAAACCAGTGGGACCCAGGTACCCCCATCTACTGTCTGTAGATGTCTGGTGGAAACCAGTGGGACCCAGGTACCCCCATCTACTGTCTGTAGCAGTCTGGTGGAAACCAGTGGGACCCAGGTACCCCCATCTACTGTCCAGAGAAGTCTGGTGGAAACCAGTGGGACCCAGGTACCCCATCTACTGTCCAGAGAAGTCTGGGGGATACCAGTGGGACCCAGGTACCCCCATCTACTGTCTGTAGAAGTCTAGTGGAAACCAGTGGGACCCAGGTACCCCCATCTACTGTCTGTAGAAGTGTGGTGGGAACCAGTGGGACCCAGGTACCCCCATCTACTGTCCGGAGAAGTCTGCTGGAAACCAGTGGGACCCAGGTACCCCTATCTACTGTCTGTAGAAGTCTGGTGGAAACCAGTGGGACCCAGGTACCCCCATCTACTGTCCGGAGAAGTCTGCTGGAAACCAGTGGGACCCAGGTACCCCTATCTACTGTCTGTAGAAGTCTGGTGGAAACCAGTGGGACCCAGGTACCCCCATCTACTGTCCGGAGAAGTCTGCTGGAAACCAGTGGGACCCAGGTACCCCTATCTACTGTCTGTAGAAGTCTGGTGGAAACCCGTGGGACCCAGGTACCCCCATCTACTGTCTGTAGAAGTCTGGTGGAAACCAGTGGGACCCAGGTACCCCCATCTACTGTCTGTAGAAGTCTGGTGGAAACCAGTGGGACCCAGGTACCCCCATCTAATGTCTGTAGAAGTCTGGTGGAAACCAGTGGGACCCAGGTACCCACATCTACTGTCTGTAGAAGTCTGGTGGAAACCAGTGGGACCCAGGTACCCCCATCTACTGTCCAGAGAAGTCTGGTGGAAACCAGTGGGACCCAGGTACCCCTAGCTACTGTCTGAAGAAGTCTGGTGGAAACCAGTGGGACCCAGGTACCCCCATCTACTGTCTGTAGAAGTGTGGTGGGAACCAGTGGGACCCAGGTACCCCCATCTACTGTCCGGAGAAGTCTGGTGGAAACCAGTGGGACCCAGGTACCCCCATCTACTGTCTGTAGAAGTCTGGTGGAAACCAGTGAGACCCAGGTACCCCCATCTACTGTCCAGAGAAGTCTGTTGGAAACCAGTGGGACCCAGGTACCCCCATCTACTGTCTGTAGATGTCTGGTGGAAACCAGTGGGACCCAGGTACCCCCATCTACTGTCCAGAGAAGTCTGGTGGAAACCAGTGGGACCCAGGTACCCCATCTACTGTCCAGAGAAGTCTGGGGGATACCAGTGGGACCCAGGTACCCCCATCTACTGTCTGTAGAAGTGTGGTGGGAACCAGTGGGACCCAGGTACCCCCATCTACTGTCCGGAGAAGTCTGGTGGAAACCAGTGGGACCCAGGTACCCCCATCTACTGTCTGTAGAAGTCTGGTGGAAACCAGTGGGACCCAGGTACCCCCATCTACTGTCTGTAGAAGTCTGGTGGAAACCAGTGGGACCCAGGTACCCCCATCTACTGTCTGTAGAAGTCTGGTGGAAACCAGTGGGACCCAGGTACCCCCATCTACTGTCTGTAGAAGTCTGGTGGAAACCAGTGGGACCCAGGTACCCCTATCTACTGTCTGTAGAAGTCTGGTGGAAACCAGTGAGACCCAGGTACCCCCATCTACTGTCCAGAGAAGTCTGTTGGAAACCAGTGGGACCCAGGTACCCCCATCTACTGTCTGTAGATGTCTGGTGGAAACCAGTGGGACCCAGGTACCCCCATCTACTGTCCGGAGAAGTCTGGTGGAATGTACGATAATCGGAACGTTAGTACAGAGCTTTTGAGAGCTGATCATGACAATTTTTCGTATGATAGCAGATTGTATGATTTCTGTTTAATCGGTACAGTTGTCGTCTGAAAATACATTAAAACACACGACATCACTTCCTATATTTGTTCTGTTGTGCGAGAATTTTCCTAACTTTAGTAAATTTTTCATATTTGATATTTGACTAGAATGCAAAAAAACCTGACGATCGCATGTCCGATATTCGGATGATGTGTACATTAAGAAAATGTCAGGAAAGACCTACGAGAACAGCAGAACTTTATTTGGGGCAATCAGAGGCACAAATGATGTTCAGTGTATACCGAGTCCGATAATTGTGAACACGGCGACATCCCCCGATATAAGAGGGGTGCACTCATGTGACCAGAGGAGTTTACTTCACCTATACAGTGTATAGGTGAGATATATATATATATATACAGTGTATAGGTGAGATATATATATATATACAGTGTATAGGTGAGATATATATATATATATACAGTGTATAGGTGAGATATATATATATATACAGTGTATAGGTGAGATATATATATATATACAGTGTATAGGTGAGATATATATATATATACAGTGTATAGGTGAGATATATATATATATATACAGTGTATAGGTGAGATATATATATATATACAGTGTATAGGTGATCTATATATATATATACAGTGTATAGGTGAGATATATATATATATACAGTGTATAGGTGAGATATATATATATATACAGTGTATAGGTGATCTATATATATATATACAGTGTATAGGTGATCTATATATATATATACAGTGTATAGGTGAGATATATATATATATACAGTGTATAGGTGAGATATATATATATATACAGTGTATAGGTGAGATATATATATATATACAGTGTATAGGTGAGATATATATATATATACAGTGTATAGGTGATCTATATATATATATACAGTGTATAGGTGAGATATATATATATATACAGTGTATAGGTGAGATATATATATATATACAGTGTATAGGTGATCTATATATATATATACAGTGTATAGGTGATCTATATATATATATACAGTGTATAGGTGAGATATATATATATATACAGTGTATAGGTGAGATATATATATATATACAGTGTATAGGTGATCTATATATATATATACAGTGTATAGGTGATCTATATATATATATACAGTGTATAGGTGAGATATATATATATATACAGTGTATAGGTGATCTATATATATATATACAGTGTATAGGTGAGATATATATATATATACAGTGTATAGGTGAGATATATATATATATACAGTGTATAGGTGATCTATATATATATATACAGTGTATAGGTGATCTATATATATATATACAGTGTATAGGTGAGATATATATATATATACAGTGTATAGGTGAGATATATATATATATACAGTGTATAGGTGAGATATATATATATATACAGTGTATAGGTGAGATATATATATATATACAGTGTATAGGTGATCTATATATATATATACAGTGTATAGGTGAGATATATATATATATACAGTGTATAGGTGAGATATATATATATATACAGTGTATAGGTGATCTATATATATATATACAGTGTATAGGTGATCTATATATATATATACAGTGTATAGGTGAGATATATATATATATACAGTGTATAGGTGAGATATATATATATATACAGTGTATAGGTGATCTATATATATATATACAGTGTATAGGTGATCTATATATATATATACAGTGTATAGGTGAGATATATATATATATACAGTGTATAGGTGAGATATATATATATATACAGTGTATAGGTGAGATATATATATATACAGTGTATAGGTGAGATATATATATATACAGTGTATAGGTGATCTATATATATATATATACAGTGTATAGGTGATCTATATATATATATACAGTGTATAGGTGATCTATATATATATATACAGTGTATAGGTGAGATATATATATATATATATATATATATATATATATATATACACAGTGGAGGATCTCTCCGGTAGGGGTCGCTGTGTCTCTCTGTCTCTCGGGTTGTAGTTCTCCTCCCGGTCGGAGGTGTCGCTGTGGAGAAGATTTCTGATATTTCTGATCACGTGACGGAGCCGGAAGTGATTTGATCGGAGCGGCGGGAAGATCGGTGAGTGAAGATCGGAGAGAGATCGGAGGAGAGGAGGGGGCGGGGAGAGATCGGAGGAGGGGGCGGGGAGAGATCGGAGGAGGGGGCGGGGAGAGATCGGAGAAGAGGAGGGGGCGGGGAGAGATCGGAGGAGGGGGCGGGGAGAGATCGGAGGAGGGGGCGGGGTGACTCCTCTGTGTGCGAAGATCTGAGATGAGGAGGAAATGAGAAGACTGCGAGTCTATAGAGGGCGGAGATATCACTGCCCCGCCCCCTTCACCCTCACAGCCCCGCCCCCTTCACCCTCACAGCCCCGCCCCCTTCACCCTAACAGCGCCTTCTCTTCCCATCACACCCCTCCCCTTCTCATTACAGCTCCTCCCCTTCACAGCCACACCCCTTCTCATTACAGCTCCTCCCCTTCACAGCCACACCCCTTCTCATTACAGCTCCTCCCCTTCACAGCCACGCCCCTTCTCATTACAGCTCCTCCCCTTCACAGCCACGCCCCTTCTCATTACAGCTCCTCCCCTTCTCATTACAGCTCCTCCCCTTCACAGCCACACCCCTTCTCATTACAGCTCCTCCCCTTCACAGCCACGCCCCTTCTCATTACAGCTCCTCCCCTTCACAGCCACACCCCTTCTCATTACAGCTCCTCCCCTTCACAGCCACGCCCCTTCTCATTACAGCTCCTCCCCTTCTCATAACAGCGCCTCCCCTTCACAGCCACGCCCCTTCTCATTACAGCCCCTCCCCTTCACAGCCACGCCCCTTCTCATTACAGCTCCTCCCCTTCTCATAACAGCTCCTCCCCTTCACAGCCACGCCCCTTCTCATTAAAGCCCCTCCCCTTCTCATTACAGCTCCTCCCCTTCACAGCCACACCCCTTCTCATTACAGCTCCTCCCCTTCACAGCCACGCCCCTTCTCACTAAAGCTCCTCCCCTTCTCATTACAGCTCCTCCCCTTCACAGCCACGCCCCTTCTCATTACAGCTCCTCCCCTTCACATTACAGCTCCACAGCCACGCCCCTTCTCATTAAAGCTCCTCCCCTTCTCATTACAGCTCCTCCCCTTCTCATAACAGCGCCTCCCCTTCACAGCCACGCCCCTTCTCATTACAGCTCCTCCCCTTCACAGCCACGCCCCTTCTCATTACAGCTCCTCCCCTTCTCATAACAGCTCCTCCCCTTCACAGCCACGCCCCTTCTCATTAAAGCCCCTCCCCTTCTCATTACAGCTCCTCCCCTTCACAGCCACACCCCTTCTCATTACAGCTCCTCCCCTTCACAGCCACGCCCCTTCTCACTAAAGCTCCTCCCCTTCTCATTACAGCTCCTCCCCTTCACAGCCACGCCCCTTCTCATTACAGCTCCTCCCCTTCACATTACAGCTCCACAGCCACGCCCCTTCTCATTAAAGCTCCTCCCCTTCTCATTACAGCTCCTCCCCTTCTCATAACAGCGCCTCCCCTTCACAGCCACGCCCCTTCTCATTACAGCTCCTCCCCTTCACAGCCACGCCCCTTCTCATTACAGCTCCTCCCCTTCTCATAACAGCTCCTCCCCTTCACAGCCACGCCCCTTCTCATTAAAGCCCCTCCCCTTCTCATTACAGCTCCTCCCCTTCACAGCCACACCCCTTCTCATTACAGCTCCTCCCCTTCACAGCCACGCCCCTTCTCACTAAAGCTCCTCCCCTTCTCATTACAGCTCCTCCCCTTCACAGCCACGCCCCTTCTCATTACAGCTCCTCCCCTTCACATTACAGCTCCACAGCCACGCCCCTTCTCATTAAAGCTCCTCCCCTTCTGATTACAGCTCCTCCCCTTCACAGCCACACCCCTTCTCATTACAGCTCCTCCCCTTCACAGCCACACCCCTTCTCATTACAGCTCCTCCCCTTCTCATTACAGCTCCTCCCCTTCACAGCCACACCCCTTCTCATTACAGCTCCTCCCCTTCTCATTACAGCTCCTCCCTTTCACAGCCACGCCCCTTCTCATTAAAGCTCCTCCCCTTCTCATTACAGCACCTCCCTTTCACAGCCACACCCCTTCTCATTACAGCTCCTCCCTTTCACAGCCACGCCCCTTCTCATTAAAGCTCCTCCCCTTCTCATTACAGCTCCTCCCCTTCACAGCCACACCCCTTCTCATTACAGCTCCTCCCCTTCTCATTACAGCTCCTCCCCTTCACAGCCACGCCCCTTCTCATTACAGCTCCTCCCCTTCACATTACAGCTCCACAGCCACACCCCTTCTCATTAAAGCCCCTCCCTTTCTCATTACAGCACCTCCCTTTCACAGCCACGCCCCTTCTCATTAAAGCTCCTCCCCTTCACATTACAGCTCCTCCCCTTCACAGCCACGCCCCTTCTCATTACAGCTCATCCCCTTCACAGCCACGCCCCCTTCTCATAACAACTCCTCCCCTTCACAGCCACGCCCCTTCTCATTACAGCACCTCCCTTTCACAGCTCCTCCCCTTCACATTACAGCTCCTCCCCTTCACAGCCACGCCCCTTCTTATTACAGCTCCTCCCCTTCACAGCCATGCCCCTTCTCATTAAAGCCCCTCCCCTTCTCATTACAGCACCTCCCTTTCACAGCCACACCCCTTCTCATTACAGCTCCTCCCCTTCACAGCCACGCCCCTTCTCATTACAGCTCATCCCCTTCACAGCCACACCCCTTCTCATTACAGCTCCTCCCCTTCACAGCCACGCCCCTTCTCATTAAAGCCCCTCCCCTTCTCATTACAGCTCATCCCCTTCACAGCCACACCCCTTCTCATTACAGCTCCTCCCCTTCACAGCCACGCCCCTTCTCACTAAAGCTCCTCCCCTTCTCATTACAGCTCCTCCCCTTCACAGCCACGCCCCTTCTCATTACAGCTCCTCCCCTTCACATTACAGCTCCACAGCCACGCCCCTTCTCATTAAAGCTCCTCCCCTTCTGATTACAGTTCCTCCCCTTCACAGCCACACCCCTTCTCATTACAGCTCCTCCCCTTCACAGCCACACCCCTTCTCATTACAGCTCCTCCCCTTCTCATTACAGCTCCTCCCCTTCACAGCCACACCCCTTCTCATTACAGCTCCTCCCCTTCACAGCCACACCCCTTCTCATTACAGCTCCTCCCCTTCTCATTACAGCTCCTCCCCTTCACAGCCACACCCCTTCTCATTAAAGCCCCTCCCTTTCTCATTACAGCACCTCCCTTTCACAGCCACGCCCCTTCTCATTAAAGCTCCTCCCCTTCACATTACAGCTCCTCCCCTTCACAGCCACGCCCCTTCTCATTACAGCTCATCCCCTTCACAGCCACGCCCCCTTCTCATAACAACTCCTCCCCTTCACAGCCACGCCCCTTCTCATTACAGCACCTCCCTTTCACAGCTCCTCCCCTTCACATTACAGCTCCTCCCCTTCACAGCCACGCCCCTTCTTATTACAGCTCCTCCCCTTCACAGCCATGCCCCTTCTCATTAAAGCCCCTCCCCTTCTCATTACAGCACCTCCCTTTCACAGCCACACCCCTTCTCATTACAGCTCCTCCCCTTCACAGCCACGCCCCTTCTCATTACAGCTCATCCCCTTCACAGCCACACCCCTTCTCATTACAGCTCCTCCCCTTCACAGCCACACCCCTTCTCATTACAGCCACACCCCTTCTCATTACAGCTCCTCCCCTTCACAGCCACACCCCTTCTCATTACAGCTCCTCCCCTTCTCATTACAGCTCCTCCCCTTCACAGCCACACCCCTTCTCATTACAGCACCTCCCTTTCACAGCCACGCCCCTTCTCATTAAAGCTCCTCCCCTTCTCATTACAGTTCCTCCCCTTCACAGCCACACCCCTTCTCATTACAGCTCCTCCCCTTCTCATTACAGCTCCTCCCCTTCACAGCCACGCCCCTTCTCATTACAGCTCCTCCCTTTCACAGCCACACCCCTTCTCATTACAGCTCCTCCCCTTCACAGCCACACCCCTTCTCATTACAGCTCCTCCCCTTCTCATTACAGCTCCTCCCCTTCACATTACAGCTCCTCCCCTTCACAGCCATGCCCCTTCTCATTAAAGCCCCTCCCCTTCTCATTACAGCACCTCCCTTTCACAGCCACACCCCTTCTCATTACAGCTCCTCCCCTTCAGAGGCCACACCCCTTCTCATTACAGCACCTCCCTTTCACAGCCACACCCCTTCTCATTACAGCTCCTCCCCTTCACAGCCACACCCCTTCTCATTACAGCTCCTCCCCTTCTCATTACAGCTCCTCCCCTTCACATTACAGCTCCTCCCCTTCACAGCCATGCCCCTTCTCATTAAAGCCCCTCCCCTTCTCATTACAGCACCTCCCTTTCACAGCCACACCCCTTCTCATTACAGCTCCTCCCCTTCACAGCCACACCCCTTCTCATTACAGCTCCTCCCTTTCACAGCCACGCCCCTTCTCATTAAAGCTCCTCCCCTTCTCATTACAGCTCCTCCCCTTCACAGCCACACCCCTTCTCATTACAGCACCTCCCTTTCACAGCCACGCCCCTTCTCATTAAAGCTCCTCCCCTTCTGATTACAGCTCCTCCCCTTCACATTACAGCTCTTCCCCTTCACAGCCACGCCCCTTCTCATTACAGCTCCTCACCTTCTCATTACAGCTCCTCCCCTTCACAGCCACACCCCTTCTCATTACAGCTCCTCCCCTTCTCATTACAGCTCCTCCCCTTCAGAGGCCACACCCCTTCTCATTACAGCACCTCCCTTTCACAGCCACACCCCTTCTCATTACAGCTCCTCTCTTTCTCATTACAGCTCCTCCCCTTCACAGCCACGCCCCTTCTCATTAAAGCCCCTCCCCTTCTCATTACAGCTCCTCCCCTTTACAGCCACACCCCTTCACATTACAGCTCCTCCCCTTCACAGCCACGCCCCTTCTCATTACAGCTCATCCCCTTCACAGCCACACCCCTTCTCATTACAGCTCCTCCCCTTCACAGCCACACCCCTTCTCATTACAGCTCCTCCCCTTCACAGCCACACCCCTTCTCATTACAGCACCTCCCTTTCACAGCCACACCCCTTCTCATTACAGCTCCTCCCCTTCACAGCCACACCCCTTCTCATTACAGCTCCTCCCCTTCTCATTACAGCCCCTCCCCTTCACAGCCATGCCCCTTCTCATTAAAGCCCCTCCCCTTCTCATTACAGCTCCTCCCCTTCACAGCCACACCCCTTCTCATTACAGCTCCTCCCCTTCACAGCCCCACCCCTTCTCATTACAGCTCCTCCCCTTCACATTACAGCTCCTCCCCTTCACAGCCACGCCCCTTCCCACTAAAGCTCCTCCCCTTCTCATTACAGCCCCTCCCCTTCACAACCACGCCCCATTCTCATAACAGCCCCTCCCCTTCACAACCACAACCCCTTCTCATTACAGCCCCGCCCCCTTCACCCTCACAGCCCCGCCCCCTTGACCCTAACAGCGCCTTCTATTCCTATCACACCCCTCCCCTTCTCATTACAGCTCCTCCCCTTCACAGCCACGCCCCTATTTATTACAGTTCCTCCCCTTCACAGCCACGCCCCCTTCTCATACCAGCTCCTCGTCATCACAGCCACGACCCCTTCTCATTAAAGCTCCTCCCCTTCTGATTACAGCTCCTCCCCTTCACAGCCACACCCCTTCTCATTACAGCTCCTCCCCTTCACAGCCACGCCCCTTCTCATTACAGCTCCTCCCCTTCACATTACAGCTCCACAGCCACACCCCTTCTCATTAAAGCCCCTCCCTTTCTCATTACAGCACCTCCCTTTCACAGCCACACCCCTTCTCATTACAGCTCCTCCCCTTCACAGCCACGCCCCTTCTCATTACAGCTCATCCCCTTCACAGCCACACCCCTTCTCATTACAGCTCCTCCCCTTCACAGCCACACCCCTTCTCATTACAGCCACACCCCTTCTCATTACAGCTCCTCCCCTTCACAGCCACACCCCTTCTCATTACAGCTCCTCCCCTTCTCATTACAGCTCCTCCCCTTCACAGCCACACCCCTTCTCATTACAGCACCTCCCTTTCACAGCCACGCCCCTTCTCATTACAGCTCCTCCCCTTCACAGCCACACCCCTTCTCATTACAGCTCCTCCCTTTCACAGCCACACCCCTTCTCATTACAGCTCCTCCCCTTCACAGCCACACCCCTTCTCTTTACAGCTCCTCCCCTTCTCATTACAGCTCCTCCCCTTCACAGCCACACCCCTTCTCATTACAGCACCTCCCTTTCACAGCCACGCCCCTTCTCATTAAAGCTCCTCCCCTTCTGATTACAGCTCCTCCCCTTCACATTACAGCTCTTCCCCTTCACAGCCACGCCCCTTCTCATTACAGCTCCTCACCTTCTCATTACAGCTCCTCCCCTTCACAGCCACACCCCTTCTCATTAAAGCCCCTCCCCTTCTCATTACAGCTCCTCCCCTTCACAGCCACACCCCTTCTCATTACAGCTCCTCCCCTTCACAGCCACGCCCCTTCTCATTACAGCTCCTCCCCTTCTCATAACAGCGCCTCCCCTTCACAGCCACGCCCCTTCTCATTACAGCCCCTCCCCTTCACAGCCACGCCCCTTCTCATTACAGCTCCTCCCCTTCTCATAACAGCTCCTCCCCTTCACAGCCACGCCCCTTCTCATTAAAGCCCCTCCCCTTCTCATTACAGCTCCTCCCCTTCACAGCCACACCCCTTCTCATTACAGCTCCTCCCCTTCACAGCCACGCCCCTTCTCACTAAAGCTCCTCCCCTTCTCATTACAGCTCCTCCCCTTCACAGCCACGCCCCTTCTCACTACAGCTCCTCCCCTTCACATTACAGCTCCACAGCCACGCCCCTTCTCATTACAGCTCCTCCCCTTCTCATTACAGCTCCTCCCCTTCACAGCCACACCCCTTCTCATTACAGCTCCTCCCCTTCACAGCCACACCCCTTCTCATTACAGCTCCTCCCCTTCTCATTACAGCTCCTCCCCTTCACAGCCACACCCCTTCTCATTACAGCTCCTCCCCTTCTCATTACAGCTCCTCCCTTTCACAGCCACGCCCCTTCTCATTAAAGCTCCTCCCCTTCTCATTACAGCACCTCCCTTTCACAGCCACACCCCTTCTCATTACAGCTCCTCCCTTTCACAGCCACGCCCCTTCTCATTAAAGCTCCTCCCCTTCTCATTACAGCTCCTCCCCTTCACAGCCACACCCCTTCTCATTACAGCTCCTCCCCTTCTCATTACAGCTCCTCCCCTTCACAGCCACGCCCCTTCTCATTACAGCTCCTCCCCTTCACATTACAGCTCCACAGCCACACCCCTTCTCATTAAAGCCCCTCCCTTTCTCATTACAGCACCTCCCTTTCACAGCCACGCCCCTTCTCATTAAAGCTCCTCCCCTTCACATTACAGCTCCTCCCCTTCACAGCCACGCCCCTTCTCATTACAGCTCATCCCCTTCACAGCCACGCCCCCTTCTCATAACAACTCCTCCCCTTCACAGCCACGCCCCTTCTCATTACAGCACCTCCCTTTCACAGCTCCTCCCCTTCACATTACAGCTCCTCCCCTTCACAGCCACGCCCCTTCTTATTACAGCTCCTCCCCTTCACAGCCATGCCCCTTCTCATTAAAGCCCCTCCCCTTCTCATTACAGCACCTCCCTTTCACAGCCACACCCCTTCTCATTACAGCTCCTCCCCTTCACAGCCACGCCCCTTCTCATTACAGCTCATCCCCTTCACAGCCACACCCCTTCTCATTACAGCTCCTCCCCTTCACAGCCACGCCCCTTCTCATTAAAGCCCCTCCCCTTCTCATTACAGCTCATCCCCTTCACAGCCACACCCCTTCTCATTACAGCTCCTCCCCTTCACAGCCACGCCCCTTCTCATTACAGCTCCTCCCCTTCACATTACAGCTCCACAGCCACGCCCCTTCTCATTAAAGCTCCTCCCCTTCACAGCCACACCCCTTCTCATTACAGCTCCTCCCCTTCACAGCCACACCCCTTCTCATTACAGCTCCTCCCCTTCTCATTACAGCTCCTCCCCTTCACAGCCACACCCCTTCTCATTACAGCTCCTCCCCTTCACAGCCACACCCCTTCTCATTACAGCTCCTCCCCTTCTCATTACAGCTCCTCCCCTTCACAGCCACACCCCTTCTCATTACAGCTCCTCCCCTTCTCATTACAGCTCCTCCCTTTCACAGCCACGCCCCTTCTCATTAAAGCTCCTCCCCTTCTCATTACAGCACCTCCCTTTCACAGCCACACCCCTTCTCATTACAGCTCCTCCCTTTCACAGCCACGCCCCTTCTCATTAAAGCTCCTCCTCTTCTCATTACAGCTCCTCCCCTTCACAGCCACACCCCTTCTCATTACAGCTCCTCCCCTTCTCATTACAGCTCCTCCCCTTCACAGCCACGCCCCTTCTCATTACAGCTCCTCCCCTTCACATTACAGCTCCACAGCCACACCCCTTCTCATTAAAGCCCCTCCCTTTCTCATTACAGCACCTCCCTTTCACAGCCACGCCCCTTCTCATTAAAGCTCCTCCCCTTCACATTACAGCTCCTCCCCTTCACAGCCACGCCCCTTCTCATTACAGCTCATCCCCTTCACAGCCACGCCCCCTTCTCATAACAACTCCTCCCCTTCACAGCCACGCCCCTTCTCATTACAGCACCTCCCTTTCACAGCTCCTCCCCTTCACATTACAGCTCCTCCCCTTCACAGCCACGCCCCTTCTTATTACAGCTCCTCCCCTTCACAGCCATGCCCCTTCTCATTAAAGCCCCTCCCCTTCTCATTACAGCACCTCCCTTTCACAGCCACACCCCTTCTCATTACAGCACCTCCCTTTCACAGCCACGCCCCTTCTCATTAAAGCTCCTCCCCTTCACATTACAGCTCCTCCCCTTCACAGCCACGCCCCTTCTCATTACAGCTCATCCCCTTCACAGCCACGCCCCCTTCTCATAACAACTCCTCCCCTTCACAGCCACACCCCTTCTCATTACAGCCACACCCCTTCTCATTACAGCTCCTCCCCTTCACAGCCACACCCCTTCTCATTACAGCTCCTCCCCTTCTCATTACAGCTCCTCCCCTTCACAGCCACACCCCTTCTCATTACAGCACCTCCCTTTCACAGCCACGCCCCTTCTCATTAAAGCTCCTCCCCTTCTCATTACAGTTCCTCCCCTTCACAGCCACACCCCTTCTCATTACAGCTCCTCCCCTTCTCATTACAGCTCCTCCCTTTCACAGCCACACCCCTTCTCATTACAGCTCCTCCCCTTCACAGCCACACCCCTTCTCATTACAGCTCCTCCCTTTCACAGCCACGCCCCTTCTCATTAAAGCTCCTCCCCTTCTCATTACAGCTCCTCCCCTTCACAGCCACACCCCTTCTCATTACAGCACCTCCCTTTCACAGCCACGCCCCTTCTCATTAAAGCTCCTCCCCTTCTGATTACAGCTCCTCCCCTTCACATTACAGCTCTTCCCCTTCACAGCCACGCCCCTTCTCATTACAGCTCCTCACCTTCTCATTACAGCTCCTCCCCTTCACAGCCACACCCCTTCTCATTACAGCTCCTCCCCTTCTCATTACAGCTCCTCCCCTTCAGAGGCCACACCCCTTCTCATTACAGCACCTCCCTTTCACAGCCACACCCCTTCTCATTACAGCTCCTCTCTTTCTCATTACAGCTCCTCCCCTTCACAGCCACGCCCCTTCTCATTAAAGCCCCTCCCCTTCTCATTACAGCTCCTCCCCTTTACAGCCACACCCCTTCACATTACAGCTCCTCCCCTTCACAGCCACGCCCCTTCTCATTACAGCTCATCCCCTTCACAGCCACACCCCTTCTCATTACAGCTCCTCCCCTTCACAGCCACACCCCTTCTCATTACAGCTCCTCCCCTTCACAGCCACACCCCTTCTCATTACAGCACCTCCCTTTCACAGCCACACCCCTTCTCATTACAGCTCCTCCCCTTCACAGCCACACCCCTTCTCATTACAGCTCCTCCTCTTCTCATTACAGCCCCTCCCCTTCACAGCCATGCCCCTTCTCATTAAAGCCCCTCCCCTTCTCATTACAGCTCCTCCCCTTCACAGCCACACCCCTTCTCATTACAGCTCCTCCCCTTCACAGCCCCACCCCTTCTCATTACAGCTCCTCCCCTTCACATTACAGCTCCTCCCCTTCACAGCCACGCCCCTTCCCACTAAAGCTCCTCCCCTTCTCATTACAGCCCCTCCCCTTCACAACCACGCCCCATTCTCATAACAGCCCCTCCCCTTCACAACCACAACCCCTTCTCATTACAGCCCCGCCCCCTTCACCCTCACAGCCCCGCCCCCTTGACCCTAACAGCGCCTTCTATTCCTATCACACCCCTCCCCTTCTCATTACAGCTCCTCCCCTTCACAGCCACGCCCCTATTTATTACAGTTCCTCCCCTTCACAGCCACGCCCCCTTCTCATACCAGCTCCTCGTCATCACAGCCACGACCCCTTCTCATTACAGCTCCTCCCCTTTACAGCCACGCCCCTTCTCATTACAGCACCTCCCCTTCACAGCCACGCCTCTTCTCATTAAAGCTCCTCCCCTTCTGATTACAGCTCCTCCCCTTCACAGCCACACCCCTTCTCATTACAGCTCCTCCCCTTCACAGCCACGCCCCTTCTCATTACAGCTCCTCCCCTTCACATTACAGCTCCACAGCCACACCCCTTCTCATTAAAGCCCCTCCCTTTCTCATTACAGCACCTCCCTTTCACAGCCACACCCCTTCTCATTACAGCTCCTCCCCTTCACAGCCACGCCCCTTCTCATTACAGCTCATCCCCTTCACAGCCACACCCCTTCTCATTACAGCTCCTCCCCTTCACAGCCACACCCCTTCTCATTACAGCCACGCCCCTTCTCATTACAGCTCCTCCCCTTCACAGCCACACCCCTTCTCATTACAGCTCCTCCCTTTCACAGCCACACCCCTTCTCATTACAGCTCCTCCCCTTCACAGCCACACCCCTTCTCTTTACAGCTCCTCCCCTTCTCATTACAGCTCCTCCCTTTCACAGCCACACCCCTTCTCATTACAGCTCCTCCCCTTCAGAGGCCACACCCCTTCTCATTACAGCACCTTCCTTTCACAGCCACACCCCTTCTCATTACAGCTCCTCCCCTTCTCATTACAGCTCCTCCCTTTCACAGCCACGCCCCTTCTCATTAAAGCTCCTCCCCTTCTCATTACAGCTCCTCCCCTTCACAGCCACACCCCTTCTCATTACAGCTCCTCCCCTTCTCATTATAGCTCCTCCCCTTCACAGCCACACCCCTTCTCATTACAGCTCCTCCCCTTCACAGCCACACCCCTTCTCATTACAGCACCTCCCTTTCACAGCCACACCCCTTCTCATTACAGCTCCTCCCCTTCACAGCCACACCCCTTCTCATTACAGCTCCTCCCCTTCTCATTACAGCTCCTCCCCTTCACATTACAGCTCCTCCCCTTCACAGCCACGCCCCTTCCCACTAAAGCTCCTCCCCTTCTCATTACAGCCCCTCCCCTTCAGAACCACGCCCCATTCTCATAACAGCCCCTCCCCTTCACAACCACAACCCCTTCTCATTACAGCCCCGCCCCCTTCACCCTCACAGCCCCGCCCCCTTGACCCTAACAGCGCCTTCTATTCCTATCACACCCCTCCCCTTCTCATTACAGCTCCTCCCCTTCACAGCCACGCCCCTATTTATTACAGTTCCTCCCCTTCACAGCCACGCCCCCTTCTCATACCAGCTCCTCTTCATCACAGCCACGACCCCTTCTCATTACAGCTCCTCCCCTTTTCAACCACGCCCCCTTCTCATTAGAGCTCCTCCCCTTCACAACCACGCCCCATTCTCATAACAGCCCCTCCCCTTCACAACCACGCCCCATTCTCATAACAGCCCCTCCCCTTCACAACCACGACCCCTTCTCATTACAGCCCCGCCCCCTTCACCCTCACAGCCCCGCCCCCTTGACCCTAACAGCGCCTTCTCTTCCCATCACACCCCTCCCCTTCTCATTACAGCTCCTCCCCTTCACAACCACCCCCCTATTCATTACAGTTCCTCCCCTTCACAGCCACGCCCCCTTCTCATAACAACTCCTCCCCTTCACAGCCATGCCCCTTCTCATAATAGCTCCTCCCCTTCACAGGCACGCCCCTATTCATTACAGTTACTCCCCTTCACAGCCATGCCCCCTTTTCATAACAACTCCTCCCCTTCACAGCCATGCCCCTTCTCATAATAGCTCCTCCCCTTCACAACCACGCCCCTATTCATTACAGTTCCTCCCCTTCAAAGCCACGCCCCCTTTTCATAACAACTCCTCCCCTTCACAGCCACGCCCCCTTCTCATAACAGCTCCTCCCCATCACAGCCACGACCCCTTCTCATTACAGCTCCTCCCCTTCTCATTACAGCCCCGCCCCCTTGACCCTAACAGCGCCTTCTCTTCCCATCACACCCCTCCCCTTCTCATTACAGCTCCTCCCCTTCACAGCCACGCCCCTATTCATTACAGTTCCTCCCCTTCACAACCACGACCCCTTCTCATTACAGCACCGCCCCCTTGACCCTAACAGCGCCTTCTCTTCCCATCACACCCCTCCCCTATTCATTACAGTTCCTCCCCTTCACAGCCACGCCCCCTTCCCATAACAACTCCTCCCCATCACAGCCACGACCCCTTCTCATTACAGCTCCTCCCCTTAACAGCCACGCCCCCTTCTGGGTACAGCTCCTCCCCTTAACAGCCACGCCCCCTTCTGGGTCCAGCTCCTCTCCTTCACAGCCACGCCCCCTTCTCATAACAACTCCTCCCCATCACAGCCACGACCCCTTCTCATTACAGCCCCTCCCCTTCACAGCCACGCCCTTTCTCATTACAGCTCCTCAACTTCTCATTACAGCCCCTCCCCTTCACAACCACGCCCCATTCTCATAACAGCCCCTCCCCTTCACAGCCACGACCCCTTCTCATTACAGCCCCTCCCCTTCACAACAATGCCCCATTCTCATAACAGCCCCTCCCCTTCACAGCCACGCCCCTTCTAACAGCTCCTCACCTTCACAACCACGCCCCCTTCTCATTACAGCTCCTCCCCTTCACAACCACACCCCCTTCTGGGTACAGCTCCTCCCCTTCACAACCACGCCCCATCCTCATAACAGCCCCTCCCCTTCACAACCACGCCCCATCCTCATAACAGCCCCTCCCCTTCACAGCCACGCCCCTTCTCCTAACAGCTCCTCACCTTCACAATCACGCCCCCTTCTTGTTACAGCTCCTCCCCTTCACAACAACGCCCCCTTCTGGGTACAGCTTCTCCCCTTCACAACCATGCCCCTTTTTGGGTACAGCTCCTCCCCTTCACAGCCATGCCCCATTCTCATAACAGCTCCTCCCCTTCACAGCTACGCCCCTATGCATTACAGCTCCTCCCCTTCACGACCACGCCCCCTTCTCATAACAGCTCCTCCCCTTCACAGCTACGCCCCTATGCATTACAGCTCCTCCCCTTTCACAACCACGCCCCCTTCTCATAACAGCTCCTCCCCTTCACAGCTACGCCCCTATTCATAACAGCTCCTCCCTTTACAGCCACGCCGCTTGTTAGAGCTCCTTCCCTTCACATCCACACCCCTTCTCATTACAGCTCCTCCCCTTCTCATTACAGCCCCTTCACAACCACGCCCCCTTCTCATAACAGCTCCTCCCCTTCACAGCCACGCCTCTTCTCAGTACAGCTCCTCCCCTTCACAGCCACTCCCCTTTCTCCTAACAGCTCCTCCCCTTCACAACCACGCCCCCTTCTCGTTACAGCTCCTCCCCTTCACAACCACGCCCCCTTCTGGGTACAGCTCCTCCCCTTCACAGCCATGCCCCCTTCTCATAACAGCTCCTCCCCTTCACAGCCACGCCCCTACTCATTATAGCTCCTCTTTACAACCACGCCCCTTCACATAACAGCTCCTCCCCTTCACAGCCACGCCTCTTCTCCTTACAGCTTCTCCCCTTCACAACCACGCCCCCTTCTGGGTACAGCTCCGCCCCTTCAAAGCCATGCCCCTTCTCATAACAACTCCTCCCATTCACAGCCACGCCCCTACTCATTACAGCTCCTCCCCTTCATAGACACGCCCCTTCTCATTACAGCCCCTCCCCTTCACACCCTCCCCTTCTCATTACAGCACCTTCACAACCACACCCCATTCTTATTACAGCTCCTCCCCTTCACAGCCACGCCCCTACTGATTACAGCTCCTTCCCTTCACAGCCACACCCCCTTCTCATAACAGCTCCTCCCCTTCACAGCCATGCCCCCTTCTTGTTACAGCCCCTCCCGTTCACAACCACGCCCCCTTCTGGGTACAGCACCTCCCCTTCACAGTCACGCCCCCTTCTGGGTACAGCTCCTCCCCTTCACAGCCACGCCCCTTCTCATAACCGCTCCTCCCCTTAAAACCACGCCCCCTTCTCAGTACAGCTCTCCCCTTCACAGCCATGCCCCCTTCTCATTACAGCTCCTCCCCCTTCACATTAGATTTGGTAATGGGGGGAACTGAACCATCCGGTATTATGATGGGCGGTGCTCGGTGTTCCGGTAGCCAATCATTGTAGAGATTCTCCTGATTGTTGTTTTCCTTGTATTCAGGTCAGGTGACCTCCGGGTGGGATGGAGGCGGGGCGGACAGAAAACACGGTGGAGGGTCAGCGGCAGCGCTGGGAGAGGAAGAGGAGCCGCACCGCCCGAGATCTACTGATGACAGAGCAGCAATACTTGGAACAGCTGGAACTGATCAACAAGGTGAGACCCCATATTCTTCATGTATGAGATTGGGGTCCCCTCCTCATAGACACTGGGGTCCCCATCATAGAGACTGGGGTCCTCCCATCATAGAGCCTGGGGTCCCCTCCTCATAGACACTGGGGTCCCCTCTTCATAGAGACTGGGGTCCCCCCCGTCAGAGACGGAGACCGGGGTCCCCCATCATAGAGACCGGGGTCCCCTCATCATAGAGACCGGGGTCCCCTCATCATAGAGACTGGGGTCCCCCATCATAGAGACCGGGGTCCCCTCCTCATAGAGACCGGGGTCCCTCCATCATAGAGACTGGGGTCTCCTTCTCATGGAGACCGGGGTCCCTCCATCATAGAGACCGGGGTCCCCCATCATAGAGACTGGGGTCTCCTTCTCATGGAGACCGGGGTCCCTCCATCATAGAGACTGGGGTCCCTCCATCATAGAGACTGGGGTCTCCTTCTCATGGAGACCGGGGTCCCTCCATCATAGAGACTGGGGTCTCCTTCTCATGGAGACCGGGGTCCCCTCTTAATAGAGACTGGGGTCCCCTCTTCAGAGACTGGGGTCTCCTCCTCATAGACACTGGGGTCCCCTCTTCATAGAGACCGGGGTCTCCCCATCATAGAGACCGGGGTCTCCCCATCATAGAGACCGGGGTCCCCCCAGCATAGAGACTGGGGTCCCCTCTTCATAGAGACCGGGGTCTCCTCCTCATACAGACCGGGGTCCCCTCATAGAGACTGGGGTCCCCTCTTCATAGAGACCAGGGTCCCCTGATCATAAAGACCGGGGTCCCCCCATCATAAAGACCGGGGTCCCCCCATCATAGAGACTGGGGTCTCCTCCTCATAGAGACCGGGGTCCCCCCATCATAGAGACTGGGGTCCCCCCATCATAGAGACCGAAGTCCCCCCATCATAGAGACCGGGGTCCCCTCTTCATAGAGTCCGGGGTCCCCTCTTCATAGAGCCTGGGGTCCCCTCTTCATAGAGACCGGGGTCCCCTTTTCATAGAGACCAGGGTCCCCCCATCATAGAGACCGGGGTCCCCCCATCATAGAGACTGGGGTCTCCTCCTCATAGAGACTGGGGTCTCCTCCTCATAGACACTGGGGTCCCCTCTTCATACAAACTGGGGTCTCCTCCTCATAGAGACTGGGGTCCCCCCATCATAGAGACCGAAGTCCCCCCATCATAGAGCCTGGGGTCCCCTCTTCATAGAGACTGGGGTCCCCTCTTCATAGAGACTGGGGTCCCCTCCTCATAGACACTGGGGTCCCCCCATCATAGAGACCGGGGTCCCCCCATCATAGAGACCAGGGTCCCCTCTTCATAGAGACTGGGGTCCCCTCCTCATAGAGACCGGGGTCCCCTCATCATAGAGACCGGGGTCCCCTCATCATAGAGACTGGGGTCCCCTCCTCATAGAGACCGGGGTCCCCTCATCATAGAGACCGGGGTCCCCCCATCATAGAGACTGGGGTCCTCCCATCATAGAGACTGGGGTCCCCTCTTCATAGAGACTGGGGTCCCCCCATCATAGAGACTGGGGTCCCCTCTTCATAGAGACTGGGGTCTCCTCCTCATAGACGGAGACTGGGGTCCCCTCCTCATAGAGACTGGGGTCCCCCCATCATAGAGACCGGGGTCCCCTCCTGATAGAGACTGGGGTCCCCCATCATAGAGACTGGGGTCCCCTCTTCATAGAGACTGGGGTCCCCTCTTCATAGAGACTGGGGTCCCCCCATCATAGAGACCGGGGTCCCCTCTTCATAGAGACTGGGGTCCCCCCATCATAGAGACCGGGGTCCCCTCTTCATAGACGGAGACTTGTGTCCCCCCATCATAGAGACTGGGGTCCCCTCTTCATAGAGACCGGGGTCCCCCCATCATAGAGATTGGGGTCCTCCCATCATAGAAACTGGGGTCCCCCATCATAGAGACTGGGGTCCCCTCTTCATAGAGACTGGGGTCCCCCCATCATAGAGACCGGGGTCCCCTCTTCATAGAGACTGGGGTCCCCCCATCATAGAGACTGGGGTCCCCTCTTCATAGAGACTTGTGTCCCCCCATCATAGAGACTGGGGTCCCCTCTTCATAGAGACCGGGGTCCCCCCATCATAGAGATTGGGGTCCTCCCATCATAGAAACTGGGGTCCCCCATCATAGAGACTGGGGTCCCCTCTTCATAGAGACTGGGGTCCCCCCATCATAGAGACCGGGGTCCCCTCTTCATAGAGACTGGGGTCCCCCCATCATAGAGACTGGGGTCCCCTCTTCATAGAGACTTGTGTCCCCCCATCATAGAGACTGGGGTCCCCTCTTCATAGAGACTGGGGTCCCCTCATCATAGAGACTGGGGTCCTCTCTTCATAGAGACTGGGGTCCTCTCTTCATAGAGACTGGGGTCCCCTCTTCATAGAGACTGGGGTCCTCTCTTCATAGAGACTGGGGTCTCCTCCTCATAGACGGAGACTGGGGTCCCCCCATCATAGAGACTGGGGTCCCCTCTTCATAGAGACTGGGGTCCCCCCATCATAGAGACCGGGGTCCCCTCTTCATAGAGACTGGAGTCCCCCCATCATAGAGACTGGGGTCCCCCCATCATAGACGGAGACTGGGGTCCCCCCATCATAGAGACTGGGGTCCCCTCATCATAGAGACTGGGGTCCCCTCTTCATAGAGACTGTGGTCCCCCATCATAGAGACTGGGGTCCCCTCATCATAGAGACTGGGGTCCCCTCTTCATAGAGACTGGGGTCCTCTCTTCATAGAGACTGGGGTCCCCCCATCATAGAGACTGGGGTCCCCCCATCATAGAGACTGGGGTCCCCTCATCATAGAGACTTGGGTCCTCTCTTCATAGAGACTGGGGTCCCCCCATCATAGAGACTGGGGTCCCCCCATCATAGAGACCAGGGTCCCCTCTTCATAGAGACTGGAGTCCCCCCATCATAGAGACTGGAGTCCCCCCATCATAGAGACTGGAGTCCCCCCATCATAGAGACTGGGGTCCCCCCATCATAGAGACCGGGGTCCCCCCATCATAGAGACTGGGGTCCTCTCTTCATAGAGACTGGGGTCTCCTCCTCATAGATGGAGACTGGGGTCCCCTCATAGATGGAGACTGGGGTCCCCTCATAGATGGAGACTGGGGTCCCCTCATAGATGGAGACTGGGGTCCCCTCATTGATGGAGACTGGGGTCCCCTCATAGACGGAGACTGTGGTCCCCTCTTCATAGAGACTGGGGTCCCCTCTTCATAGAGACTGGGGTCCCCTCCTCATAGAGACCGGGGTCCCCCCATCATAGAGACCGGGGTCCCCCATCATAAAGACCGGGGTCCCCCCATCATAAAGACCGGGGTCCCCCCATCATAGAGACCGGGGTCCCCCCATCATAGAGACCGGGGTCCTCTCTTCATAGAGACTGGGGTCCCCTCTTCATAGAGACTGGGGTCCTCTCTTCATAGAGACTGGGGTCTTCTCCTCATAGACGGAGACTGGGGTCCCCTCATCATAGACGGAGACTGGGGTCCCCTCCTCATAGACGGAGACTGGGGTCTCCTCCTCATAGACGAAGACTGGGGTCTCCTCCTCATAGACGAAGACTGGGGTCTCCTCCTCATAGACGGAGACTGGGGTCCCCTCGTCATAGACGGAGAGTGGGGTCCCCTCCTCATAGACGGAGACTGGGGTCCCCTCATCATAGATGGAGACTGGGGTCCCCTCCTCATAGACGGAGACTGGGGTCCCCTCCTCATAGACGGAGACTGGGGTCCCCTCCTCATAGACGGAGACTGGGGTCCCCTCCTCATAGACGGAGACTGGGGTCCCCTCCTCATAGATGGAAAGTGGGGTCCCCTCCTCATAGACGAAGACTGGGGTCTCCTCCTCATAGACGGAGACTGGGGTCCCCTCCTCATAGACGGAGACTGGGGTCCCCTCGTCATAGATGGAGACTGGGGTCCCCTCGTCATAGATGGAGACTGGGGTCTCCTCATAGATGGAGACTGGGGTCCCCTCATAGACGGAGACTGGGGTCCCCTCTTCATAGAGACTGGGGTCCCCCCATCATAGAGACTGGGGTCCCCTCGTCATAGAGACTGGGGTCTCCTCATAGAGACTGGGGTCCCCTCTTCATAGGGACTGGGGTCCCCTCATCATAGAGACTGGGGTCCCCTCATCATAGAGACCGGGGTCCCCCCATCATAGAGACTGGGGTCCTCTCTTCATAGAGACTGGGGTCCCCCCATCATAGAGACTGGGGTCCCCTCTTCATAGAGACTGGGGTCCCCTCGTCATAGAGACTGGGGTCCCCTCGTCATTGACGGAGACTGGGGTCCCCTCGTCATAGACGGAGACTGGGGTCCCCTCGTCATAGATGGAGACTGGGGTCCCCTCGTCATAGACGGAGACTGGGGTCTCCTCCTCATAGACGGAGACTGGGGTCTCCTCCTCATAGACGGAGACTGGGGTCTCCTCCTCATAGATGGAGAGTGGGGTCCCCTCCTCATAGACGAAGACTGGGGTCTCCTCCTCATAGATGGAGAGTGGGATCCCCTCTTCATAGACGGAGACTGGGGTCTTCTCCTCATAGACGGAGACTGGGGTCCCCTCATCATAGACGGAGACTGGGGTCCCCTCATCATAGACGGAGAGTGGGGTCCCATCCTCATAGACGGAGACTGGGGTCTCCTCCTCATAGACGGAGACTGGGGTCTCCTCCTCATAGATGGAGAGTGGGGTCCCCTCCTCATAGACGGAGACTGGGGTCTCCTCATAGATGGAGAGTGGGGTCCCCTCGTCATAGACGGAGACTGGGGTCTCCTCCTCAGAGATGGAGATTGGAGTCCCCTCGTCATAGACGGAGACCGGGGTCCCCTCGTCATAGATGGAGACCGGGGTCCCCTCATCATAGACGGAGACTGGGGTCCCCTCCTCATAGATGGAGACTGGGGTCCCCTCCTCATAGATGGAGACTGGGGTCCCTCCTCATAGATGGAGACTGGGGTCTCCTCCTCATAGACGGAAAGTGGGGTCCCCTTGTCATAGACGGATGTTGGGATCCCCTGGAGGAGTTCTGTACACAGTTGGTATACAGACAGAAGTCAGGTTTTAGGCATCCTCTGCAAGAAATAGGTCATTTTTGGTAAGATACTCTATAAGGGTTAATGACTTAGGATGCCGACTCTTTTCTCATCAGAACCCTGACATTCCATTACCATTCATAATCAGTCATGTACATCAACTAACAGGAGATCGATTGAAATCCCTGTACATTGATCACCTAGAGGGAGGTCCACCATTACTACAACCTTAAAGGGTGACGAGAAGCTCACCTGGAAGAACCTTCTCCCCTGTCATCCATATTGAAGTAAATACCCAGCTGAGGGCTCATCCTACAATACTGGAACCTTACAAACCAGAGTCCCACTCAACTGCCAGATGATCGACTCACCGCGCCGCAAAACCCCCCCGTCCCTTCATCACCACCGTCCCCTCATCACCCCCGTCCCTTCATCACCACCGTCCCCTCATCACCCCCGTCCCTTCATCACCACCGTCCCCTCATCACCCCCGTCCCTTCATCACCCCCGTCCCTTCATCACCCCCGTCCCTTCATCACCACCGTCCCTTCATCACCCCCGTCCCCTCATCACCACCGTCCCTTCATCACCCCCGTCCCTTCATCACCCCGGTCCCCTCATCACCCCCCTCCCTTCATCACCCCCGTCCCTTCATCACCACCGTCCCTTCATCACCCCCGTCCCTTCATCACCACCGTCCCTTCATCACCACCGTCCCTTCATCACCCCCGTCCCTTCATCACCACCGTCCCTTCATCACCCCCGTCCCTTCATCACCACCATCCCTCCATCAACTTCTCCGTTCATGAGACCTCTGCAGGTCCTTCACAGTTATTCTCTTACTTTCACCCCCTTCAGAAATCTATGCTGTGCTGCTCAGACTCCCGTCTCGGGTAAGACTCCCGTCTCGGGTAAGACTCCCGTCTCGGGTAAGACTCCCGTCTCGGGTAAGACGCCCCTCTCGGGTAAGACGCCCCTCTCGGGTAAGACTCCCCTCCTCGGGTAAGACTCCCGTCTCGGGTAAGACGCCCCTCTCGGGTAAGACGCCCCTCTCGGGTAAGACGCCCCTCTCGGGTAAGACTCCCCTCTCGGGTAAGACGCCCGTCTCGGGTAAGACTCCCCTCTCGGGTAAGACTCCCCTCTCGGGTAAGACTCCCCTCTCGGGTAAGACTCCCCTCTCGGGTAAGACGCCCGTCTCAAGTAATACGCCCGTCGCGGGTAAGACTCCCCTCTCGGGTAAGACTCCCCTCTCGGGTAAGACTCCCCTCTCGGGTAAGACTCCCATCTCGGGTAAGACGCCCCTCTCGGGTAAGACTCCCGTCTCGGGTAAGACTCCCGTCTCGGGTAAGATGCCCATCTCGGGTAAAACGCCCCTCTCGGGTAAGACGCCCGTCTCGGGTAAGACGCCCGTTTCGGGTAAGACGCCCGTCTCGGGTAAGACGCCCCTCTCTGGTAAGACTCCCCTCTCTGGTAAGACGCCCGTCTCGGGTAAGACGCCCGTCTCGGGTAAGACGCCCGTCTCGGGTAAGACTCCCCTCTCGGGTAAGACGCCCGTCTCGGGTAAGACTCCCCTCTCGGGTAAGACGCCCCTCTCTGGTAAGACGCCCCTCTCTGGTAAGACGCCCGTCTCGGGTAAGACTCCCGTCTCGGGTAAGACTCCCGTCTCGGGTAAGACGCCCCTCTCGGGTAAGACTCCCCTCCTCGGGTAAGACTCCCGTCTCGGGTAAGACGCCCCTCTCGGGTAAGACGCCCATCTCGGGTAAGACGCCCCTCTCGGGTAAGACGCCCCTCTCGGGTAAGACTCCCCTCTCGGGTAAGACGCCCGTCTCGGGTAAGACTCCCCTCTCGGGTAAGACTCCCCTCTCGGGTAAGACGCCCGTCTCAAGTAATACGCCCGTCGCGGGTAAGACTCCCCTCTCGGGTAAGACTCCCCTCTCGGGTAAGACTCCCCTCTCGGGTAAGACTCCCATCTCGGGTAAGATGCCCATCTCGGGTAAGACGCCCCTCTCGGGTAAGACTCCCGTCTCGGGTAAGACTCCCATCTCGGGTAAGACGCCCATCTCGGGTAAAACGCCCCTCTCGGGTAAGACGCCCGTCTCGGGTAAGACGCCCGTCTCGGGTAAGACGCCCGTCTCGGGTAAGACGCCCGTCTCGGGTAAGACGCCCCTCTCTGGTAAGACTCCCCTCTCTGGTAAGACGCCCGTCTCGGGTAAGACTCCCCTCTCGGGTAAGACGCCCGTCTCGGGTAAGACTCCCCTCTCGGGTAAGACTCCCCTCTCGGGTAAGACGCCCCTCTCGGGTAAGACTCCCCTCTCGGGTAAGACTCCCGTCTCGGGTAAGACGCCCCTCTCGGGTAAAACGCCCCTCTCGGGTAAGACGCCCGTCTCGGGTAAGACGCCCCTCTCGGGTAAGACGCCCCTCTCTGGTAAGACTCCCCTCTCTGGTAAGACGCCCGTCTCGGGTAAGACGCCCGTCTCGGGTAAGACTCCCCTCTCGGGTAAGACGCCCCTCTCGGGTAAGACGCCCCTCTCGGGTAAGACGCCCCTCTCGGGTAAGACGCCCCTCTCTGGTAAGACGCCCCTCTCTGGTAAGACGCCCCTCTCTGGTAAGACGCCCCTCTCTGGTAAGACTCCCCTCTCGGGTAAGACGCCCCTCTCTGGTAAGACTCCCCTCTCGGGTAAGACGCCCCTCTCGGGTAAGACTCCCCTTTAGGGTAAGACACCCCTCTCGGGTAAGACTCCCGTCTCGGGTAAGACTCCCCTCTCTGTTAAGACTCCCGTCTCGGGTAAGACGCCCATCCCTGGTAAGACGCCCCTCTCGGGTAAAACGCCCCTCTCGGGTAAGACGCCCATCTCGGGTAAGACGCCCCTCTCGGGTAAGACTCCCGTCTCGGGTAAGACTCCCGTCTCGGGTAAGACTCCCATCTCGGGTAAGACGCCCATCCCTGGTAAGACGCCCCTCTCGGGTAAAACGCCCCTCTCGGGTAAGACGCCCCTCTCGGGTAAGACTCCCCTCCTCGGGTAAGACTCCCGTCTCGGGTAAGACTCCCGTCTCGGGTAAGACGCCCCTCTCGGGTAAGACGCCCCTCTCGGGTAAGACGCCCGTCTCGGGTAAGACTCCCCTCTCGGGTAAGACTCCCCTCTCGGGTAAGACGCCCGTCTCAAGTAATACGCCCGTCGCGGGTAAGACTCCCCTCTCGGGTAAGACTCCCCTCTCGGGTAAGACTCCCATCTCGGGTAAGACGCCCCTCTCGGGTAAGACTCCCGTCTCGGGTAAGACTCCCATCTCGGGTAAGACGCCCATCTCGGGTAAAACGCCCCTCTCGGGTAAGACGCCCGTCTCGGGTAAGACGCCCGTCTCGGGTAAGACGCCCGTCTCGGGTAAGACGCCCCTCTCTGGTAAGACGCCCCTCTCTGGTAAGACGCCCGTCTCGGGTAAGACGCCCCTCTCGGGTAAAACGCCCATCTCGGATAAGACGCCCCTCTCGAGTAAGACACCCCTCTCCGGTAAGACTCCCCTCTCGGGTAAGACTCCCGTCTCGGGTAAGACTCCCATCTCGGGTAAGACGCCCATCTCAGGTAAAACGCCCCTCTCGGGTAAGACGCCCCTCTCGGGTAAGACGCCCCTCTCTGGTAAGACTCCCCTCTCGGGTAAGACGCCCGTCTCGGGTAAGACGCCCGTCTCGGGTAAGACTCCCGTCTCGGGTAAGACGCCCGTCTCGGGTAAGACGCCCGTCTCGGGTAAGACGCCCGTCTCGGGTAAGACGCCCCTCTCTGGTAAGACGCCCCTCTCTGGTAAGACGCCCCTCTCTGGTAAGACTCCCCTCTCGGGTAAGACGCCCCTCTCGGGTAAGACTCCCCTTTAGGGTAAGACGCCCTTCTCGGGTAAGACTCCCGTCTCGGGTAAGACTCCCCTCTCTGGTAAGACTCCCGTCTCGGGTAAGACGCCCATCCCTGGTAAGACGCCCCTCTCGGGTAAAACGCCCCTCTCGGGTAAGACGTCCATCTCGGGTAAGACGCCCCTCTCGGGTAAGACTCCCGTCTCGGGTAAGACTCCCATCTCGGGTAAGACGCCCATCTCGGGTAAAACGCCCCTCTCGGGTAAGACGCCCGTCTCGGGTAAGACGCCCGTCTCGGGTAAGACGCCCGTCTCGGGTAAGACGCCCCTCTCTGGTAAGACTCCCCTCTCTGGTAAGACGCCCGTCTCGGGTAAGACGCCCCTCTCGGGTAAGACTCCCCTCCTCGGGTAAGACTCCCGTCTCGGGTAAGACGCCCCTCTCGGGTAAGACGCCCATCTCGGGTAAGACGCCCCTCTCGGGTAAGACGCCCCTCTCGGGTAAGACTCCCCTCTCGGGTAAGACGCCCGTCTCGGGTAAGACTCCCCTCTCGGGTAAGACTCCCCTCTCGGGTAAGACGCCCGTCTCAAGTAATACGCCCGTCGCGGGTAAGACTCCCCTCTCGGGTAAGACTCCCCTCTCGGGTAAGACTCCCCTCTCGGGTAAGACTCCCATCTCGGGTAAGATGCCCATCTCGGGTAAGACGCCCCTCTCGGGTAAGACTCCCGTCTCGGGTAAGACTCCCATCTCGGGTAAGACGCCCATCTCGGGTAAAACGCCCCTCTCGGGTAAGACGCCCGTCTCGGGTAAGACGCCCGTCTCGGGTAAGACGCCCGTCTCGGGTAAGACGCCCGTCTCGGGTAAGACGCCCGTCTCGGGTAAGACGCCCCTCTCTGGTAAGACTCCCCTCTCGGGTAAGACGCCCGTCTCGGGTAAGACTCCCCTCTCGGGTAAGACGCCCGTCTCGGGTAAGACTCCCCTCTCGGGTAAGACGCCCCTCTCGGGTAAGACTCCCCTCTCGGGTAAGACTCCCGTCTCGGGTAAGACGCCCATCTCGGGTAAGACGCCCATCTCGGGTAAGACGCCCGTCTCGGGTAAGACGCCCCTCTCGGGTAAGACGCCCCTCTCGGGTAAGACGCCCCTCTCTGGTAAGACTCCCCTCTCTGGTAAGACGCCCGTCTCGGGTAAGACGCCTGTCTCGGGTAAGACTCCCCTCTCGGGTAAGACGCCCCTCTCGGGTAAGACGCCCCTCTCGGGTAAGACGCCCCTCTCTGGTAAGACGCCCCTCTCTGGTAAGACTCCCCTCTCGGGTAAGACGCCCCTCTCTGGTAAGACTCCCCTCTCGGGTAAGACGCCCCTCTCGGGTAAGACTCCCCTTTAGGGTAAGACACCCCTCTCGGGTAAGACTCCCGTCTCGGGTAAGACTCCCCTCTCTGTTAAGACTCCCGTCTCGGGTAAGACGCCCATCCCTGGTAAGACGCCCCTCTCGGGTAAAACGCCCCTCTCGGGTAAGACGCCCATCTCGGGTAAGACGCCCCTCTCGGGTAAGACTCCCGTCTCGGGTAAGACTCCCATCTCGGGTAAGACGCCCATCCCTGGTAAGACGCCCCTCTCGGGTAAAACGCCCCTCTCGGGTAAGACGCCCCTCTCGGGTAAGACTCCCCTCCTCGGGTAAGACTCCCGTCTCGGGTAAGACTCCCGTCTCGGGTAAGACGCCCCTCTCGGGTAAGACGCCCCTCTCGGGTAAGACGCCCGTCTCGGGTAAGACTCCCCTCTCGGGTAAGACTCCCCTCTCGGGTAAGACGCCCGTCTCAAGTAATACGCCCGTCGCGGGTAAGACTCCCCTCTCGGGTAAGACTCCCATCTCGGGTAAGACGCCCCTCTCGGGTAAGACTCCCGTCTCGGGTAAGACTCCCATCTCGGGTAAGACGCCCATCTCGGGTAAAACGCCCCTCTCGGGTAAGACGCCCGTCTCGGGTAAGACGCCCGTCTCGGGTAAGACGCCCCTCTCTGGTAAGACTCCCCTCTCTGGTAAGACGCCCGTCTCGGGTAAGACGCCCCTCTCGGGTAAAACGCCCATCTCGGATAAGACGCCCCTCTCGAGTAAGACACCCCTCTCGGGTAAGACTCCCCTCTCGGGTAAGACTCCCGTCTCGGGTAAGACTCCCATCTCGGGTAAGACGCCCATCTCGGGTAAAACGCCCCTCTCGGGTAAGACGCCCCTCTCGGGTAAGACGCCCCTCTCTGGTAAGACTCCCCTCTCGGGTAAGACGCCCGTCTCGGGTAAGACGCCCGTCTCGGGTAAGACGCCCGTCTCGGGTAAGACTCCCGTCTCGGGTAAGACGCCCGTCTCGGGTAAGACGCCCGTCTCGGGTAAGACGCCCGTCTCGGGTAAGACGCCCCTCTCTGGTAAGACGCCCCTCTCTGGTAAGACGCCCCTCTCTGGTAAGACTCCCCTCTCGGGTAAGACGCCCCTCTCGGGTAAGACTCCCCTTTAGGGTAAGACGCCCTTCTCGGGTAAGACTCCCGTCTCGGGTAAGACTCCCCTCTCTGGTAAGACTCCCGTCTCGGGTAAGACGCCCATCCCTGGTAAGACGCCCCTCTCGGGTAAAACGCCCCTCTCGGGTAAGACGTCCATCTCGGGTAAGACGCCCCTCTCGGGTAAGACTCCCGTCTCGGGTAAGACTCCCATCTCGGGTAAGACGCCCATCCCTGGTAAGACGCCCCTCTCGGGTAAAACGCCCCTCTCGGGTAAGACGTCCATCTCGGGTAAGACGCCCCTCTCTGGTAAGACTCCCCTCTCTGGTAAGACGCCCGTCTCGGGTAAGACGCCCGTCTCGGGTAAGACGCCCGTCTCGGGTAAGACGCCCGTCTCGGGTAAGACTCCCCTCTCGGGTAAGACGCCCCTCTCTGGTAAGACGCCCCTCTCTGGTAAGACTCCCCTCTCGGGTAAGACTCCCCTCTCGGGTAAGACGCCCCTCTCGGGTAAGACTCCCCTTTAGGGTAGGACGCCCCTCTCGGGTAAGACTCCCGTCTCGGGTAAGACTCCCCTCTCTGGTAAGACTCCCCTCTCTGGTAAGACTCCCGTCTCGGGTAAGACGCCCATCCCTGGTAAGACGCCCCTCTCGGGTAAGACGCCCCTCTCGGGTAAGACTCCCCTCTCGGGTAAGACTCCCCTCGGGTAAGACTCCCCTCTCGGGTAAGACTCCCCTCGGGTAAGACTCCCCTCTCGGGTAAGACTCCCCTTTAGGGTAAGACGCCCCTCTCTGGTAAGACTCCCGTCTCGGGTAAGACTCCCCTCTCTGGTAAGACTCCCCTCTCTGGTAAGACTCCCCTCTCTGGTAAGACGCCCCTCTCTGGTAAGACGCCCCTCTCGGGTAAGACTCCCCTCTCGGGTAAGACTCCCCTCTCGGGTAAGACGCCCCTCTCGGGTAAGACGCCCCTCTCGGGTAAGACTCCCCTCGGATAAGACGCCCCTCTTGGGTTGAACGCAGCTTCGTAAAATTATCTATTCTGGACTGAAGCACCCTCTAGCTTTTAGAATTCCTTTTCTTAATCGTACATCACGGGACACAGAGCCATAGTAGTTACTATGTGGGTTATAGTCCACCTTCAGGTGATGGACACTGGCACACCCTAACACAGGAAGTCCACTCCCTATATAACCCCTCCTACTACTGGGAGTACCTCGGTTTCTTTCTCGAACATCACGGGACACAGAGCCACAGTAATTACTGATGGGTTATATAGGTATCACTGGTGATTGGACACTGGCATACCCTATCAGGAAGTTCAACCCCCTATATAATCCCTCCCCCTTGCAGGGATACCTCAGTTTTTACGCCAGTGTCTTAGGTGTTGGACGTGTAAAGATGTCCTGTGCTGAGCTCCAAAGGGAATATCCTAAGATCCTATACTGGGGCAAGCCAGGCGAACCGGATCCATTCAAAGTGTCTTTTCATGGCCGAATTGAATGGTACCCGGGCCTCGTGTCCGAAGAAACGAGGTTTTACCCGTAATGCTTCTCTTTTTAGAGAGCTGGACCCCGCAGATCAGAAAATGGCTTTAAACTTCCTAATTTCTGGCGAGGTGCTTTACGGTCCCAGAACTGTTGGATCCCCCTACTGATGGGGGCCCCAGTCTCTGACGGTTTTTCAAACGGAGCCCACCGTGAGAGGTGAAGATTGGGTCTGTGTAAACAGCACCCTGCGGCTGGATAAGGTAAGAGGAGATTCCACAGAATTTTTGAGTTCTAGTGGCTTTTCTCCTTTAAGGTAAATGCATGCTATGCCTATTGTGACCACCGGGGGCTGCCAAGAGCACAAACCTACACATGCTGACTGACTGTCTCAGGTGTTCAGTGCTGATTATGTCCCAGCGTCTCAAGCAAGCTGCAAACAGGTAAGGTGGAAAGGGGGATTTCTCATGTTTGAATGTTCCCCCCCAGGCTAGAGAGGGGCCACAGGGGTCTAGAAAGTGGTTATACCACCCGGGCTCTGCGGCCTAATGGCCACCATCTCTGAATCTAGCCGTTCAGGCAGATCTTGTTACCAGCCTCCCTCCTTCCCCCCCCCCCATCCCCAGCCTTTCTCCAGAAGCATGACAGGAGAGTCGGCCAGCGCGGGAAGCGCTCGTTTTTTTCAAAACTCGAGGGGGGGGGGGGTTGGCGGTAGAGGAGGGAGCGGGACGTCAGCACAGAGTGTTTAGACTCCCACTCAGGCCAGCTGCAGGCTATTAGAGGCACTCTGTACAGGTGCACTCAGCCTTCTGAGAGACACAGAGCTGACTGTCACATGTAAGGTGGGACACAGGCATTCTCCTAGGCAGCATTTACTGAAGTAACACCAGACTGAGCATTGGGTAGCAAGGCTTTTAGCCAGACTACATCGCTCAGCGGGCAGTGTTCATTTATATACCTCACACCTTGTTGCTTTGCACTATGGGTAGAAGAGGTTCAAGCACCCCAGGAACCAGAGACACTAGGGGATCTCGTTCAGGTTCTGAGGGCCCCCTGTCGGCAGCATCCTCCCCCCTAAAGATGGGCCAGGCACGGCTAGCCGGGGAGAGCCATCGGGGTCAGGGGCTACACCTGCTTCTGGCACTTCAGCCCCTGTATATATTACACAAGAGGTTTTTTCCTCAACCATTAATGGTCTAGAGGAAAGATTAATGGCCGTGATTACGTCTTCACTCAGTGGAAGAAAACGCACTAGGCTTTCCTCTGTTCCCCAAGACCCTCAGACAGAGGAGCCCTGGGATAAAGGAGATGAATCCCTTTCAGAGGATCGGGATGGGACGGATGATTCCTCTTCGGAGGAATCAGGTGGAGAGGGACCCTCTGCGACTTCCCAAGAGGAGAAAGTCTTAGTGCAGATCCTCACTGGATTGGTCCGCTCCACATTTAAGTTGCCCATACCTGAAACTGCTAAAGAATCCTCTTCTGCTTTGGGGTCACTGAAACCTTTCCAAGCAGCACAGGCTTTTCCTGTTCATACTTTACTTGAAAAGCTCATTTATTCTGAGTGGGATCACCCAGACAAACGTTTTTTTCCGCCGAGAAAGTTTTCAACACTTTATCCGATGGAAGAAAAGTTTATTAAAATGTGGGGAATACTGGCTATTGATGCCGCCATTTCCTCCGTAGATAATAGCCTGACTTGTCCTGTAGACAATGCTCAGATGCTCAGAGATCCTGTAGATAAAAGGATGGAATCCCTATTGAAGGATGTTTTCTCCTTAGCAGGATCAGTGGCCCAACCTGCAGTAGCAGCGATTGGAGTCTGTCAATACTTAAGAGACCATGTTAAGCAGGTCATCAAAGTATTACCTGAACAGCAGGCCCAGGGGTTTGCTAACCTTCCAGCGGCCTTATGCTTTGTGATTGACGCCATTAGAGATTCTATCGTGCAAACCTCCCGTCTTTCACTGGGGTTGGTGCATATACGTAGAATCCTATGGTTGAAAAATTGGTCAGCCGAAGCACCATGTAAGAAGCTACTGGCTGGGTTTCCATTTCGTGGTGCAAGGTTGTTTGGAGAGGACTTGGATAACTATATCAAGAGAATCTCTTGTGGGAAAAGCACTCTCTTACCTGTCACGAAGAAGAGTAAGCGTCCCTCTTTCAAACGGACTCTTTCCCCAGCGCCGGGGGCTTCAGCCTCCAGGCAGTCTCGACGGCCACCTCCATCGGGGTCCAGAGACAAGAGTCAACCCCAGGGACAAAAGAAGTCCTGGGGAAAGAAGCCTACTAGGCAAAACACTAAGACCTCTGCATGAGGGGGCGCCCCCGCTCACTTGAGTGGGGGGAAGACTGCGACAGTTCTCAGAGCTCTGGCACGAGGACTTCCAGGACAGATGGGTAGTCTCCACGGTAACCTTAGGGTACAAGCTGGAGTTTCAGGAATTCCCTTCTCCTCGGTTCCTCAGATCAAATGTTCCCAGAGACCCAGAGAAGAAGCAGTCGCTCCTTCTAGCGTTAGAGCGACTTTTGTCGCAGGAGGTCATTATGATAGTTCCCGCAAAGGACCAGGGATTGGGCTTCTATTCCAACCTTTTTACGGTCCAAAAGCCAAATGGGGATGTCAGGCCCATTTTGGACTTAAGAGATCTGAACCGATTCCTAAGGATTCAATCCTTCCGCATGGAATCAATTCGAACAGTAGTTCCCACCCTGCAGGGAGGAGAATTTTTGGCATCAATAGACATCAGAGATGCATATCTGCATGTGCCCATTTTTCCTGCTCATCAGAAGTTTCTGCGCTTCGAGGTAGGAGGGCGCCATTTCCAGTTTGTGGCTCTGCCTTTCGGGATAGCCACTGCACCTCGAGTGTTCACAAAGATCTTGGCTCCTCCTCTGGCCAGATTAAGGGCTCAGGGTATAGCTGTCATAGCATACCTAGACGACCTGCTCTTGATAGACCGGTCGGTAGCCTCTTTGAAGGGAAACTTGAGGACCACGGTCAGGTATCTAGAACATCTGGGTTGGATCCTCAACTTAGAAAAATCTTTACTAAAACCAGTAAGAAGACTGGAGTATTTAGGTCTGATTATAGATACAAGCCAGGAGAAGATATTTCTACCCCAGGCAAAGATCATTGCTTTGAGAGAGCTGATTCTGACAGTAAGGACCAAGAAGGGTCCCTCAGTCCGCCTTTGTATGAGGCTACTAGGGAAGATGGTGTCTTCATTCGAAGCAGTTCCCTATGCTCAGTTTCACTCAAGAATGCTGCAACACAGTATTCTGTCGACCTGGAACAAGAAGGTTCAGGCATTAGACTTTCCGATGCACCTGTCGCATGCGGTGCGTCAGAGCCTCAATTGGTGGCTCATACCCGAAAACCTGCAGAAGGGGAAATCCTTTCTACCGGTTACCTGGACGGTGGTAACAACAGATGCCAGTCTGTCAGGTTGGGGAGCAGTTCTGGAACAGGCTGCGGTCCAAGGGGTATGGTCCAAGACAGAGAGGACCTTACCCATCAACATTCTGGAGATCCGGGCGATACATCTAGCTCTAAAAGCCTGGACTATCAGGCTACAGGGTTGTCCGGTCAGGATCCAGTCCGACAATGCCACAGCAGTGGCTTATGTCAATCATCAGGGAGGCACCCGGAGCCGAGCTGCTCAAAAAGAGGTGAACCAGATCTTAGTCTGGGCAGAGATGCATGTGCCATGCATATCGGCAGTTTTCATCCCGGGAATAGAGAATTGGCAGGCGGACTATCTAAGTTGCCAGCAGTTACTTCCAGGGGAATGGTCTCTGCATCCCGACGTCTTTTGGGCTATATGCCAAAGATGGGGGGTCCCAGATGTAGATCTCTTTGCATCCCGATTCAACAAAAAGACAGACAGATTTGTGGCAAGGACAAAAGATCCTCTTGCATGCGGGACGGATGCGTTGGTGATTCCGTGGCATCAGTTCTCACTGATTTACGCATTCCCGCCTATTCTGCTACTATCACGACTCCTTCGCAGGATCAGGCAGGAAAGGAAGTCGGTACTTCTGGTGGCCCCCGCTTGGCCCAGAAGGACTTGGTATGCAGAAATAGTAAGGATGACGGTAGGTTCCCCGTGGACCCTACCAGGACGCCCAGACCTGTTATCTCAAGGTCCAGTGTTCCATCCTGCCTTACAAACGCTAAATTTGATGGTTTGGCTATTGAGACCCACGTTCTGAAGAGTCGTGGGCTCTCAGGTCCTGTCATATCTACCTTGATTAATGCAAGGAAGCCAGCTTCCAGAATGATTTATCATAGAGTCTGGAAGGCTTATATAACCTGGTGTGAATCCAGAGGTTGGCATCCCAGGAAATATGTCATAGGTAGAATCCTTGATTTTCTACAGATGGGATTAGAGATGAAGCTGGCCTTGAGTACCATCAAGGGCCAGGTCTCTGCTTTATCAGTATTATTTCAGCGGCCACTTGCTTCGCATTCTTTGGTCCGAAACTTTATGCAGGGGGTGATGCGTCTTAATCCTCCGGTTAAAGCGCCCCTAAACCCCTGGGACTTGAATTTGGTCCTGGCTGTGTTACAGAAATGGCCTTTTGAACCAATAAGTCAGATTCCTTTGGTCTTGTTGACAAGGAAATTAATTTTTCTGGTGGCCATCTCTTCTGCTAGAAGAGTATCAGAATTAGCAGCTCTTTCCTGTAAGGAGCCTTATTTGATTATACACAAGGATAGAGTGGTACTACGCCCTCATCCTAGTTTTTACCGAAGGTGGTTTCTGATTTTCATTTAAACCAAGACATTGTTCTACCTTCCTTTTTTCCAGATCCCTGTTCTCCGGAAGAGAGATCTCTACATTCGTTGGATGTAGTAAGAGCAGTTAAGGCCTATCTAGGGGCAACTACTCAGATCCGCAAGACGGATGTTTTGTTTGTGCTGCCAAAGGGTCCCAATAGAGGACAGGCAGCGTCAAAAGCTACCATTTCTAAATGGATTCGACAATTGATCATTCAAGCTTACGGTTTGAAACGGAAGATTCCTCCGTTTCAGATCAGGGCACATTCCACAAGGGCTATTGGTGCTTCTTGGGCAGTGCATCACCGGGCCTCTATGGCTCAGATCTGCAAGGCCGCAACTTGGTCTTCAGTTCATACATTCACCAGATTTTATCAGGTGGATGTGAGAAGGCATGAGGATATCGCCTTTGGGCGTAGTGTGCTGCAGGCAGCGGTACAGGGTCCTCAGGTCTGATTGCACCCTACTTGGTCGTGGTTCCCCCCCCTCAGGTAGCATTGCTCTGGGACATCCCATCAGTAATTACTGTGGCTCTGTGTCCCGTGATGTTCGAGAAAGAAAATAGGATTTTTTAAAACAGCTTACCTGTAAAATCCTTTTCTTTCGAAGGACATCACGGGACACAGAGGTCCCGCCCCTCTTCTAATACACTATATTGCTTGGCTACAAAACTGAGGTATCCCTGCATGGGGGAGGGATTATATAGGGGGTTGAACTTCCTGATTAGGGTGTGACCAGTGTCCAATCACCAGTGATACCTATATAACCCATCAGTGATTACTGTGGCTCTGTGTCCCGTGATGTCCTTCGAAAGAAAAGGATTTTACAGGTAAGCTGTTTTAAAAAATCCTATTTTTTTCGCCAGTGTCTTAGATGTGCTGTGCTGAGCTCCACTTAAAGATTCCTTTGCTGGGGCAGGCCATGCACCCGGATCCATTCAAAGTGCCTTTTCTAGGCCGAATTGAATGGTACCCGGGCCTCGTATCTGAAGAAACAAGGTTTTGCCTGTAACGCTTCTCTTTTTAGAGAGCTGGACCCCGGGATCCAGTGCTTTGGTGTTTTCAGCCATAAAGTTCTACTGGTGGGGTGCTTTACGGGTCCAGGAGTGTGGGTTCCCCGAGGGTCCCCGGTTACTGAAGGTTTGGTAACGGAGCCCACCGTGAGAGGAGAATCATATCCTAACTTGGGTAGAAAACAATATACCTTGCCTATTGGCAGTCTTCATTCCAGGAATAGAGAATTGGCAGGCGGACTACTTGAGTCGCCAACAGTTGCTCCCGGGAGAATGGTCTCTTCACCCCGACATCTTCCTGACAATATGTCAAAAATGGTGAATTCCGGAGGTGGATCTGTTTGCGTCCACGTTCAACAAAAAGATCGACAACTTTGTGTCAGAAACAAAAGATCGGCTGGCATGCGGAACAGATGCCCTGGTATTCCCGTGGAATCAGTTTTCACTGATATATGCATTTCCTCCTGTTCTGCTGCTCCCACGACTTCTTCGCAGGATCTAACAGGAAGGGAAGTCGGTGATTCTTGTGGCCCCGGTGTGGCCCAGGAGATCTTGGTATGCAGAGATCATAAATATGGTAGTAGGGGTCCCATAGACCCTACCACCACGTCCAGACCTTCTCTCACAAGGTCCGGTATTCCATCCTACCTTAAAAACGCTAAATGTAATGGTTTGGCTATTGAGACCCACATTCTGAAGAAGCGTGGGCTGTCAGGTTCAGTGGTGTCTACCTTGGTTAATGCAAGGAAGCCGGCCTCCAGAGTCATATTGTCAGGCCACCTGAGACCAGGTGACAGATGCAATCCGTAGGAGTCAGGAGTGCACCGCTAAGGTAGTGGACCCTAGGACTGACTGCTGCGGATTGAACCCTGGGAGGTTCAGAAAGCAGGTCTACTGGATCACTGACACAGATCCCACTGGGAGCTAGAGCATAGATTCCCCAAGGCATGGAGTCTAAGAGCCAGCAGGTGTTCACCAAAGCCTCTAGTGGTGAGGATGGACTGCGCTGCAGTCTGGCTCCAGGTCGCGGCCCCCAGGGTCTTACAGCTCACGCTCACGATAGACTACAGGAGATAGAGGAAGGAAGCAGCAGGCTGGAACAACAAGGATAGTAAGGGGATAAGGCAAAGTTGGGGCAACTAGCAGACAAGGACAACAGAGTATATGCCAAAGGTTCAGGTTCACAGGCAAATAGGGATAGTCAGGGACACGCCAAAAGGTCAGGGTCACGAGCAAACAGGAATAGTCGAGAACATGCCAAGGTCGGTAACAGAGACAAACGTAGAGCATACGGGAAACAGGAAGCCAAACACACAATGGTTGATCAGCCAGGTTGGCTTGCAATGCCCAGGTTAATATAGTGTTCCTAATTAGAGGCTGAGGTGGAGCTATGCTGAGGGAAGATTATATATGCAGTCAGGTGAAGGTGGCTGGCCTCTAAAGGAACACATGGAGAGAGGTAAGCTGACAGACACACATTACTGCATAACTATGACACATATATTTTAGAGTGTGGAAAGCATATGTCTCCTGGTGTGAATCCAGGGGTTGGCACCCCAGGAAGTATGTCATAGGTAGAATAGTTGACTTTCTACAGATGGGGTTAGAAATGAAGCTGGTCTTGAGTACTATCAAAGGACAGGTTTCGGCCTTGTCAGTATTATTTCAACGACTACTTGCTTCACATTCTTTGGTTCGTAGATTTATTCAGGGGATAACGCGGCTTAATCCTCCGGTTAGGTCACCCCTGAACCCTTGGGACTTGAATTTAGTTCTGTCGGCATTACAGAAACAGCCTTTTGAGCCGATACCACATATTCCCCTGGTCCTCCTGACAAGGAAACAATTTTTTCTGGCAGCCATATCTTCTGCAAGAAGGGTATCAGAGTTGGCTGCTCTTTCTTGTAAAGAGCCATATTTAATTATTTACAAGCATAAGATAGTATGGCGTCCTCATCCTAATTTTCTACCGAAGGTAGTGTCAGGTTTTCATCTAAACCAGGATACATTTTTCCCAGAACCCTGTTCTAAGGAAGAAAAATCACTACATTCTCTGGATGGAGTGAGAGCAGTCAAAGTCTATTTAAGGACGATTGCTCAGATTGGGAAAACGGATGTTTTGTTTGTGTTGCCTGAAGGTCCTAAAAGAGGACAGGCGGCATCGAAATCTACTATTTCTAAATAGATTTGACAAGTAATTATTCAAGCTTATGGTTTAGAGAGGAAAATTCCACCTTTTCAAATTAAAGTGCACTCCACCAGGGCTGTGCTTCTTGGGCAGTGCATCACCAGGCCTCCATGGCTCAAATCTGCAAGGCCTCAACTTGGTCTTCTGTCCATACATTTGCCAGATTCTATCAGGTAGATGTAAAAGGTCATGAGGATATCGCCTTTGGGCACAGTGTACTGCAGGCAGCAGTATAAATCCTCTGATCTCATGGTGCCTTAATTCTGTTGTGTCTCCCTCCCCTCAGTTGGCATTGCTCGGCCCCCAGCCATCCATTGGAGTTCGGCCCCCAGCCATCCATTGGGGCTCGGCCCCCACCCATCTATTGGAGCTCAGCCCCCACCCATCTATTGGAGCTCCGCCCCCAGCCACCCATCGGAGCTCAGCCCCCACCCATCTATTGGAGCTCCGCCCCCAGCCACCCATCGGAGCTCGGTCCCCAGCCACCCATCGGAGCTCGGCCCCCAGCCATCCATTGGAACTTGGCCCCCAGCCATCCATTGGAGCTCGGCCCCCAGCCATCGATTGGAGCTCGGCCCCCAGCCATCGATTGGAGCTAGGCCCCCAGCCACCCATTGGAGCTCGGCCCCCAGCCATCCATTGGAGCTCAGCCCCCAGCCATCCATTGGAGCTCGGCCCCCAGCCACCCATTGGAGCTCGGCCCCCAGCCATCCATTGGAGCTCGGCCCCCAGCCATCCATTGGAGCTCGGCCCCCAGCAATCCATTGGAGCTCGGCCCCCAGCCACCCATCGGAGCTCGGCCCCCAGCCATCCATTGGAACTCGGCCCCCAGCCATCCATTGGAACTTGGCCCCCAGCCATCGATTGGAGCTTGGCCCCCAGCCATCGATTGGAGCTCGGCCCCCAGCCATCCATTGGAGCTCGGCCCCCAGCCATCCATTGGAGCTCGGCCCCCAGCCATCCATTGGAGCTCGGCCCCCAGCCATCCATTGGAGCTCGGCCCCCAGCCATCCATTGGAGCTCGGCCCCCAGCCATCCATTGGAGCTCGGCCCCCAGCCATCCATTGGAGCTCGGCCCCCAGCCATCCATTGGAGCTCGGCCCCCAGCAATCCATTGGAGCTCGGCCCCCAGCCACACATTGGAGCTCGGCCCCCAGCAATCCATTGGAGCTCGGTCCCCAGACACACATTGGAGCTCGGCCCCCAGCCATCCATTGGAACTCGGCCCCCAGCCATCGATTGGAACTCGGCCCCCAGCCATCCTTTGGAGCTCGGCCCCCAGCCATCCATTGGAGCTCGGCCCCCAGCCATCGATTGGAGCTAGGCCCCCAGCCATCGATTGGAGCTCGGCCCCCAGCCACCCATTGGAGCTCGGCCCCCAGCCATCCATTGGAGCTCGGCCCCCAGCCATCCATTGGAGCTCAGACCCCCAGCCATCCATTGGAGCTCGGCCCCCAGCCATCCATTGGAGCTCGGCCCCCAGCCATCCATTGGAGCTCGGCCCCCAGCCATCCATTGGAGCTCAGCCCCCAGCCATCCATTGGAGCTCGGCCCCCAGCAATCCATTGGAGCTCGGCCCCCAGCCACACATTGGAGCTCGGCCCCCAGCTACCTATCGGAGCTCGGTCCCCAGACACACATTGGAGCTCAGCCCCCAGCCATCCATTGAAACTTGGCCCCCAGCCACACATTGGAGTTCAGCCCCCAGCCACACATTGGAGCTCGGCCCCCAGCCACACATTGGAGCTCGGCCCCCAGCCATCCATTGGAACTTTGCCCCCAGCCATCCATTGGAGCTCGGCCCCCAACCATCTATTTGAGCTCAGCCCCCAGACATCCATTGGAGCTCGGCCCCCACCCAACGATTGAAATATGTCCCCCAGCTTTAGTAATGAATAGGGTGAGTGGTGCACATGCTCAGTAGGCTCAGAACACAGATGTGACTTCTCTGTGCCAAGGCAGGCTGCACAGTAGAGGTCTCCAGAGCTGGGATGAAGGTAAGTATTAGGGGTGGGGCTTCCACCAAGGTGGATGGAAAGGACATGTACACCTGATAGTGGGAGCTCGGATCTGATGTGGAGGACATTGTCCCATCATCCTGCAATATATGGAGTGAACATTTAAAGCGGAACTAAACCCATCAATTTACCTGATCTAACAAGGCATAGCATGAATGATAAATGTCACAGTTGCTTGTGCTCTCAACTGAACTATCAAGCCATAAGATGGCTGGCGTCATAGCTGATCACATGTGCAGCACCATGGCAACTGCAGATCAAACAAGATGGCAGCTTCCTTAGTTGTAGAGGAGAGGAGGGTTTAGTTCCACTAGGAAACAGATCTGTGTATAGATGTCACTCACCACGCCGGCACCACCGCGAGGAGCCTTATATTACTCAAAAGTGACAGTTATTTTCAGCCAATGACATCCAAATATGAAAGTTGTTCATCTGATAAAGCTTTGTGAATGAAGCCGGATCTCTCTTTTGCTTCCAGTATTACGATGAGGTCTTCAGAGCGCGCTGCGGAAACCTAAAAATCGCCCAGCAGGGTATATGCGGCACAATTCCCAGCATCCTCCAAGTCCACAGGTAAGAGCCGAGGGGGAGGAGATTGGGTGAGAACAGTTATAGTCGGGGGTTGGACAGGTCATAGGAGGGGGAGGAGATTGGGTGAGAACAGTTATAGTCGGGGGTTGGACAGGCCACAGGAGGAGGAGGAGATTGGGTGAGAACAGTTATAGTCGGGGGTTGGACAGGTCACAGGAGGAGGAGGAGTTTGGGTGAGAACAGTTATAGTAGGGGGTTGGACAGGTCACAGGAGGAGGAGGAGATTGGGTGAGAACAGTTATAGTCGGGGGTTGGACAGGTCACAGGAGGAGGAAGAGATTGGGTGAGAACAGTTATAGTCGGGGGTTGGACAGGTCACAGGAGGAGGAGGAGATTGGGTGAGAACATTTATAGTCGGGGTTGGACAGGTCACAGGAGGAGGAGGAGATTGGGTGAGAACAGTTTTAGTCGGGGATTGGACAGGTCACAGGAGGAGGAGGAGATTGAGTGAGAACAGTTATAGTCGGGGGTTGGACAGGTCACAGGAGGAGGAGGAGGAGATTGGGTGAGAACAGTTATAGTCGGGGGATGGACAGGTCACAGGAGGGGGAGGAGATTGGGTGAGAACAGTTATAGTCGGGGGTTGGACAGGTCACAGGAGGAGATTGGGTGAGAACATTTATAGTCGGGGGTTGGACAGGTCACAGGAGGGGGAGGAGTTTGGGTGAGAACAGTTATAGTCGGGGGTTGGACAGGTTACAGGAGGGGGAGGAGATTGGGTGAGAACAGTTATAGTAGGAGGTTGGACAGGTCACAGGAGGGGGAGGAGATTGGGTGGAGAACAGTAATAGTCGGGGGTTGGACAGGTCACAGGAGGGGGAGGAACTTGGGTGAGAACAGTTATAGTAGGAGGTTGGACAGGTCACAGGAGGGGGAGGAGATTGGGTGGAGAACAGTAATAGTCGGGGGTTGGACAGGTCACAGGAGGGGGAGGAACTTGGGTGAGAACAGTTATAGTAGGAGGTTGGACAGGTCACAGGAGGAGGAGGAGATTGGGTGAGAACAGTTATAGTCGGGGGTTGGACAGGTCACAGGTGGAGGAGGAGCTTGGGTGAGAACAGTTATAGTAGGAGGTTGGACAGGTCACAGGAGGAGGAGGAGATTGGGTGAGAAGTGAACAGTTATAGTAGGGGGTTGGACAGGTCACAGGTGGAGGAGGAGCTTGGGTGAGAACAGTTATAGCAGGAGGTTGGACAGGTCACAGGAGGAGGAGGAGATTGGGTGGAGAACAGTAATAGTCGGGGGTTGGACAGGTCACAGGAGGGGGAGGAGATTAGGTGGAGAACAGTAATAGTCGGGAGTTGGACAGGTCACAGGAGGGGGAGGAACTTGGATGAGAACAGTTATAGTAGGGGGTTGAACAGGTCACAGGTGGAGGAGGAGCTTGGGAGAGAACAGTTATAGTCGGGGGTTGGACAGGTCACAGGTGGAGGAGGAGCTTGGGTGAGAACAGTTATAGTAGGAGGTTGGACAGGTCACAGGAGGAGGAGGAGCTTGGGTGAAAACAGTTATAGTCGGGGGTTGGACAGGTCACAGGAGGGGGAGGAGATTGGGTGAGAACAGTGATAGTCGGGGGTTGGACAGGTCACAGGAGGAGGAGGAGCTTGGATGAGAACAGTTATAGTCGGGGGTTGGACAGGTCACAGGTGGAGGAGGAGCTTGGGTGAGAACAGTTATAGTAGGAGGTTGGACAGGTCACAGGAGGAGGAGGAGCTTGGGTGAAAACAGTTATAGTCGGGGGTTGGACAGGTCACAGGTGGAGGAGGAGCTTGGGTGAGAACAGTTATAGTCGGGGGTTGGACTGGTCACAGGAGGGGGAGGAGATTGGGTGGAGAACAGTTATAGTAGGGGGTTGGACAGGTCACAGGTGGAGGAGGAGATTGGGTGAGAACAGTTATAGTAGGGGGTTGGACAGGTCACAGGAGGGGGAGGAGATTGGGTGAGAACAGTTATAGTAGGGGGTTGGACAGGTCACAGGAGGGGGAGGAGATTGGGTGGGGAAGCAGTGACTCTGTATTATGTTGTAGGTCTCTTCTGATGTCTCTGGTGGGAGGAGGGCGGAGCAGTGACTCTGTGAGGGTGGAGTTGTGACAGTGTGGGGGCGGAGCAGTGACAGTGTGGGGGCGGAGCAGTGACAGTGTGGTGGCAGAGCAGTGACAGTTTAGGGGCGGAGCAGTGACTCTGTATTATGTTGTAGGTCTCTTCTGATGTCTCTGGTGGGAGGAGGGCGGAGCAGTGACTGTGTGGGGGCGGAGCAGTGAATGTGTGGGGGCGTAGCAGTGACTGTATTATGTTGTAGGTCTCTTCTGATGTCTCTGGTGGGAGGAGGGCGGAGCAGTGACAGTTTGGGGGTGGAGCAGTGACAGTTTGGAGGTGGAGCAGTGACAGTATTATGTTGTAGGTCTCTTCTGATGTCTCTGGTGGGAGGAGTGCGGAGCAGTGACTCTGTGAGGGTGGAGCAGTGACAGTTTGGGGGCGGAGCAGTGACAGTGTAGGGTGGAGCAGTGACTGTGTGGGGGCGGAGCAGTGTCTGTGTGGGGGCGAAGCAGTGACTCTGTGAGGGCGGAGCAGTGACAGTATTATGTTGTAGGTCTCTTCTGATGTCTCTGGTGGGAGGAGTGCGGAGCAGTGACTCTGTGAGGGTGGAGCAGTGACAGTTTGGGGGCGGAGCAGTGACTCTGTGGGGGCGGAGCAGTGACTCTGTGAGGGCGGAGCAGTGACAGTGTGGGGGCGGAGCAGTGACTGTGTGGGGGCGGAGCAGTGACTCTGTATTATGTTGTAGGTCTCTTCTGATGTCTCTGGAACGGAACTCGTCTGGCTCTGGATTTGAGAAGTTCTCACAGTATTTGCACCTGTATAAGAAGCACGCGGACTGCATAGACGCCACTCGTTGTGCAGTGCAGGTATTCACCATATAACTTTCCATAACATTAATATATCCCTTCCTAGGGAAGAGGGGGCAGAAAGCCTGCTTCACAATTGTGGGTGATATCTGTGACTGTACAGGTGAGGAGTGATATTTCTGACGTACAGTTGAGGGGGTTGGATCTCTGGTTGTAGAGGGGGTTGGATCTCTGGTTGTAGAGGTGAGGGGGTTGGATCTCTGGTTGTAGAGGTGAGGGGGTTGGATCTCTGGTTGTAGAGGTGAGGGGGTTGGATCTTTGGTTGTAGAGGTGAGGGGGTTGGATCTCTGGTTGTAGAGGTGAGAGGGTTGGATCTCTGGTTGTAGAGGTTGGATCTCTGGTTGTAGAGGTGAAGGGGTTGGATCTCTGGTTGTAGAGGTGAAGGGGTTGGATCTCTGGTTGTAGAGGTGAGAGGGTTGGATCTCTGGTTGTAGAGGTGAGGGGGTTGGATCTCTGGTTGTAGAGGTGAGGGGGTTGGATCTCTGGTTGTAGAGGTGAGGGGGTTGGATCTCTGGTTGTAGAGGTGAGGGGGTTGGATCTCTGGTTGTAGAGGTGAGGGGGTTGGATCTCTGGTTGTAGAGGTGAGGGGGTTGGATCTCTTTTTGTAGAGGTGAGGGGGTTGGATCTCTGGTTGTAGAGGTTGGATCTTTGGTTGTAGAGGTGAGGGGCTTGGATCTCTGGTTGTAGAGTTGAGGGGGTTGGATCTCTGGTTGTAGAGGTGAGGGGGTTGGATCTCTGGTTGTAGAAGTTGGATCTCTGGTTGTAGAGGTGAGGGGATTGGATCTCTGGTTGTAGAGGTGAGGGGGTTGGATCTCTGGTTGTAGAGGTGAGGGGGTTGGATCTCTGGTTGTAGAGGTTGGATCTCTGGTTGTAGAGGTGAAGGGGTTGGATCTCTGGTTGTAGAGGTGAAGGGGTTGGATCTCTGGTTGTAGAGGTAAGGGGGTTGGATCTCTGGTTGTAGAGGTGAGGGGGTTGGATCTCTGGTTGTAGAGGTGAGGGGGTTGGATCTCTGGTTGTAGAGGTGAGAGGGTTGGATCTCTGGTTGTAGAGGTTGGATCTCTGGTTGTAGAGGTGAGGGGGTTGGATCTCTGGTTGTAGAGGTGAGGGGGTTGGATCTCTGGTTGTAGAGGTGAAGGGGTTGGATCTCTGGTTGTAGAGGTGAAGGGGTTGGATCTCTGGTTGTAGAGGTGAGAGGGTTGGATCTCTGGTTGTAGAGGTGAGGGGGTTGGATCTCTGGTTGTAGAGGTGAGAGGGTTGGATCTCTGGTTGTAGAGGTTGGATCTCTGGTTGTAGAGGTGAGGGGGTTGGATCTCTGGTTGTAGAGGTGAGGGGGTTGGATCTCTGGTTGTAGAGGTGAAGGGGTTGGATCTCTGGTTGTAGAGGTGAAGGGGTTGGATCTCTGGTTGTAGAGGTGAGAGGGTTGGATCTCTGGTTGTAGAGGTGAGGGGGTTGGATCTCTGGTTGTAGAGGTTAGGGGGTTGGATCTCTGGTTGTAGAGGTGAGGGGGTTGGATCTCTGGTTGTAGAGGTGAGGGGGTTGGATCTCTTTTTGTAGAGGTGAGGGGGTTGGATCTCTGGTTGTAGAGGTTAGGGGGTTGGATCTCTGGTTGTAGAGGTGAGGGGGTTGGATCTCTGGTTGTAGAGGTGAGGGGGTTGGATCTCTTTTTGTAGAGGTGAGGGGGTTGGATCTCTGGTTGTAGAGGTTGGATCTTTGGTTGTAGAGGTGAGGGGCTTGGATCTCTGGTTGTAGAGTTGAGGGGGTTGGATCTCTGGTTGTAGAGGTGAGAGGGTTGGATCTCTGGTTGTAGAGGTTGGATCTCTGGTTGTAGAGGTGAGGGGATTGGATCTCTGGTTGTAGAGGTGAGGGGGTTGGATCTCTGGTTGTAGAGGTGAGGGGGTTGGATCTCTGGTTGTAGAGGTGAAGGGGTTGGATCTCTGGTTGTAGAGGTGAAGGGGTTGGATCTCTGGTTGTAGAGGTGAGGGGGTTGGATCTCTGGTTGTAAAGGTGAGGGGGTTGGATCTCTGGTTGTAGAGGTGAGGGGGTTGGATCTCTGGTTGTAGAGGTGAGGGGGTTGGATCTCTGGTTGTAGAGGTGAGGGGGTTGAATCTCTGGTTGTAGAGGTGAGGGGGTTGGATCTCTGGTTGTAGAGGTGAGGGGGTTGGATCTCTTTTTGTAGAGGTGAGGGGGTTGGATCTCTGGTTGTAGAGGTTGGATCTCTGGTTGTAGAGGTGAGGGGCTTGGATCTCTGGTTGTAGAGTTGAGGGGGTTGGATGTCTGGTTGTAGAGGTGAGGGGGTTGGATCTCTGGTTGTAGAGGTTGGATCTCTGGTTGTAGAGGTGAGGGGATTGGATCTCTGGTTGTAGAGGTGAGGGGGTTGGATCTCTGGTTGTAGAGGTGAGGGGGTTGGATCTCTGGTTGTAGAGGTTGGATCTCTGGTTGTAGAGGTGAGGGGGTTGGATCTCTGGTTGTAGAGGTGAGGGGGTTGGATCTCTGGTTGTAGAGGTGAGGGGCTTGGATCTCCGGTTGTAGAGGTGAGGGGTTTGGATCTCTAGTTGTAGAGGTGAGGGGCTTGGATCTCTGGTTGTAGAGGTGAGGGGCTTGGATCTCTGGTTGTAGAGGTGAAGGGGTTGGATCTCTGGTTGTAGAGGTGAGGGAGTTGGATCTCTGGTTGTAGAGGTTGGATCTCTGGTTGTAGAGGTGAAGGGGTTGGATCTCTGGTTGTAGAGGTGAAGGGGTTGGATCTCTGGTTGTAGAGGTGAGAGGGTTGGATCTCTGGTTGTAGAGGTGAGGGGGTTGGATCTCTGGTTGTAGAGGTGAGGGGGTTGGATCTCTGGTTGTAGAGGTGAGGGGGTTGGATCCCTGGTTGTAGAGGTGAGGGGGTTGGATCCCTGGTTGTAGAGGTGAGGGGGTTGGATCTCTGGTTGTAGAGGTGAGGGGGTTGGATCTCTGGTTGTAGAGGTGAGGGGGTTGGATCTCTGGTTGTAGAGGTGAGGGGGTTGGATCTCTTTTTTGTAGAGGTGAGGGGGTTGGATCTCTGGTTGTAGAGGTTGGATCTCTGGTTGTAGAGGTGAGGGGCTTGGATCTCTGGTTGTAGAGTTGAGGGGGTTGGATCTCTGGTTGTAGAGGTGAGGGGGTTGGATCTCTGGTTGTAGAGGTTGGATCTCTGGTTGTAGAGGTGAGGGGATTGGAACTCTGGTTGTAGAGGTGAGGGGGTTGGATCTCTGGTTGTAGAGGTGAGGGGGTTGGATCTCTGGTTGTAGAGGTGAGGGGGTTGGATCTCTTTTTGTAGAGGTGAGGGGGTTGGATCTCTGGTTGTAGAGGTTGGATCTCTGGTTGTAGAGGTGAGGGGCTTGGATCTCTGGTTATAGAGTTGAGGGGCTTGGATCTCTGGTTGTAGAGTTGAGGGGGTTGGATCTCTGGTTGTAGAGGTGAGGGGGTTGGATCTCTGGTTGTAGAGGTTGGATCTCTGGTTGTAGAGGGGAGGGGGTTGGATCTCTGGTTGTAGAGGTGAGGGGGTTGGATCTCTTTTTGTAGAGGTGAGGGGGTTGGATCTCTGGTTGTAGAGGTTGGATCTTTGGTTGTAGAGGTGAGGGGCTTGGATCTCTGGTTGTAGAGTTGAGGGGGTTGGATCTCTGGTTGTAGAGGTGAGAGGGTTGGATCTCTGGTTGTAGAGGTTGGATCTCTGGTTGTAGAGGTGAGGGGATTGGATCTCTGGTTGTAGAGGTGAGGGGGTTGGATCTCTGGTTGTAGAGGTGAGGGGGTTGGATCTCTGGTTGTAGAGGTTGGATCTCTGGTTGTAGAGGTGAAGGGGTTGGATCTCTGGTTGTAGAGGTGAAGGGGTTGGATCTCTGGTTGTAGAGGTGAGGGGGTTGGATCTCTGGTTGTAAAGGTGAGGGGGTTGGATCTCTGGTTGTAGAGGTGAGGGGGTTGGATCTCTGGTTGTAGAGGTGAGGGGGTTGGATCTCTGGTTGTAGAGGTGAGGGGGTTGAATCTCTGGTTGTAGAGGTGAGGGGGTTGGATCTCTGGTTGTAGAGGTGAGGGGGTTGGATCTCTTTTTGTAGAGGTGAGGGGGTTGGATCTCTGGTTGTAGAGGTTGGATCTCTGGTTGTAGAGGTGAGGGGCTTGGATCTCTGGTTGTAGAGTTGAGGGGGTTGGATGTCTGGTTGTAGAGGTGAGGGGGTTGGATCTCTGGTTGTAGAGGTTGGATCTCTGGTTGTAGAGGTGAGGGGATTGGATCTCTGGTTGTAGAGGTGAGGGGGTTGGATCTCTGGTTGTAGAGGTGAGGGGGTTGGATCTCTGGTTGTAGAGGTTGGATCTCTGGTTGTAGAGGTGAGGGGGTTGGATCTCTGGTTGTAGAGGTGAGGGGGTTGGATCTCTGGTTGTAGAGGTGAGGGGCTTGGATCTCCGGTTGTAGAGGTGAGGGGTTTGGATCTCTAGTTGTAGAGGTGAGGGGCTTGGATCTCTGGTTGTAGAGGTGAGGGGCTTGGATCTCTGGTTGTAGAGGTGAAGGGGTTGGATCTCTGGTTGTAGAGGTGAGGGAGTTGGATCTCTGGTTGTAGAGGTTGGATCTCTGGTTGTAGAGGTGAAGGGGTTGGATCTCTGGTTGTAGAGGTGAAGGGGTTGGATCTCTGGTTGTAGAGGTGAGAGGGTTGGATCTCTGGTTGTAGAGGTGAGGGGGTTGGATCTCTGGTTGTAGAGGTGAGGGGGTTGGATCTCTGGTTGTAGAGGTGAGGGGGTTGGATCCCTGGTTGTAGAGGTGAGGGGGTTGGATCTCTGGTTGTAGAGGTGAGGGGGTTGGATCTCTGGTTGTAGAGGTGAGGGGGTTGGATCTCTGGTTGTAGAGGTGAGGGGGTTGGATCTCTGGTTGTAGAGGTGAGGGGGTTGGATCTCTTTTTTGTAGAGGTGAGGGGGTTGGATCTCTGGTTGTAGAGGTTGGATCTCTGGTTGTAGAGGTGAGGGGCTTGGATCTCTGGTTGTAGAGTTGAGGGGGTTGGATCTCTGGTTGTAGAGGTGAGGGGGTTGGATCTCTGGTTGTAGAGGTTGGATCTCTGGTTGTAGAGGTGAGGGGATTGGAACTCTGGTTGTAGAGGTGAGGGGGTTGGATCTCTGGTTGTAGAGGTGAGGGGGTTGGATCTCTGGTTGTAGAGGTGAGGGGGTTGGATCTCTTTTTGTAGAGGTGAGGGGGTTGGATCTCTGGTTGTAGAGGTTGGATCTCTGGTTGTAGAGGTGAGGGGCTTGGATCTCTGGTTATAGAGTTGAGGGGCTTGGATCTCTGGTTGTAGAGTTGAGGGGGTTGGATCTCTGGTTGTAGAGGTGAGGGGGTTGGATCTCTGGTTGTAGAGGTTGGATCTCTGGTTGTAGAGGGGAGGGGATTGGATCTCTGGTTGTAGAGGTGAGGGGGTTGGATCTCTGGTTGTAGAGGTGAGGGGGTTGGATCTCTGGTTGTAGAGGTGAGGGGGTTGGATCTCTGGTTGTAGAGGTGAGGGGGTTGGATCTCTGGTTGTAGAGGTGAGGGGCTTGGATCTCTGGTTGTAGAGGTGAGGGGCTTGGATCTCCGGTTGTAGAGGGTGAGGGGTTTGGATCTCTAGTTGTAGAGGTGAAGGGCTTGGATCTCTGGTTGTAGAGGTGAGGGGCTTGGATCTCTGGTTGTAGAGGTGAGGGGGGTTGGATCTCTGGTTGTAGAGGTGAGGGGGTTGGATCTCTGGTTGTAGAGGTGAGGGGGTTGGATCTCTGGTTGTAGAGGTGAGGGGGTTGGATTTCTGATTGTAGAGGTGAGGGGGTTGGATCTCTAGTTGTAGAGGTTGGTTCTCTGGTTGTAGAGGTGAGGGGGTTGGATCTCTGGTTGTAGAGGTGAGGGGGTTAGATCTCTGGTTGTAGAGGTGAGGGGGTTGGATCTCTGGTTGTAGAGGTGAGGGGGTTGGATCTCTGGTTGTAGAGGTGAGGGGGTTGGATCTCTGGTTGTAGAGGTTGGTTCTCTGGTAGTAGGATGAGGGGGTTGGATTTTTGGTTGTAGATGTGAGGGAGTTGGATCTTTGGTTGTAGATGTGAGGGGGTTGGATTTCTGGATGTAGAGGTGAGGGGGTTGGATCTCTGGTTGTAGAGGTGAGGGGGTTGGATCTCTGGTTGTAGAGGTGAGGGGGTTGGATCTCTGATTGTAGAGGTGAGGGGGTTGGATCTCTGGTTGTAGAGGTTGGTTCTCTGGTTGTAGAGGTGAGGGGGTTGGATCTCTGGTTGTAGAGGTGAGGGGGTTGGATCTCTGGTTGTAGAGGTTGGATCTCTGATTGTAGAGGTTGGATCTCTGGTTGTAGAGGTGAGGGGGTTGGATCTCTGGTTGTAGAGGTGAGGGGGTTGGATCTCTGATTGTAGAGGTGAGGGGGTTGGATCTCTGGTTGTAGAGGTTGGATCTCTGGTTGTAGAGGTGAGGGGGTTGGATCTCTTTTTGTAGAGGTGAGGGGGTTGGATCTCTGGTTGTAGAGGTTGGATCTCTGGTTGTAGAGGTGAGGGGCTTGGATCTCTGGTTGTAGAGTTGAGGGGCTTGGATCTCTGGTTGTAGAGTTGAGGGGGTTGGATCTCTGGTTGTAGAGGTGAGGGGGTTGGATCTCTGGTTGTAGAGGTTGGATCTCTGGTTGTAGAGGGGAGGGGATTGGATCTCTGGTTGTAGAGGTGAGGGGGTTGGATCTCTGGTTGTAGAGGTGAGGGGGTTGGATCTCTGGTTGTAAAGGTGAGGGGGTTGGATCTCTGGTTGTAGAGGTGAGGGGCTTGGATCTCCGGTTGTAGAGGTGAGGGGGTTGGATCTCTAGTTGTAGAGGTGAAGGGCTTGGATCTCTGGTTGTAGAGGTGAGGGGCTTGGATCTCTGGTTGTAGAGGTGAGGGGGGTTGGATCTCTGGTTGTAGAGGTGAGGGGGTTGGATCTCTGGTTGTAGAGGTGAGGGGGTTGGATCTCTGGTTGTAGAGGTGAGGGGGTTGGATTTCTGATTGTAGAGGTGAGGGGGTTGGATCTCTAGTTGTAGAGGTTGGTTCTCTGGTTGTAGAGGTGAGGGGGTTGGATCTCTGGTTGTAGAGGTGAGGGGGTTAGATCTCTGGTTGTAGAGGTGAGGGGGTTGGATCTCTGGTTGTAGAGGTGAGGGGGTTGGATCTCTGGTTGTAGAGGTGAGGGGGTTGGATCTCTGGTTGTAGAGGTGAGGGGGTTGGGTCTCTGGTTGTAGAGGTGAGGGGGTTGGATCTCTGGTTGTAGAGGTGTGGGGGGTTGGATCTCTGGTTGTAGAGGTGAGGGGGTTGGATCTCTGGTTGTAGAGGTTGGTTCTCTGGTAGTAGGATGAGGGGGTTGGATTTTTGGTTGTAGATGTGAGGGAGTTGGATCTATGGTTGTAGATGTGAGGGGGTTGGATCTCTGGTTGTAGAGGTGAGGGGGTTGGATTTCTGGATGTAGAGGTGAGGGGGTTGGATCTCTGGTTGTAGAGGTGAGGGGGTTGGATCTCTGGTTGTAGAGGTGAGGGGGTTGGATCTCTGGTTGTAGAGGTGAGGGGGTTGGATCTCTGATTGTAGAGGTGAAGGGGTTGGATCTCTGGTTGTAGAGGTTGGTTCTCTGGTTGTAGAGGTGAGGGGGTTGGATCTCTGGTTGTAGAGGTGAGGGGGTTGGATCTCTGGTTGTAGAGGTTGGATCTCTGGTTGTAGAGGTTGGATCTCTGGTTGTAGAGGTGAGGGGGTTGGATCTCTGGTTGTAGAGGTGAGGGGGTTGGATCTCTGGTTGTAGAGGTTGGATCTCTGGTTGTAGTGTTATGGAAATGATTAAGAGCTCCAATCGAGCTCAAGGTTATCTGCTGCTGTCTCTAATTGGAAAGTGCTGATATGCATGCATATAAAGTAAACACTCTGAGACACGCTCAGCTCCGTTACTTCTTACACTTCTAATTTTATTCAAGGCGGTGCTAATGTTTTATACACACAAATACGTCATTGCTATGTTAGTCTAATAGGTACATCTCATTGGTTGAGAAGAAAAAGAAAATGGAGAATCTTCATAACGAGGTCTGGCTGTCCTTGGTTTTATCTTCAGTTCCGCGTTCTTCTGATGTGTGGGATGTAGGGGGTACCCGCCATCTTGAGAAAATATAGGAACAGAGCTAATCTGTATACTTATATAATGAGTAAGGAGAAAAATATGTATGCACATAAGAAAATAGACATTTTCAGATTACTATTATTATTATTTACATCACATTCCTTCACAATCCCCCCTAAAATGACTATTTTCTCTTTTCTGTCCCTAATACTAAAGGTCCCACTTTGGCCTGGCCCTTCTCCTCAGCAACTCTTTTAGGCTGTATATAGAATTGGGCAGCAACTGTTCACTTCCCTCCTCGATACAGCTGGAGAGGTGCAGTCAGGCGCTATCTATCCCTATAACCCTATAGGATTGTGAGATTATGGACAGGGAGTGACTGTAGAGGAGTGAAGGGTTTGTCATCTTCCATCATAAGGAGGTCCTCTTCTTCTTGGTGGAGAAATGTAGGTGTGCTATTGTCTACAGCCTTGCTCATTAACTTTTTACGAAAGGTAGAATACAGCATACAATCAGGGCTAAAAGAACCAGGATTATTAATACCCTTACCCCTATCTGGACGAGCACCTTCTGCCACCCACTCATCCAGCTAAAGTATTGGTCCCATGGGTCTGCGATACCTGAGTTCTTCTTCAACTCCAGTGACAGATCTTCTAATTTCTTTATAGCTAGAGTAACCTTACCATTTGAGCCAGTATTATCAGGAATGTATGTACAACAGGTTCCCGTTTTTTCCTATGATTTTACAAAACACCTCCTTTCCCAACTAGCACCATGTCTAAGGCCATCCGGTCCTGGAATGTCATGTAGGAAGTGGGGGCTAACTGGTCAGCAATTCCCTGGAGGGCATCTTTAGTGTAATTTACAAATCTCTGTTGGTTATAATATGTGTAGTGTCAGGTCACCTAGAGGCTGGGTGACAGATGCACACCGTTGGGATCAGGAGTGCACCGCAAGGTAGTGGACCCTACGGCTGACTGCTGCGGATTGAACCCTGGGAGGTTCGGGAAGCAGGTCTACTGGATCACTGACACAGATCCCACTGGGAGCTAGAGCATAGATTCCCCAGGGCGCGGAGTCTAAGAGTCAGCAGGTGTTCACCAGAGCCTTTAATGGTAAGGATGGACTGTGCTGCAGTCTGGCTCCAGGTCGCGGCCCCCAGGGTCTCACAGCTCACGCTCACGGTAGACTACAGGAGAAGAGGAAGGAGGCAGCAGGCTGGAACATCAGGGTCACAGGCAAACAGGGATGGTCGGGAACACGCCAAAGTCGGTAACAGGAATCAGAAGTATGAAACACAGCAAGTACACACAGAGGCTAACACACAATGGTTGATCAGCACTGCTGGCTTGCGGTGCACAGGTTAATATAGGGTTCCCTGATAGGGCCTGGGGTGGGGCCATGCTTAGAGGAGAGGTTACAAAAGCAGTCAGGTGAGGGTCAGCTGGTCTCTAGGTATGAACACATGGAGACAGGTATGCTGATCGACAAACTCTATTGCATAACCATGACATGTAGTTAATCCAATCTACATTCTTGCTGACAGTTGTTATGGGGATCAAAGACTCAAAACCAGCTTTTACCTGATCCCTGGCTTTAAACTGATCAGGGACCCCCCTTGTAACCCCTATGACATGTATGTATACATGAGGATCAAAGCTTCCGGAGAGAGCTGCTCGCTTCCTCCTCTGACTGTGTGCTGGGTCAGTGCATGTATCAGGGGTATCTTTGGTTAGGATATGGGGCTTTCTATTTTCATCTTTTTTGTCTAATGCACTCTGTGGTCGCCCGCCCCCACAGAAACTACAACTCTGTCCCCAGTAACTGTCTGTGTGGCATACATATATGTCCTTACCGTCAGGGATATCACTGTACCAATGGCATCACCATGAAGGGTCAAGGTACTATGTCACAGTAATCTAAGGTAAAGGTGGTCACATGTGTACCTGAAGAGTTACACTAAAACGTAATTATGTTATCATTTTTGTGATGGCCACCTCCTGGGCCCCTCCCCCCTAGATCAAACAGAAAAAGGATATGCAGCACCCGAAAACACGCTCTCCTGCAGTGATAAGCGTGCATTCAGGTGTTCTTTCTGGCCAACTTGACTGAGGTGGCTGTGGTCACCAAAACTTGGAATGGACCATCATAACTTGGCTCAAGGATCTCCAGACAGTAGTTGGTGTGTTCCTGTATCTAATTCAGGATCTGGAATGGAAGAAAACACCTGGACATGCATTCAGGTTAATTCTCGTGATAATGTGGTTACATAATTAGTCAACACATCAGACTGTAACTGTAACTGTTGTGGAAAGTAACAACCAAGTCTGGGAGCTGAACCAAACAAAATTTCATAAGGGGATAGAGCATGTTTCCCCCGGGGGTGTGTCTTACACTGAACAGGGCAATAGGCTAACTGTCTGGCCAACTCATGTTAGTCTCTTGGGCCATCTTTAACATCCTGTTTTTAGTGTCCCGTTCATCCTTTCTACCTTCCCGCTACTTTGAGGGTGGTATGGGATGTGTAGTGCCAACTGAACCCCCAGTGCTGCCCAAATCTCTTTAGTAAGGGTTGTTGTTAAGGCTGGTCCCTGATCTCTCAATATCACCTCTGGGACCCCAAATCTACATACTATCTCACTTAGTAGTTTCTTAGCTGTGGTCCTGGCAGTCGTGACCACTTCCACTAGGGCGTATTCGAATCTGCCACTTCTTGGCACTTGAGAATGATCAATTTGCATCCTCTGGAATGGGGTATAGGGCTTTTGCCAGGTGCTTCTTCTGTGCTTTTTCTGTGCATCCTGGGTTACATTTGGTGCAGATAATGCATGATCTGCAGAAGTTGTCGGTCAGTGGAGTAACTCTTGGTGCAACACTTGTTGATAAGAGAGTTCATAAAAGTCTTTGTCAAGTGGGCAGCTCCATGTGTCCATTGCACCACAGCTGGGTACATACTCCTGGGTAGACAAGGCTTGTTGTTGCACTCGAATAGTCCATTTCTGAGAGTTCCTCCTCTCCGTTTCCAGCTTTCCTTCTTATCCGGACTTGCTGTTTCCTGTAGTTCTTTTAGATAAACTCTGTCCACTGGGAAAGTCTGTAAGGTAAGCACGGGGTGGTCTTCTTCTACCACCCTGCTGTCCACTTCCCGTGGACCACCAGCTGTCTGTTTGGTAGCTGAATTGGCTAGATGATTGCCTCAAGCTTCCTTTGAGTTCATTTTGTCGTGTGCTTTACTCAGAATAGTCACTTGGGTTGGGAGAAGCAAGGCATCAATTTTTCACAGGTGTTCCTGCAGCCGTCAGGAATCCTCTGTCCTAGATAACACCATAATCATGGGCAATGCTGAAAGCATATCTTGGCTCTTTTTCCCTCTGTCCATTTACATGCTGTAGTAAGTGCTTACAGCTCTGCCTCCTGTGCAGACATCACCGGTGGTAAGGCTTCAGCTTGTAGAACAGTGTTTTCAGTGGTGACCGCGTGTCCTGTGTGGTCATGGGGTGACAAGTCAAGACTCTACTCCTCCTCCTGCTTTCCCCCCTCGAGAAGTGGAAGAAGGGTGGTAGGGTTCAGTGTTTGACAACTGAATAGAGTAATGCTGTCCAATAGGAGGGAACACAGGAGTCTCAAGTGTCTGGTAGTGGACAAGTGTTTCGGCTGGATCTTGGTTGAATATGGCAACAACGTCATGGGGAGCAAGCAGAACGAGGCAGTGTCCGAGGACCAAGTTCAAAGTTTTGTCAAGCAAGGCTTGTGTAGCAAAGCCAGCTCACAGACACAATAGGGCTCCTCTTACTACCGCATCCAGCCGACAGGAATAATATCCTATGGGGCGTAGGCTGATGCCGTGTGATTGTGTGAGTACACCTGCAGCATGTCCCAGACGTTCGGATACAAAGAGCTTGAGCGTTTTGTCGTAGTCTGGGAGCCCTAGCGCCGGGGGTGGCGCACTTAAAGGCTTCAAACTTTAGATATTTCTTCAGGAGACATCTGGAAGGGTCTGATTGCAGAGCATCAGTAGGAAGGCTTCTGGAATCCATGCTCTGCACTAGGAAATTAGTCCAAGGAAGGCATGAAGGGATTTCTGACCTTGTGGCAGTGGGATGTCAGAGATTACTTGCACCCTGTCTTCAGTGGGGTGTCGTGTCCCATGGGACAAACAGTGTCCAAGGAAAATGACAGGTGTTGAGCACCACTGCAATTTGGGCTTTGAGGTTCTGCAGCCCTGGTTGGCAAGATAGCACAACAGGTTTCTTAGGTGACTTCAACAGGGAGTAAGTCAGCTGCACAAAAGGAGAAGGTCATCAACACGTTGGAAGAGAATCACTTCCGGGTGTTCCTCTTGTCATGTGTCAAGGATGATAGCCATAGCTTTTGCAAACTGGCTTGGAAAGTTCTGTGCCCCTTGTGGCACAACTGTTTAGGTATGTTGCCGTTTCTTTCCGTGGATGAATGCGAAAAGGTACCAGCAGGAGTGGTGAGGGTGGACACTGAAGAAAGCGTTTGTAAGGTCCACCTCTGTGAGGTATTTTGCAGTCAAAGGCATCCACAGCAGGTACCTGGTTCTCCTTTAGGGGTTCTCTTCTTGGGGTTATTGTGGTTTCCGGGGCAATGAAGCGCCCTCTTTTAGCTTGACTGAAACTGGTGGCACCTTTAAGTGACCGTTGTCTTCCGGTCCTGTGGACCATAGGCACGCAGGGATTCTGTCAAGTACTTCCTGCAGTATTGAACTTGAAGTTTTTTCTTCATTAAGTGTCATCAGGAGAGGCAGAGAACACAAGGCAGATGAGTCTTCTAAAGATAGGGGAGTGTGTAACTTCATCCCCCCTTCAGGCGTGTCCTGATTGAGGCCTGTAGTCTGGACAACACATCAGCTCCTAGTAGATTCAAGGGACATGTAGAGGACACCAGAAAAATGGCAAGCAAATCAGGAAGTGGACTGGAGCGGGGCACCCCATCCATTCCTACGCAGGAAACATCAATAGTGGAAAGGAAAGAATTATTAGGCAGATTCACCGCCCTCAACACACTTTTGGCTGCACCCCTGTCAATGAGGAAAGTGGTAGGTTTTTGTCTGGGACATCTTGGGGCTCTGCATTCTTTTCTGAAGTGACCCCGTTTCCCACAGTTGTAACAGGTGATCCTTTCCCTGGTATTGGGCAGTGGTGGTGGACTAGTGTAGGCGGGATCTTCGTCATGGGTTACCATGAGGGGCGTTGTTTTTTTACCTTTTTGATTTTCTATACCTCTGGTCACCAACAATAAATCAGACATTTTCATTGAATGGTATTCAGGGCGGGCCACCATCAGGTCTTTTCTGATATCCTCTCTGAGCCCTGAAACAAAAGCAGTTGATAACATGTGTGTGTGTGCCTTTATGAGTCTAGCATGATACTTCTTCACAGACTCCCCTTTATCTTGGGTAATATCTTGGATTGTGGTGGTCTGATCCGTCAACTTCTCCTTTGCCCAGTCGTGGAGTTGTGCACAGAACTCCACGCCTGAGGTGTAGGAAGTGGCACTTGTCAGGCAGGCATCATTGAAGGCCGTCTGCATGACTGGCCAAAAGACATATCCTGCTTTGATTTGGCATAGGCTGATCAAGTCTCTCCAGGCAGCTGAGTAAGTTTCTTGTATCTGCACTATCCTGTGGTAGAAGGGAATTGGCTGCTTCTCTGGGTCAGGCAGACTTGTCACTAAGGCCGCTGCTTGTGATAGAGTAAAAGCGACACACATCACTGGTGCCCCTTCTGGTAACCGAGACTGTTGTTGGGGCGGGGGCTGGCAACAGGCACTGTTCCTTACGGTTGCCAGCATGTGTTTGAGATCCTCTCGGAACTGAGAGTCTGGAGCCGGATTGGGGGTTAAATCAGTGGGTGGCTTTGCTGCCTGCTGTTGGGCTTCCCACTCAGATGCTTCTTCATCATTAACATATCCGGCCTTGGAATGTGATGCTTCCGTATTGGGGAAGACAGATGTGTGGTACGAACCATCCTGGTTTAAAACAGGGAGGGCTGGGTACAGGCTGTGGTCAAGCTTACTGGGTGTACCAAGATGGCCGCTAGCAGGAAGTGCACTGGGCTGGGTAGAAAGTGAAGGCATGGGTGCACTAAGATGGCCGCCGGGCTTAGTTGTCACAGTGGGTTGTGCTTGGGTGGTGAGAAAGGAGTGGTTGTTAGACGGAGGGCAGTGCCGTCCCTCCCCTCCTTTTGTTTCAAATTCCAACATAGCGTGGTAATTTCACATACTGTATCATCGACTCTGTGATACACATACATAATACAATCGCCATCTTTCTTAACTTCCTTTATCCCATTTTCTTTATCACACAGGATTTTTCTCCCTGTTTCTTCAGCAACATAACTTTCGCCACTTCTTTCAACTTTAACTATTTCAACATCTGCTTCTCTCCTTTTTTGTAATATCACTTTCTTTACAATCACACTTTCTGTTTCTCGGCTAACGGCTTGATAGGAGAATACATACAACCAAGGGGTTAATATTTTTCTCAGCGTTCTTTATCAACAAATTCCTTCAGGTGGGGGCACATACTGCGCTCCAAGTTGCTACTGTTTGCTATAACCCTGTAATGTACGGTTAATCTCAGAACAAGAACAAACACGTCAGGGGTAGTGAGGAGCAACGGCCCGCGACCCAACAGATCCCCCGGGCAGCCCCCCCTCCGACCTTAACCAGTCCCCAACCCCTCTCATACATAGCGAACAGTAAACCACAAATACACTCACGACAGGACATTACACCTGCCACTCTTCGAACTGCAAAATTTCAGCAGGCTCAGATAACCCCAGGGGCAGACATCACCCCCTTAAAACCCAGTTAAAGGCCGTCATTACAGTTACCTCCCAGAGGCCGACAGCACATCTGGGGGTGACACATCTGTAATGCTTTCAGACTGCAACGCCAGCAGCTGAGATTTCCTTTTAAAGATCCGACAAATCCTTGAGTAACCCGTCCTATAACCGACTGCCACAATAACCCATCTCATCCCAGAGGCCGACAACTCTTCTGGAGATGAGAACACACATGTAGCACTTTTAGACTGCTGAGTTTCGTAGCCCAAAGAATGGCAGACAGTGAACAAATACAGTCAGCAGAAACCCATCAGCAGGTTCGTTAAAACAACCTCAGGCGAGGAAATACCTGCCTCTAAGACAGTCTCAGCATACCGACAGAATCCAGCCGTCAACCGAAAGATAAGAGAGTCGTACAGTGGTAAGAATATAAATCAAACTTACCGTACTATTAGGGCTGCGCAAAGACCCCCTCTGTTATCTTTCAATTAATGCCCGAATGCTTGTCGCGGTATGGCTTCGGCTGTAGCCTGAGGTCCCGGGTTTCGGCACCATCTGTTAAGGAAATGATTAAGAGCTCCAATCGAGCCCAAGGTTATCTGCTGCTGTCTCTAATTTGAAAGTGTTGTATGCATATAAAAGTAAACACTCTGAGACACGCTCAGCTCCGTTACTTCTTACACTTCTAATTTATTCAAGGCGGTGTTAATGTTTTATACACACAAATACGTCATTGCTATGTTAGTCTAATAGGTACATCTCATTGGTTAAGATAAAAAAAGAAAATGGAGAATCTTCATAACGAGGTCTGGCTGTCTTTGGTTTTATCTTCAGTTCCGCGTTCTTCTGATGTGTGGGATGCAGGGGGTACCCGCCATCTTGAGAAAATATAGGAACAGAGCAAACCTGTATACTTATATAATGAGTAAGGAGAAAAACATGTATGCACATAAGAAAATAGACATTTTCAGATTACTATTATTATTATCTACATCACATTCCTTCACAGGGAGAAGCAAGGCATCAATCAAGTTTTCACAGGTGTTCCTGCAGCCATCAGGAATCCTCTGTCCTAGATAACACCATTATCATGGGCAATGCTGAAAGCATATCTTGAGTCCATATGAATGTTGGCTCTTTTTCCCTCTGCCCATTTACATGCTGTAGTAAGTGCTTACAGCTCTGCCTCCTGTGCAGACATCACCGGTGGTAAGGCTTCAGCTTGTAGAACAGTGTTTTCAGTGGTGACCGCGTGTCCTGTGTGGTCATGGGGTGACAAGTCAAGACTCTACTTCTCCTCCTCCTTTCCCCCCTCGAGAAGTGGAAGAAGGGTGGTAGGGTTCAGTGTTTGACAACTTAATAGAGTAATGCTGTCCAGTAGGAGGGAACACAGGAGTCTCAAGTGTCTGGTAGTGGACAAGTGTTTCGGCTGGACCTTGGTTGAATATGGCAACAACGTCATGGGGAGCAAGCAGAACGAGGCAGTGTCCGAGGACCAAGTTCAAAGTTTTGTCAAGCAAGGCTTGTGTAGCAAATCCAGCTCGCAGACACAATAGGCCTCCTCTTGCTACCGCATCCAGCCGACAGGAATAATATCCTACGAGGCGTAGGCTGATGCCGTGTGATTGGGTGAGTACACCTGCAGCATGTCCCAGACGTTCGGATACAAAGAGCTTGAGCGTTTTGCCGTAGGCTGGGAGCCCTAGCGCCTGAGATGGCACACTTGAGGGCCTCAAACTTAGATATTTCTTCAGGAGACATCTGGAAGGGTCTGATTGCAGAGCATCAGTAGGAAGGCTTCTGGAATCCATGCTCTGCACTAGGAAATTAGTCCAAGGAAAATGACAGGTGTTGAGCACCACTGCATTTTGAGCTTTGAGGCTCTGCAGCCCTGGTTGGCAAGATAGCACAACAGGCTTTCTGAGGTGACTTCAACAGGGGGTAAGTCAGCTGCACAAAAGGAGAAGGTCATCAACATGTTGGAAGAGTATCATTTCCGGGTGTTCCTCTTGTCATGGATGATAGCCATAGCTTTTGCAAACTGGCTTGGAAAGTTCTGTGCCCCTTGTGGCACAACTGTTTAGGTATGTTGCCGTTTCTTTCCGTGGATGAATGCGAAAAGGTACCAGCAGGAGGGGTGAGGGTGGACACTGAAGAAAGCGTTTGTAAGGTCCACCTCTGTGAGGTATTTTGCAGTCAAAGGCATCCACAGCGGGTACCTGGTTCTCCTTTAGGATTCTCTTCTTGGGGTTATTGTGGTTTCCGGGGCAATGAAGCGCCCTCTTTTAGCTTGACTGAAACTGGTGGCACCTTTAAGTGACCGTTGTCTTCCGGTCCTGTGGACCATAGGCACGCAGGGATTCTGTCAAGTACTTCCTGCAGTATTGAACTTGAAGTTTTTGCTTCATTAAGTGTCATCAGGAGAGGCAGAGAACACAAAGCAGATTAGTCTTCTAAAGATAGGGGAGTATATAACTTCATCCCCCCTTCAGGCGTGTCCTGATTGAGGCCTGTAGTCTGGACAACACATCAGCTTCTAGTAGATTCAAGGGACATGTAGAGGACACCCCAAATCTGGCAAGCAAATCAGGAAGTGGACTGGAGCGGGGCACCCCATCCATTCTTACGCAGGAAACATCAAAAGTGGAAAGGAAAGAATTATTAGGCAGGTTCACCGCCCTCAACACACTTTTGGCTGCACCCCTGTCAATGAGGAAAGTGGTAGGTTTTTTGTCTGGGACATCTTGGGGCTCTGCATTCTTTTCTGAAGTGACCCCGTTTCCCACAGTTGTAACAGGTGATCCTTTCCCTGGTATTGGGCAGTGGTGGTGGACTAGTGTAGGCGGGATCTTCGTCATGGGTTACCATGAGGGGCGTTGGTTTTTTACCTTTTTGATTTTCTATACCTCTGGTCACCAACAATAAATCAGACATTTTCATTGAATGGTATTCAGGGCGGGCCACCATCAGGTCTTTTCTGATATCCTCTCTGAGCCCTGAAACAAAAGCAGTTGATAACATGTGTGTGTGTGCCTTTATGAGTCTAGCATGATACTTCTTCACAGACTCCCCTTTATCTTGGGTAATATCTTGGATTGTGGTGGTCTGATCCGTCAACTTCTCCTTTGCCCAGTCGTGGAGTTGTGCACAGAACTCCACGCCTGAGGTGTAGGAAGTGGCACTTGTCAGGCAGGCATCATTGAAGGCCGTCTGCATGACTGGCCAAAAGACATATCCTGCTTTGATTTGGCATAGGCTGATCAAGTCTCTCCAGGCAGCTGAGTAAGTTTCTTGTATCTGCACTATCCTGTGGTAGAAGGGAATTGGCTGCTTCTCTGGGTCAGGCAGACTTGTCACTAAGGCCGCTGCTTGTGATGGAGTAAAAGCGACATACATCACTGGTGCCCCTTCTGGTAACCGAGACTGTTGTTGGGGCGGGGGCTGGCAAGAGGCACTGTTCCTTACGGTTGCCAGCATGTGTTTGAGATCCTCTTTGAACTGTGAGTCCGGAACTGGATTGGGGGTTAAATCAGTGGGTGGCCTTGCTGCCTGCTGTTGGGCTTCCCACTCAGATGCTTCTTCATCATTAACATATCCGGCCTGGGAATGTGATGCTCCCGTATTGGGGAAGACAGGTGTGTGGTATGAACCATCTTGGTTTAAAACAGGGAGGGCTGGGTACAGGCTGTTTAAGCTTACTGGGTGTACCAAGATGGCCGCCGGCAGGAAGTGCAGTGGGCTGGGTAGAAAGTGAAGGCATGGGTGCACTAAGATGGCCGCTGGGCTGAGTTGTCACAGTGGGTTGTGCTTGGGTGGTGAGAAAGGAGTGGTTGTTAGACGGAGGGCAGTGCTGTCCCTCCCCTCCTTTGTTTCAAGTTCCAACATATCATCAGCTCTGTGATACACATACATAATACAATCGCCATCTTTCTTAACTTCCTTTATCCAATTTTCTTTATCACACAGGATTTTTCTCCCTGTTTCTTCAGCAACATAACTTTCGCCACTTCTTTCAACTTTGTTAACTATTTCAACATCTTATCTCCTCTTCGCTATCACATTCTTTTCTCTCTCTGTTTCTCGGCTAATGGCTTGAGAGGAGAATACATACAACCAAGGGGTTAATATTTTTTCTCAGTGTTCTTATCAACAAATTCCTTCGGTAGGGGCACATAAGACTAATGTACGGTTAATCTCAGAACAAGAACAAACACATCAGGGGTAGTGAGGAGCAACGGCCCGCGACCCAACAGATCCTTCGGGTAGCCTCCTTCTCTGACTTTCACCAGTCCCCAACCCCTCTCATGTATAGCAAACAGTAAACCACAAATACACTCAGGACAGGACATTACACCTGCCACTCTCTGAACCGTAAAGCCTCAGCAGGCTAAGATAACCACAAGGGCAGACCACCCTGCAAAAATAGACCCGTTTATAGACGTTTTTTTCTACAGCTCTACACCAAGAGGCCGACAACTCGTCTTGGGGTGAGACTTCTGTAACACTTTCAGACTGCAAAGCCAGCAGCTGAGATAACCCTCAAAGGTTCATCGAACCCAGAGTAACCTGTCTATAAACGTTTGCCACAAGGGAAACCATCTCATCCCAGAGGCCGAAAGCTCATCTGGAGATGAGACCACACATTCACACATGTAGCACTTTTAGACTGCTGAGTTTCGTAGCCCAAAGAATGGCAGACAGTGAACAAATACAGTCAGCAGAAACCCATTGACAGGTTCGTTAAACAACCTCAGGCGAGGAAATACCTGCCTCTAAGACAGTCTCAGCATACCGACAGAATCCAGCCGTCAACCGAAAGATAAGAAAGTCGTACAGTGGTAAGAATATAAATCAAACTTACCGGTACTGTTAGGGCTGCGCAAACCCCACTCTCATCAATCGATTAACGCCCGAATGCTTGTCGCGGTATAGCTTCGACTGTAGCCTGAGGTCCCGGGTTTCGGCACCATCTGTTATGGAAATGATTAAGAGCTCCAATCGAGCTCAAGGTTATCTGCTGCTGTCTCTAATTTGAAAGTGTTGATATGCATGCATATAAAGTAAACACTCTGAGACACGCTCAGCTCCGTTACTTCTTACACTTCTAATTTATTCAAGGCGGTGCTAATGTTTTATACACACAAATACGCCATTGCTATGTTAGTCTAATAGGTACATCTCATTGGTTCAGAAGAAAAAGAAAATGGAGAATCTTCATAACGAGGTCTGGCTGATCTTGGTTTTATCTTCAGTTCCGCGTTCTTCTGATGTGTGGGATGCAGGGGGTACCCGCCATCTTGAGAAAATATAGGAACAGAGCTAATCTGTATACTTATATAATGAGTAAGGAGAAAAATATGTATGCACGTAAGAAAATAGACATTTTCAGATTATTATTATTATTATTTACATCACATTCCTTCACAGTAGAGGTGAGGGGGGTTGGATCTCTGGTTGTAGAGGTGAGGGGGTTTAATCTCTGGTTGTAGAGGTTGGATCTCTGGTTGTAGAGGTGAGGGGGTTGGATCTCTGGTTGTAGAGGTTGGTTCTCTGGTTGTAGAGGTTGGTTCTCTGGTTGTAGAGGTGAGGGGGTTTAATCTCTGGTTGTAGAGGTTGGATCTCTGGTTGTAGAGGTTGGATCTCTGGTTGTAGAGGTGAGGGGGTTGGATCTCTGGTTGTAGAGGTGAGGGGGTTGGATCTCTGGTTGTAGAGGTGAGGGGGTTGGATCTCTGGTTGTAGAGGTGAGAGGGTTGGATCTCTGGTTGTAGAGGTGAAGGGGTTGGATCTCTGGTTGTAGAGGTTGGATCTCTGGTTGTAGAGGTGAGGGGGTTGGATCTCTGGTTGTAGAGGTGAGGGGGTTAGATCTCTGGTTGTAGAGGTTGGATCTCTGGTTGTAGAGGTAGGGGGGTTGGATCTCTGGTTGTAGAGGTGAGGGCGTTGGATCTCTGGTTGTAGAGGTTGGTTCTCTGGTTGTAGAGGTGAGGGGGTTGGATCTCTGGTTGTAGAGGTGAGGGGGTTGGATCTCTGGTTGTAGAGGTGAGGGGGTTTAATCTCTGGTTGTAGAGGTTGGATCTCTGGTTGTAGAGGTGAGGGGGTTGGATCTCTGGTTGTAGAGGTGAGGGGGTTGGATCTCTGGTTGTACAGGTGAGGGAATTGGATCTCTGGTTGTAGAGGTTGGATCTCTGGTTGTAGAGGTGTGGGGGTTGGATCTCTGGTTGTAGAGGTGAGGGGGGTTGGATCTCTGGTTGTAGAGGTGAGGGGGTTGGATCTTTGGTTGTAGAGGTGAGGGGGTTGGATCTCTGGTTGTAGAGGTGAGGGGGTTGGATCTCTGGTTGTAGAGGTGAGGGGGTTGGATCTCTGGTTGTAGAGGTGAGGGGGTTGGATCTTTGGTTGTAGAGGTGAGGGGGTTGGATCTCTGGTTGTAGAGGTTGGATCTCTGGTTGTAGAGGTGAGGGGGTTGGATCTCTGGTTGTAGAGGTGAGGGGGTTGGATCTCTGGTTTTACAGGTGAGGGGGTTGGATCTCTGGTTGTACAGGTGAGGGGCTTGCATCTTTGGTTGTAGAGGTGAGGGGGTTGGATCTCTGGTTGTAGAAGTGAGGGGGTTGGATCTCTGGTTGTAGAGGTGAGGGGGTTGGATCTCTGGTTGTACAGGTTGGATCTCTGGTTGTAGAGGTGAGGGGGTTGGATCTCTGGTTTTACAGGTTGGATCTCTGGTTGTAGAGGTGAGGGGGTTGGATCTCTGGTTGTAGAGGTTGGTTCTCTGGTTGTAGAGGTAAGGGGGTTGGATCTCTGGTTGTAGAGGTGAGGGGGTTTCATCTCTGGTTGTAGAGGTTGGATCTCTGGTTGTAGAGGTGAGGGGGTTGGATCTCTGGTTGTAGAGGTGAGGGGGTTGGATCTCTGGTTGTAGAGGTTGGTTCTCTGGTTGTAGAGGTGAGGGGGTTGGATCTCTGGTTGTAGAGGTGAGGGGGTTTAATCTCTGGTTGTAGAGGTTGGATCTCTGGTTGTAGAGGTGAGGGGGTTGGATCTCTGGTTGTAGAGGTGAGGGGGTTGGATCTCTGGTTGTAGAGGTGAGGGGGTTGGATCTCTGGTTGTAGAGGAGAGGGGGTTAGATCTCTGGTTGTAGAGGTTGGATCTCTGGTTGTAGAGGTGGGGGGGTTGGATCTCTGGTTGTAGAGGCGAGGGGGTTTAATCTCTGGTTGTAGAGGTGAGGGGGTTGGATCTCTGGTTGTAGAGGTCAGGGGGTTGGATCTCTGGTTGTAGAGGTTGGTTCTCTGGTTGTAGAGGTGAGGGGGTTGGATCTGTGGTTGTAGAGGTGAGGGGGTTTAATCTCTGGTTGTAGAGGTTGGATCTCTGGTTGTAGAGGTGAGGGGGTTGGATCTCTGGTTGTAGAGGTGAGGGGGTTGGATCTCTGGTTGTAGAGGTGAGGGGGTTGGATCTCTGGTTGTAGCGGTTGGATCTCTGGTTGTAGAGGTGAGGGGGTTGGATCTCTGGTTGTAGAGGTGAGGGGGTTGGATCTCTGGTTGTAGAGATGAGAGGGTTGGATCTCTGGTTGTAGAGGTGTGGGGGTTGGATCTCTGGTTGTAGAGGCGAGGGGGTTGGATCTCTGGTTGTAGAGGCGAGGAGGTTGGATCTCTGGTTGTAGAGGTGTGGGGGTTGGATCTCTGGTTGTAGAGGTGAGGGGGGTTGGATCTCTGGTTGTAGAGGTGAGGGGGTTGGATCTCTGGTTGTAGAGGTGAGGGGGTTGGATCTCTGGTTGTAGAGGCGAGGGGGTTGGATCTCTGGTTGTAGAGGTGTGGGGTTGGATCTCTGGTTGTAGAGGTGAGGGGGGTTGGATCTCTGGTTGTAGAGGTGAGGGGGTTGGATCTCTGGTTGTAGAGGTGAGGGGGTTGGATCTTTGGTTGTAGAGGTGAGGGGGTTGGATCTCTGGTTGTAGAGGTGTGGGGGTTGGATCTCTGGTTGTAGAGGCGAGGGGGTTGGATCTCTGGTTGTAGAGGTTGGATCTCTGGTTGTAGAGGCGAGGGGGTTGGATCTCTGGTTGTAGAGGTGAGGGGGGTTGGATCTCTGGTTGTAGAGGTGAGGAGGTTGGATCTCTGGTTGTAGAGGTGAGGGGGTTGGATCTCTGGTTGTAGAGGTTGGATCTCTGGTTGTAGAGGTGAGGGGGGTTGGATCTATGGTTGTAGAGGTGAGGGGGGTTGGATCTCTGGTTGTAGAGGTGAGGGGGTTGGATCTCTGGTTGCAGAGGGGGTTTAATCTCTGGTTTTAGAGATGAGGGGGTGGGGTCTCTGGCTGTACAGGTGTGGGTGGCTTTGTGATGCCAATCCTTGGTTGGACATCTGAAGGTGGTATTTTATGAGGGTATAATGTTCCCTTTCCTGAATGAGAAGTGTGAGTGGGTGCCCGGACAAGCCGGACCCGTATCTCTATGGAAATGCTGGACCCATCGCTCTGGATTCATGTTTTTATTCTAGACCCAGACAAAGAAGAATAAATCTTTTGCGCGATTTAAGAAATTGCAAGAATCGCGTCCAGAATTTCAAGGCCAAACCCTGGAAGAGCTTCTGGAACTTCCTCTTCATCGATTGGTCAGGTAAGTTGTCTTGTGTAAAAGTTCAGAAATGTCTGCTGTCACCACGTGTGAGTGATAAAATCCTACAAACAGACCTCGCACCTGAACCCAGAACTGACTGGACTTGTTGGACCCTAGAGCCCATACCCAATTTTTAAAGATGTTTAAATGGTTTGTTTGGACCTTTCGCCTCCCCCTTCTGCCCCGTGTCACCCCTTTATCCTCTCCCTTCTTCCCCGTGTCACCCCTTTCTCCTCTCCCTTCTTCTCCGTGTCACCCCTTTATCCTCTCCCTTCTTCCCTGTGTCACCCCTTTCTCCTCTCCCTTCTTCCCCATGTCACCGCTTTCTCCTCTCCCTTCTTCTCCGTGTCACCCCTTTCTCCTCTCCCTTCTTCTCCGTGTCACCCCTTTCTTCTCTCCCTTCTTCCCCGTGTCACTCCTCTCTCCTGTCCCTTCTTCCCTGTGTCACCCCTTTCTCCTCTCCCTTCTTCTCCGTGTCACCCCTTTCTCCTCTCCCTTCTTCCCCGTGTCACCCCTTTATCCTCTCCCTTCTTCCCTGTGTCACCCATTTATCCTCTCCCTTCTTCCCCGTGTCACCCCTTTCTCCTCTCCCTTCTTCCCCGTGTCACCCCTTTATCCTCTCCCTTCTTCTCCGTGTCACCCCTTTCTCCTCTCCCTTCTTCCCCGTGTCACCCCTTTATCCTCTCCCTTCTTCTCCGTGTCACCCCTTTCTCCTCTCCCTTCTTCTCCGTGTCACCCCTCTCTCCCTTCTTCTCTGTGTCACCCCTTTATCCTCTCCCTTCTTCCCCGTGTCACCCCTTTATCCTCTCCCTTCTTCTCCGTGTCACCCCTCTCTCCTCTCCCTTCTTCTCCGTGTCACCCCTCTCTCCCTTCTTCTCTGTGTCACCCCTTTCTCCTCTCCCTTCTTCCCCGTGTCATCCCTCTCTCCTCTCCCTTCTTCCCCGTTTCACCCCTTTCTCCTCTCCCTTCTTCCCCGTGTCACCCCTCTCTCCTCTCCCTTCTTCTCTGTGTCACCCCTTTCTCCTCTCCCTTCTTCTCCGTGTCACTCCTCTCTCCTCTCCCTTCTTCCCTGTGTCACCCCTTTATCCTCTCCCTTCTTCCCCGTGTCACCCCTTTCTCCTCTCCCTTCTTCCCCGTGTCACCCCTTTCTCCTCTCCCTTCTTCTCCGTGTCACCCCTCTCTCCTCTCCCTTCTTCTCCGTGTCACCCCTTTATCCTCTCCCATCTTCCCCGTGTAACCCCTCTCTCCTCTCCCTTCTTCCCCGTGTCACCCCTCTCTCCTCACCCTTCTTCCCCGTGTCACCCCTTTCTCCTCTCCATTCTTCCCAGTGTCACCCCTTTATCCTCTCCCTTCTTCTCCGTGTCACCCCTTTATCCTCTCCCTTCTTCCCCGTGTCACCCCTTTCTCCTCTCCCTTCTTCCCCATGTCACCCCTTTCTCCTCTCCCTTCTTCTCCGTGTCACCCCTCTCTCCTCTCCCTTCTTCTCCGTGTCACCCCTTTATCCTCTCCCTTCTTCCCCGTGTCACCCCTTTATCCTCTCCCTTCTTCCCCTGTAACCCCTCTCTCCTCTCCCTTCTTCCCCGTGTCACCCCTCTCTCCTCTCCCTTCTTCCCCGTGTCACCCCTCTCTCCTCTCCCTTCTTCCCCGTGTCACCCCTCTCTCCTCTCCCTTCTTCCCTGTGTCACCCCTTTCTCCTCTCCCTTATTCCCCGTGTCACCCCTCTCTCCCTTCTTCTCTGTATCACCCCTCTCTCCTCTCCCTTCTTCCCCGTGTCACCCCTCTCCCTTCTTCTCTGTGTCACCCCTCTCTCCTCTCCCTTCTTCCCCATGTCACCCCTTTCTCCTCTCCCTTCTTCCCCGTGTCACCCCTCTCTCCCTTCTTCTCCGTGTCACCCCTCTCTCCTCTCCCCTCTTCCCCGTGCCTACCCGTTTATCCTCTCCCTTCTTCCCTGTGTCACCCCTCTCTCCTCTCCCTTCTTCTCCGTGTCACCCCTTTCTCCTCTCCCTTCTTCTCCGTGTCACCCCTCTCTCCTCTCCCTTCTTCCCCGTGTCACCCCTCTCTCCTCTCCCCTCTTCCCCGTGTCACCCCTCTCTCCTCTCCCTTCTTCCCTGGGTCACCCCTCTCTCCTCTCCCTTCTTCTCCGTGTCACCCCTTTCTCCTCTCCCTTCTTCCCCGTGTCACCCCTCTCTCCTCCCCCTTCTTCCCCGTGTCACCCCTCTCTCCCTTCTTCCCCGTGTCACCCCTCTCTCCCTTCTTCTCTGTGTCACCCCTTTCTCCTCTCCCTTCTTCCCCGTGTCACTCCTCTCTCCTCTCCCTTCTTCCCCGTGTCACCCCTTTCTCCTCTCCGTTCTTCCCCGTGTCACCCCTCTCTCCTCTCCCTTCTTCCCCGTGTAACCCCTCTCTCCTCTCCCTTCTTCTCTGTGTCACCCCTTTCTCCTCTCCCTTCTTCCCCGTGTCACCCCTTTCTCCTCTCCCTTCTTCTCCGTGTCACCGCTTTCTCCTCTCTCTTCTTCTCCGTGTCACCCCTTTCTCCTCTCCCTTCTTCCCCGTGTCACCCCTTTATTCTCTCCCTTCTTTCCCGTGTCACCCCTTTCTCCTCTTCCTTCTTCCCCGTGTCACCCCTTTATCCTCTCCCTTATTCTCCGTGTCACCCCTTTATCCTCTCCCTTCTTCCCTGTGTCACCCCTCTCTCCTCTCCCTTCTTCTCCGTGTCACCCCTTTATCCTCTCCCTTCTTCCCCGTGTCACCCCTTTCTCCTCTCCCTTCTTCCCCGTGTCACCCCTTTCTCCTCTCCCTTCTTCTCCGTGTCACCCCTCTCTCCTCTCCCTTCTTCTCCGTGTCACCCTTTTATCCTCTCCCTTCTTCCCCGTGTCACCCCTTTCTCCTCTCCCTTCTTCCCCATGTCACCCCTTTCTCCTCTCCCTTCTTCTCCGTGTCACCCCTCTCTCCTCTCCCTTCTTCTCTGTGTCACCCCTTTATCCTCTCCCTTCTTTCCCGTGTCACCCCTTTCTCCTCTCCCTTCTTCCCCGTGTCACCCCTCTCTCCTCTCCCTTCTTCCCCGTGTCACCCCTCTCTCCTCTCCCTTCTTCCCCGTGTCACCCCTCTCTCCTCTCCCTTCTTCCCCGTGTCACCCCTCTCTCCCTTCTTCTCTGTGTCACCCCTCTCTCCTCTCCCTTCTTCCCCGTGTCACCCCTTTCTCCTGTCCCTTCTTCCCCGTGTCACCCCTCTCCCTTCTTCTCTGTGTCACCCCTCTCTCCTCTCCCTTCTTCCCCGTGTCACCCCTTTCTCCTCTCCCTTCTTCCCCGTGTCACCCCTCTCTCCCTTCTTCTCCGTGTCACCCCTCTCTCCTCCCCCTTCTTCCCCGTGTCACCCCTCTCTCCCTTCTTCTCTGTGTCACCCCTTTCTCCTCTCCCTTCTTCCCCGTGTCACTCCTCTCTCCTCTCCCTTCTTCCCCGTGTCACCCCTTTCTCCTCTCCGTTCTTCCCCGTGTCACCCCTCTCTCCTCTCCCTTCTTCTCTGTGTCACCCATTTCTCCTCTCCCTTCTTCCCCGTGTCACCCCTTTCTCCTCTCCCTTCTTCCCCGTGTCACCGCTTTCTCCTCTTTTTTCTTCTCCGTGTCACCCCTTTCTCCTCTACCTTCTTCTCCGTGTCACCCCTTTCTCCTCTCCCTTCTTCCCCGTGTCACCCCTTTATTCTCTCCCTTCTTTCCCGTGTCACCCCTTTCTCCTCTCCCTTCTTCCCCGTGTCACCCCTTTATCCTCTCCCTTCTTCTCCGTGTCACCCCTTTATCCTCTCCCTTCTTCCCCGTGTCACCCCTCTCTCCTCTCCCTTCTTCTCCGTGTCACCCCTTTATCCTCTCCCTTCTTCCCCGTGTCACCCCTTTCTCCTCTCCCTTCTTCCCGTGTCACCCCTTTCTCCTCTCCCTTCTTCCCCGTGTCACTCCTCTCTCCTCTCCCTTCTTCCCCGTGTCACCCCTTTCTCCTCTCCGTTCTTCCCCGTGTCACCCCTCTCTCCTCTCCCTTCTTCTCTGTGTCACCCATTTCTCCTCTCCCTTCTTCCCCGTGTCACCCCTTTCTCCTCTCCCTTCTTCCCCGTGTCACCGCTTTCTCCTCTTTTTTCTTCTCCGTGTCACCCCTTTCTCCTCTACCTTCTTCTCCGTGTCACCCCTTTCTCCTCTCCCTTCTTCCCCGTGTCACCCCTTTATTCTCTCCCTTCTTTCCCGTGTCACCCCTTTCTCCTCTCCCTTCTTCCCCGTGTCACCCCTTTATCCTCTCCCTTCTTCTCCGTGTCACCCCTTTATCCTCTCCCTTCTTCCCCGTGTCACCCCTCTCTCCTCTCCCTTCTTCTCCGTGTCACCCCTTTATCCTCTCCCTTCTTCCCCGTGTCACCCCTTTCTCCTCTCCCTTCTTCCCGTGTCACCCCTTTCTCCTCTCCCTTCTTCTCCGTGTCACCCCTCTCTCCTCTCCCTTCTTCTCCGTGTCACCCTTTTATCCTCTCCCTTCTTCCCCGTGTCACCCCTTTATCCTCTCCCTTCTTCCCCGTGTCACCCCTCTCTCCTCTCCCTTCTTCCCCGTGTCACCCCTCTCTCCTCTCCCTTCTTCCCCGTGTCACCCCTCTCTCCTCTCCCTTCTTCTCCGTGTCACTCCTTTCTCCTCTCCCTTCTTCCCCGTGTCACCCCTCTCTCCCTTCTTCTCTGTGTCACCCCTTTCTCCTCTCCCTTCTTCCCCATGTCACCCCTCTCTCCTCTCCCTTCTTCTCCGTGTCACCCCTTTCTCCTCTCCCTTCTTCTCCGTGTCACCCCTCTCTCCTCTCCCTTCTTCTCCGTGTCACCCCTTTCTCCTCTCCCTTCTTCCCCGTGTCACCCCTTTCTCCTCTCCCTTTTCCCCCGTGTCACCCCTTTCTCCTCTCCCTTCTTCTCCGTGTCACCCCTCTCTCCTCTCCCTTCTTCTCCTCGTCACCCCTCTCTCCTCTCCCTTCTTCTCCGTGTCACCCTTTTATCCTCTCCCTTCTTCCCCGTGTCACCCCTTTATCCTCTCCCTTCTTCCCCGTGTAACCCCTCTCTCCTCTCCCTTTTCCCCCGTGTCACCCCTTTCTCCTCTCCCTTCTTCTCCGTGTCACCCCTCTCTCCTCTCCCTTCTTCTCCGTGTCACCCCTCTCTCCTCTCCCTTCTTCTCCGTGTCACCCTTTTATCCTCTCCCTTCTTCCCCGTGTCACCCCTTTATCCTCTCCCTTCTAACCCGTGTAACCCCTCTCTCCTCTCCCTTCTTCCCCGTGTCACCCCTCTCTCCTCTCCCTTCTTCCCCGTGTCACCCCTCTCTCCTCTCCCTTCTTCCCCGTGTCACCCCTCTCTCCCTTCTTCTCTGTGTCTCCCCTCTCTCCTCTCCCTTCTTCCCCGTGTCACCCCTTTCTCCTCTCCCTTCTTCCCTGTGTCACCCCTCTCTCCCTTCTTCTCCGTGTCACCCCTCTCTCCTCTCCCTTCTTCCCCGTGTCACCCCTCTCTCCTCTGCCTTCTTCCCCGTGTCACCCCTCTCTCCTCTCCCTTCTTCTCCGTGTCACCCCTCTCTCCTCTCCCTTCTTCTCCGTGTCACCCTTTTATCCTCTCCCTTCTTCCCCATGTCACCCCTTTATCCTCTCCCTTCTTCCCCGTGTAACCCCTCTCTCCTCTCCCTTCTTCTCCGTGTCACCCCTCTCTCCTCTCCCTTCTTCCCCGTGTCACCCCTCTCTCCTCTCCCTTCTTCCCCGTGTCACCCCTTTCTCCTCTCCCTTCTTCCCCGTGTCACCCCTCTCTCCCTTCTTCTCCGTGTCACCCCTCTCTCCTCTGCCTTCTTCCCCGTGTCACCCCTCTCTCCTCTCCCTTCTTCTCCGTGTCACCCCTTTCTCCTCCCCCTTCTTCCCCGTGTCACCCCTCTCTCCCTTCTTCCCCGTGTCACCCCTCTCTCCCTTCTTCTCTGTGTCACCCCTTTCTCCTCTCCCTTCTTCCCCGTGTCACCCCTTTCTCCTCTCCCTTCTTCCCCGTGTCACCCCTCTCTCCTCTCCCTTCTTCCCCGTGTCACCCCTCTCTCCTCTCCCTTCTTCCCCGTGTCACCCCTCTCTCCTCTGCCTTCTTCTCCGTGTCACCCCTCTCTCCTCTCCCTTCTTCTCCGTGTCACCCCTTTCTCCTCTCCCTTCTTCCCCGTGTCTACCCTCTCTCCTCTCCCTTCTTCCCCGTGTCACCCCTCTCTCCCTTCTTCTCTGTGTCACCCCTTTCTCCTCTCCCTTCTTCCCCGTGTCACCCCTTTCTCCTCTCCCTTCTTCCCCGTGTCTCCCCTCTCTCCTCTCCCTTCTTCCCCGTGTCACCCCTCTCTCCCTTCTTCTCTGTGTCACCCCTTTCTCCTCTCCCTTCTTCCCCGTGTCACCCCTTTCTCCTCTCCCTTCTTCCCCGTGTCACCCCTTTCTCCTCTCCCTTCTTCCCCGTGTCACCGCTTTCTCCTCTCTCTTCTTCTCCGTGTCACCGCTTTCTCCTCTCCCTTCTTCTCCGTGTCACCCCTTTCTCCTCTCCCTTCTTCCCCGTGTCACCACTTTATTCTCTCCCTTCTTTCCCGTGTCACCCCTTTCTCCTCTCCCTTCTTCCCTGTGTCACCCCTTTATCCTCTCCCTTCTTCCCTGTGTCACCCCTTTATCCTCTCCTTTCTTCCCCGTGTCACCCCTCTCTCCTCTCCCTTCTTCCCCGTGTCACCCCTTTATCCTCTCCCTTCTTCTCCGTGTCACCCCTCTCTCCTCTCCCTTCTTCCCCGTGTCACCCCTCTCTCCTCTCCTTTCTTCCCCGTGTCACCCCTTTCTCCTCTCCCTTCTTCTCCGTGTCACCCCTCTCTCCTCTCCCTTCTTCCCCGTGTCACCCCTTTATCCTCTCCCTTCTTCCCCGTGTCACCCCTTTATCCTCTCCCTTCTTCCCCGTGTAACCCCTCTCTCCTCTCCCTTCTTCTCTGTGTCACCCCTCTCTCCTCTCCCTTCTTCTCCGTGTCACCCCTTTCTCCTCTCCCTTCTTCTCTGTGTCACCCCTTTCTCCTCTCCCTTCTTCCCCGTGTCACCCCTTTCTCCTCTCCCTTCTTCCCCGTGTCACCCCTCTCTCCTCTCCCTTCTTCCCCGTGTCACCCCTCTCTCCTCTCCCTTCTTCCCCGTGTAACCCCTCTCTCCTCCCCCTTCTTCCCCATGTCACCCCTCTCTCCTCTCCCTTCTTCCCCGTGCACCCCTCTCTCCTCTCCCTTCTTCTCCGTGTCACCCTTTTATCCTCTCCCTTCTTCCCCGTGTCACCCCTCTCTCCTCTCCCTTCTTCCCCGTGTCACCCCTTTCTCCTCTCCCTTCTTCCCCGTGTCACCCCTCTCTCCCTTCTTCTCCGTGTCACCCCTCTCTCCTCTCCCTTCTTCCCCGTGTCACCCCTTTCTCCTCTCCCTTCTTCCCCGTGTCACCCCTCTCTCCCTTCTTCTCCGTGTCACCCCTCTCTCCTCTCCCTTCTTCTCCGTGTCACCCCTTTCTCCTCTCCCTTCTTCCCCGTGTCACCCCTCTCTCCTCCCCCTTCTTCCCCGTGTCACCCCTCTCTCCCTTCTTCCCCGTGTCACCCCTCTCTCCCTTCTTCTCTGTGTCACCCCTTTCTCCTCTCCCTTCTTTCCCATATCACCCCTCTCTCCTCTCCCTTCTTCCCCGTGTCACCCCTCTCTCCCTTCTTCTCTGTGTCACCCCTTTCTCCTCTCTCTTCTTCCCCGTGTCACCCCTTTCTCCTCTCCCTTCTTCCCCGTGTCTCCCCTCTCTCCTCTCCCTTCTTGTCTGTGTCACCCCTTTCTCCTCTCCCTTCTTCCCCGTGTCACCCCTCTCTCCTCTCCCTTCTTCCCCGTGTCACCCCTTTCTCCTCTCCCTTCTTCCCCGTGTCACCCCTCTCTCCTCCCCCTTCTTCTCTTTGTCACCCCTTTCTCCTCTCCCTTCTTCCCCGTGTCACCCCTTTCTCCTCTCCCTTCTTCCCCGTGTCACCCCTTTCTCCTCTCCCTTCTTCTCTGTGTCACCCCTTTCTCCTCTCCCTTCTTCCTCGTGTCACCCCTCTCTCCTCTCCTTTCTTCCCCGTGTCACCCCTTTCTCATCTCCCTTCTTCCCCGTGTCACCCCTCCCTCCTCTCCCTTCTTCCCCGTGTCACCCCTCTCTCCTCTCCCTTCTTCCCCGTGTAACCCCTCTCTCCTCCCCCTTCTTCTCCGTGTCACCCCTCTCTCCTCTCCCTTCTTCCCCATGTCACCCCTCTCTCTTCTTCCCCCTGTCACCCCTCTCTCCTCTGCCTTCTTCCCCGTGTCACCCCTCTCTCCTCTCCCTTCTTCTCCGTGTCACCCCTCTCTCCTCTCCCTTCTTCTCTGTGTCACCCTTTTATCCTCTCCCTTCTTCCCCGTGTCACCCCTTTATCCTCTCCCTTCTTCCCCGTGTAACCCCTCTCTCCTCTCCCTTCTTCCCCGTGTCACCCCTCTCTCCTCTCCCTTCTTCCCCGTGTCACCCCTCTCTCCTCTCCCTTCTTCCCCGTGTCACCCCTTTCTCCTCTCCCTTCTTCCCCGTGTCACCCCTCTCTCCCTTCTTCTCCGTGTCACCCCTCTCTCCTCTGCCTTCTTCCCCGTGTCACCCCTCTCTCCTCTCCCTTCTTCTCCGTGTCACCACTTTCTCCTCTCCCTTCTTCCCCGTGTCACCCCTCTCTCCTCCCCCTTCTTCCCCGTGTCACCCCTCTCTCCCTTCTTCCCCGTGTCACTCCTCTCTCCCTTCTTCTCTGTGTCACCCCTTTCTCCTCTCCCTTCTTCCCCGTGTCACCCCTCTCTCCTCTCCCTTCTTCCCCGTGTCACCCCTCTCTCCTCTCCCTTCTTCCCCGTATCACCCCTCTCTCCTCTGCCTTCTTCCCCGTGTCACCCCTCTCTCCTCTCCCTTCTTCTCCGTGTCACCCCTTTCTCCTCTCCCTTCTTCCCCGTGTCTCCCCTCTCTCCTCTCCCTTCTTCCCCGTGTCACCCCTCTCTCCCTTCTTCTCTGTGTCACCCCTTTCTCCTCTCCCTTCTTCCCCGTGTCACCCCTTTCTCCTCTCCCTTCTTCCCCGTGTCTCCCCTCTCTCCTCTCCCTTCTTCCCCGTGTCACCTCTCTCTCCCTTCTTCTCTGTGTCACCCCTTTCTCCTCTCCCTTCTTCCCCGTGTCACCCCTCTCTCCTCTCCCTTCTTCCCCGTGTCACCCCTTTCTCCTCTCACTTCTTCCCCGTGTCACCCCTCTCTCCTCCCCCTTCTTCTCTGTGTCACCCCTTTCTCCTCTCCCTTCTTCCCCGTGTCACCCCTTTCTCCTCTCCCTTCTTCCCCGTGTCACCGCTTTCTCCTCTCTCTTCTTCTCCGTGTCACCGCTTTCTCCTCTCCCTTCTTCTCCGTGTCACCGCTTTCTCCTCTCCCTTCTTCTCCGTGTCACCCCTTTCTCCTCTCCCTTCTTCCCCGTGTCACCACTTTATTCTCTCCCTTCTTTCCCGTGTCACCCCTTTCTCCTCTCCCTTCTTCCCCGTGTCACCCCTTTATCCTCTCCTTTCTTCCCCGTGTCACCCCTCTCTCCTCTCCCTTCTTCCCCGTGTCACCCCTTTATCCTCTCCCTTCTTCTCCGTGTCACCCCTCTCTCCTCTCCCTTCTTCCCCGTGTCACCCCTCTCTCCCCTCTCCTTTCTTCCCCGTGTCACCCCTTTCTCCTCTCCCTTCTTCTCCGTGTCACCCCTCTCTCCTCTCCCTTCTTCCCCGTGTCACCCCTTTATCCTCTCCCTTCTTCCCCGTGTCACCCCTTTATCCTCTCCCTTCTTCCCCGTGTAACCCCTCTCTCCTCTACCTTCTTCCCCGTGTCACCCCTTTATCCTCTCCCTTCTTCTCTGTGTCACCCCTCTCTCCTCCCCCTTCTTCCCCGTGTCACCCCTCTCTCCTCTCCCTTCTTCCCCGTGTAACCCCTCTCTCCTCCCCCTTCTTCCCCATGTCACCCCTCTCTCCTCTCCTTTCTTCCCCGTGTCACCCCTTTCTCCTCTCCCTTCTTCTCCGTGTCACCCCTCTCTCCTCTCCCTTCTTCCCCGTGTCACCCCTTTATCCTCTCCCTTCTTCCCCGTGTCACCCCTTTATCCTCTCCCTTCTTCCCCGTGTAACCCCTCTCTCCTCTCCCTTCTTCCCCGTGTCACCCCTTTATCCTCTCCCTTCTTCTCTGTGTCACCCCTCTCTCCTCCCCCTTCTTCCCCGTGTCACCCCTCTCTCCTCTCCCTTCTTCCCCGTGTAACCCCTCTCTCCTCCCCCTTCTTCCCCATGTCACCCCTCTCTCCTCTCCCTTCTTCCCCGTGTCACCCCTCTCTCCTCTCCCTTCTTCCCCGTGTCACTCCTTTCTCCTCTCCCTTATTCCCCGTGTCACCCCTTTCTCCTCTCCCTTCTTCTCCGTGTCACTCCTTTCTCCTCTCCCTTCTTCCCCGTGTCACCCCTCTCTCCCTTCTTCTCTGTGTCACCCCTTTCTCCTCTCCCTTCTTCCCCGTGTCACCCCTTTCTCCTCTCCCTTCTTCCCCGTTTCACCCCTCTCTCCCTTCTTCTCCGTGTCACCCCTTTCTCCTCTCCCTTCTTCCCCGTGTCACCCCTCTCTCCTCTCCCTTCTTCCCCGTGTCACCCCTTTCTCCTCTCCCTTCTTCCCCGTTTCACCCCTCTCTCCCTTCTTCTCCGTGTCACCCCTTTCTCCTCTCCCTTCTTCCCCGTGTCACCCCTCTCTCCTCTCCCTTCTTCCCTGTGTCACCCCTCTCTCCTCTCCCTTCTTCCCCGTGTCACCCCTCTCTCCTCTCCCTTCTTCCCCGTGTCACCCCTCTCTCCTCTGCCTTCTTCCCCATTTCACCCCTCTCTCCTCTCCCTTCTTCTCCGTGTCACCCCTTTCTCCTCTCCCTTCTTCCCCGTGTCTCCCCTCTCTCCTCTCCCTTCTTCCCCGTGTCACCCCTCTCTCCCTTCTTCTCTGTGTCACCCCTTTCTCCTCTCCCTTCTTCCCCGTGTCACCCCTCTCTCCTCTCCCTTCTTCCCCGTGTCACCCCTCTCTCCTCTCCCTTCTTCCCCGTGTCACCCCTCTCTCCTCTCCCTTCTTCCCCGTGTCACCCCTCTCTCCTCTCCCTTCTTCCCCGTGTCACCCCTCTCTCCTCTCCCTTCTTCCCCGTGTCACCCCTCTCTCCTCCCCCTTCTTCTCTGTGTCACCCCTTTCTCCTCTCCCTTCTTCTCCGTGTCACCCCTTTCTCCTCTCCCTTCTTCCCCGTGTCACCACTTTCTCCTCTCTCTTCTTCTCCGTGTCACCGCTTTCTCCTCTCCCTTCTTCTCCGTGTCACCCCTTTCTCCTCTCCCTTCTTCCCCGTGTCACCCCTTTCTCCTCTCCCTTCTTCCCCGTGTCATCCATTTATCCTCTCCTTTCTTCCCCGTGTCACCCCTCTCTCCTCTCCCTTCTTCCCCGTGTCACCCCTTTATCCTCTCCCTTCTTCTCCTTGTCACCCCTCTCTCCTCTCCCTTCTTCCCCGTGTCACCCCTCTCTCCTCTCCTTTCTTCCCCGTGTCACCCCTTTCTCCTCTCCCTTCTTCTCCGTGTCACCCCTCTCTCCTCTCCCTTCTTCCCCGTGTCACCCCTTTATCCTCTCCCTTCTTCCCCGTGTCACCCCTTTCTCCTCTCCCTTCTTCTCCGTGTCACCCCTCTCTCCTCTCCCTTCTTCCCCGTGTCACCCCTTTATCCTCTCCCTTCTTCCCCGTGTCACCCCTTTATCCTCTCCCTTCTTCCCCGTGTCACCCCTTTATCCTCTCCCTTCTTCTCTGTGTCACCCCTCTCTCCTCTCCCTTCTTCTCCGTGCCACCCCTTTCTCCTCTCCCTTCTTCTCTGTGTCACCCCTTTCTCCTCTCCCTTCTTCCCCGTGTCACCCCTCTCTCCTCTCCTTTCTTCCCCGTGTCACCCCTTTCTCCTCTCCCTTCTTCCCCGTGTCACCCCTCTCTCCTCTCCCTTCTTCTCCGTGTCACCCCTCTCTCCTCTCCCTTCTTCCCCGTGTCACCCCTCTCTCCTCTCCCTTCTTCCCCGTGTCACTCCTTTCTCCTCTCCGTCATTCCCCGTGTCACCCCTTTCTCCTCTCCCTTCTTCTCCGTGTCACTCCTTTCTCCTCTCCCTTCTTCCCCGTGTCACCCCTTTATCCTCTCCCTTCTTCCCCGTGTCACCCCTCTCTCCCTTCTTCTCTGTGTCACCCCTCTCTCCTCTCCCTTCTTCCCCGTGTCACCCCTTTCTCCTCTCCCTTCTTCCCCGTGTCACCCCTTTCTCCTCTCCCTTCTTCCCCGTTTCACCCCTCTCTCCCTTCTTCTCCGTGTCACCCCTCTCTCCTCTCCCTTCTTCCCCGTGTCACCCCTCTCTCCTCTCCCTTCTTCCCCGTGTCACTCCTCTGCCTTCTTCCCCGTGTCACTCCTCTCCCTTCTTCCCCGTGTAACCCCTCTCTCCTCTCCCTTCTTCCCCGTGTCACCCCTCTCTCCTCTCCCTTCTTCCCCGTGTCACCCCTCTCTCCCCTCTTCTCTGTGTCACCCCTTTATCCTCTCCCTTCTTCCCCGTGTCACCCCTCTCTCCTCTCCCTTCTTCCCCGTGTCACCCCTCTCTCCTCTCCCTTCTTCCCCGTGTCACCCCTCTCTCCTCTCCCTTCTTCCCCGTGTCACCCCTTTCTCCTCTCCCTTCTTCCCCCTGTCACCCCTCTCTCCTCTCCCTTCTTCCCCGTGTCACCTCTCTCTCCTCTCCCTTCTTCCCCGTGTCACCCCTCTCTCCTCTCCCTTCTTCCCCGAGTCACCCCTCTCTCCTCTCCCTTCTTCCCCGAGTCACCCCTCTCTCCTCTCCCTTCTTCCCCGTGTCACCCCTCTCTCCTCTCCCTTCTTCCCCGTGTCACCCCTCTCTCCTCTCCCTTCTTCCCCGTGTCACCCCTCTCTCCCTTCTTCTCTGTGTCTCCCCTGTCTCCTCTCCCTTCTTCCCCGTGTCACCCCTTTCTCCTCTCCCTTCTTCCCTGTGTCACCCCTCTCTCCCTTCTTCCCCGTGTCACCCCTCTCTCCTCTGCCTTCTTCCCCGTGTCACTCCTCTCCCTTCTTCCCCGTGTAACCCCTCTCTCCTCTCCCTTCTTCCCCGTGTCACCCCTCTCTCCTCTCCCTTCTTCCCCGTGTCACCCCTCTCTCCCCTCTTCTCTGTGTCACCCCTTTATCCTCTCCCTTCTTCCCCGTGTCACCCCTCTCTCCTCTGCCTTCTTCCCCGTGTCACCCCTCTCTCCTCTCCCTTCTTCTCCGTGTCACCCCTCTCTCCTCTCCCTTCTTCTCCGTGTCACCCTTTTATCCTCTCCCTTCTTCCCCGTGTCACCCCTTTATCCTCTCCCTTCTTCCCCGTGTAACCCCTCTCTCCTCTCCCTTCTACCCCGTGTCACCCCTCTCTCCTCTCCCTTCTTCCCCGTGTCACCCCTCTCTCCTCTCCCTTCTTCCCCGTGTCACCCCTTTCTCCTCTCCCTTCTTCCCCGTGTCACCCCTCTCTCCCTTCTTCTCCGTGTCACCCCTTTCTCCTCCCCCTTCTTCCCCGTGTCACCCCTCTCTCCCTTCTTCCCCGTGTCACCCCTCTCTCCCTTCTTCTCTGTGTCACCCCTTTCTCCTCTCCCTTCTTCCCCGTGTCACCCCTCTCTCCTCTCCCTTCTTCCCCGTGTCACCCCTCTCTCCTCTCCCTTCTTCCCCGTGTCACCCCTCTCTCCTCTCCCTTCTTCCCCGTGTCACCCCTCTCTCCTCTGCCTTCTTCCCCGTGTCACCCCTCTCTCCTCTCCCTTCTTCTCCGTGTCACCCCTTTCTCCTCTCCCTTCTTCCCCGTGTCTCCCCTCTCTCCTCTCCCTTCTTCCCCGTGTCACCCCTCTCTCCCTTCTTCTCTGTGTCACCCCTTTCTCCTCTCCCTTCTTCCCCGTGTCACCCCTCTCTCCTCTCCCTTCTTCCTCGTGTCACCCCTTTCTCCTCTCCCTTCTTCCCCGTGTCACCCCTCTCTGCTCCCCCTTCTTCTCTGTGTCACCCCTTTCTCCTCTCCCTTCTTCCCCGTGTCACCCCTTTCTCCTCTCCCTTCTTCCCCGTGTCACCGCTTTCTCCTCTCTCTTCTTCTCCGTGTCACCGCTTTCTCCTCTCCCTTCTTCCCCGTGTCACCCCTTTCTCCTCTCCCTTCTTCCCCGTGTCACCACTTTATTCTCTCCCTTCTTTCCCGTGTCACCCCTTTCTCCTCTCCCTTCTTCCCCGTGTCACCCCTTTATCCTCTCCCTTCTTCCCCGTGTCACCCCTTTATCCTCTCCCTTCTTCTCCGTGTCACCCCTCTCTCCTCTCCCTTCTTCCCCGTGTCACCCCTCTCTCCTCTCCTTTCTTCCCCGTGTCACCCCTTTCTCCTCTCCCTTCTTCTCCGTGTCACCCCTCTCTCCTCTCCCTTCTTCCCCGTGTCACCCCTTTATCCTCTCCCTTCTTCCCCGTGTCACCCCTTTATCCTCTCCCTTCTTCCCCGTGTCACCCCTCTCTCCCTTCTTCTCCGTGTCACCCCTCTCTCCTCTCCCTTCTTCCCCGTGTCACCCCTTTCTCCTCTCCCTTCTTCCCCGTGTCACCCCTTTCTCCTCTCCCTTCTTCCCCGTTTCACCCCTCTCTCCCTTCTTCTCCGTGTCACCCCTCTCTCCTCTCCCTTCTTCCCCGTGTCACCCCTCTCTCCTCTCCCTTCTTCCCCGTGTCACTCCTCTGCCTTCTTCCCCGTGTCACTCCTCTCCCTTCTTCCCCGTGTAACCCCTCTCTCCTCTCCCTTCTTCCCCGTGTCACCCCTCTCTCCTCTCCCTTCTTCCCCGTGTCACCCCTCTCTCCCCTCTTCTCTGTGTCACCCCTTTATCCTCTCCCTTCTTCCCCGTGTCACCCCTCTCTCCTCTCCCTTCTTCCCCGTGTCACCCCTCTCTCCTCTCCCTTCTTCCCCGTGTCACCCCTCTCTCCTCTCCCTTCTTCCCCGTGTCACTCCTTTCTCCTCTCCCTTCTTCCCCCTGTCACCCCTCTCTCCTCTCCCTTCTTCCCCGTGTCACCTCTCTCTCCTCTCCCTTCTTCCCCGTGTCACCCCTCTCTCCTCTCCCTTCTTCCCCGAGTCACCCCTCTCTCCTCTCCCTTCTTCCCCGTGTCACCCCTCTCTCCTCTCCCTTCTTCCCCGTGTCACCCCTCTCTCCTCTCCCTTCTTCCCCGTGTCACCCCTCTCTCCCTTCTTCTCTGTGTCTCCCCTGTCTCCTCTCCCTTCTTCCCCGTGTCACCCCTTTCTCCTCTCCCTTCTTCCCTGTGTCACCCCTCTCTCCCTTCTTCCCCGTGTCACCCCTCTCTCCTCTCCCTTCTTCCCCGTGTCACTCCTCTGCCTTCTTCCCCGTGTCACTCCTCTCCCTTCTTCCCCGTGTAACCCCTCTCTCCTCTCCCTTCTTCCCCGTGTCACCCCTCTCTCCTCTCCCTTCTTCCCCGTGTCACCCCTCTCTCCCCTCTTCTCTGTGTCACCCCTTTATCCTCTCCCTTCTTCCCCGTGTCACCCCTCTCTCCTCTGCCTTCTTCCCCGTGTCACCCCTCTCTCCTCTCCCTTCTTCTCCGTGTCACCCCTCTCTCCTCTCCCTTCTTCTCCGTGTCACCCTTTTATCCTCTCCCTTCTTCCCCGTGTAACCCCTCTCTCCTCTCCCTTCTACCCCGTGTCACCCCTCTCTCCTCTCCCTTCTTCCCCGTGTCACCCCTCTCTCCTCTCCCTTCTTCCCCGTGTCACCCCTTTCTCCTCTCCCTTCTTCCCCGTGTCACCCCTCTCTCCCTTCTTCTCCGTGTCACCCCTTTCTCCTCCCCCTTCTTCCCCGTGTCACCCCTCTCTCCCTTCTTCCCCGTGTCACCCCTCTCTCCCTTCTTCTCTGTGTCACCCCTTTCTCCTCTCCCTTCTTCCCCGTGTCACCCCTCTCTCCTCTCCCTTCTTCCCCGTGTCACCCCTCTCTCCTCTCCCTTCTTCCCCGTGTCACCCCTCTCTCCTCTCCCTTCTTCCCCGTGTCACCCCTCTCTCCTCTGCCTTCTTCCCCGTGTCACCCCTCTCTCCTCTCCCTTCTTCTCCGTGTCACCCCTTTCTCCTCTCCCTTCTTCCCCGTGTCTCCCCTCTCTCCTCTCCCTTCTTCCCCGTGTCACCCCTCTCTCCCTTCTTCTCTGTGTCACCCCTTTCTCCTCTCCCTTCTTCCCCGTGTCACCCCTCTCTCCTCTCCCTTCTTCCTCGTGTCACCCCTTTCTCCTCTCCCTTCTTCCCCGTGTCACCCCTCTCTCCTCCCCCTTCTTCTCTGTGTCACCCCTTTCTCCTCTCCCTTCTTCCCCGTGTCACCCCTTTCTCCTCTCCCTTCTTCCCCGTGTCACCGCTTTCTCCTCTCTCTTCTTCTCCGTGTCACCGCTTTCTCCTCTCCCTTCTTCCCCGTGTCACCCCTTTCTCCTCTCCCTTCTTCCCCGTGTCACCACTTTATTCTCTCCCTTCTTTCCCGTGTCACCCCTTTCTCCTCTCCCTTCTTCCCCGTGTCACCCCTTTATCCTCTCCCTTCTTCCCCGTGTCACCCCTTTATCCTCTCCCTTCTTCTCCGTGTCACCCCTCTCTCCTCTCCCTTCTTCCCCGTGTCACCCCTCTCTCCTCTCCTTTCTTCCCCGTGTCACCCCTTTCTCCTCTCCCTTCTTCTCCGTGTCACCCCTCTCTCCTCTCCCTTCTTCCCCGTGTCACCCCTTTATCCTCTCCCTTCTTCCCCGTGTCACCCCTTTATCCTCTCCCTTCTTCCCCGTGTCACCCCTTTATCCTCTCCCTTCTTCCCCGTGTCACCCCTTTATCCTCTCCTTTCTTCCCCGTGTCACCCCTTTCTCCTCTCCCTTCTTCTCCGTGTCACCCCTCTCTCCTCTCCCTTCTTCTCCGTGTCACCCTTTTATCCTCTCCCTTCTTCCCCGTTTCACCCCTTTATCCTCTCCCTTCTTCCCCGTGTCACCCCTCTCTCCCTTCTTCTCTGTGTCACCCCTTTCTCCTCTCCCTTCTTCCCCGTATCACCCCTCTCTCCTCTCCCTTCTTCCCCGTGTCACCCTCTCTCCCTTCTTCTCTGTGTCACCCCTTTCTCCTCTCTCTTCTTCCCCGTATCACCCCTCTCTCCTCTCCCTTCTTCCCCGTGTCACCCCTCTCTCCCTTCTTCTCTGTGTCACCCCTTTCTCCTCTCCCTTCTTCCCCGTGTCTCCCCTCTCTCCTCTCCCTTCTTCCCCGTGTCACCCCTCTCTCCCTTCTTCTCTGTGTCACCCCTTTCTCCTCTCCCTTCTTCCCCGTGTCACCCCTCTCTCCTCTCCCTTCTTCCCCGTGTCACCCCTTTCTCCTCTCCCTTCTTCCACGTGTCACCCCTCTCTCCTCCCCCTTCTTCTCTGTGTCACCCCTTTCTCCTCTCCCTTCTTCCCCGTGTCACCCCTTTCTCCTCTCCCTTCTTCTCTGTGTCACCCCTTTCTCCTCTCCCTTCTTCCCCGTGTCACCCCTCTCTCCTCTCCTTTCTTCCCCGTGTCACCCCTTTCTCCTCTCCCTTCTTCCCCGTGTCACCCCTCTCTCCTCTCCCTTCTTCCCCGTGTAACCCCTCTCTCCTCCCCCTTCTTCCCCATGTCACCCCTCTCTCCTCTCCCTTCTTCCCCGTGTCACCCCTTTCTCCTCTCCCTTCTTCCCCGTGTCACCCCTCTCTCCTCTCCCTTCTTCTCCGTGTCACCCCTCTCTCCTCTCCCTTCTTCTCCGTGTCACCCCTCTCTCCTCTCCCTTCTTCTCCGTGTCACCCTTTTATCCTCTCTCTTCTTCCCCGTGTCACCCCTTTCTCCTCTGCCTTCTTCCCCGTGTCACCCCTCTCTCCTCTCCCTTCTTCTCCGTGTCACCCTTTTAACCTCTCCCTTCTTCCCCGTGTCACCCCTTTATCCTCTCCCTTCTTCCCCGTGTCACCCCTCTCTCCTCTCCCTTCTTCCCCGTGTCACCCCTCTCTCCTCTCCCTTCTTCCCCGTGTCACCCCTCTCTCCTCTCCCTTCTTCCCCGTGTCACCCCTTTCTCCTCTCCCTTCTTCCCCGTGTCACCCCTCTCTCCCTTCTTCTCCGTGTCACCCCTCTCTCCTCTGCCTTCTTCCCCGTGTCACCCCTCTCTCCTCTCCCTTCTTCTCCGTGTCACCCCTTTCTCCTCTCCCTTCTTCCCCGTGTCACCCCTCTCTCCTCCCCCTTCTTCCCCGTGTCACCCCTCTCTCCCTTCTTCCCCGTGTCACCCCTCTCTCCCTTCTTCTCTGTGTCACCCCTTTCTCCTCTCCCTTCTTCCCCGTGTCACCCCTCTCTCCTCTCCCTTCTTCCCCGTGTCACCCCTCTCTCCTCTCCCTTCTTCCCCGTATCACCCCTCTCTCCTCTGCCTTCTTCCCCGTGTCACCCCTCTCTCCTCTCCCTTCTTCTCTGTGTCACCCCTTTCTCCTCTCCCTTCTTCCCCGTGTCTCCCCTCTCTCCTCTCCCTTCTTCCCCGTGTCACCCCTCTCTCCCTTCTTCTCTGTGTCACCCCTTTCTCCTCTCCCTTCTTCCCCGTGTCACCCCTTTCTCCTCTCCCTTCTTCCCCGTGTCTCCCCTCTCTCCTCTCCCTTCTTCCCCGTGTCACCCCTCTCTCCCTTCTTCTCTGTGTCACCCCTTTCTCCTCTCCCTTCTTTCCCGTGTCACCCCTCTCTCCTCTCCCTTCTTCCCCGTGTCACCCCTTTCTCCTCTCCCTTCTTCCCCGTGTCACCCCTCTCTCCTCCCCCTTCTTCTCTGTGTCACCCCTTTCTCCTCTCCCTTCTTCCCCGTGTCACCGCTTTCTCCTCTCTCTTCTTCTCCGTGTCGCCGCTTTCTCCTCTCCCTTCTTCTCCGTGTCACCCCTTTCTCCACTCCCTTCTTCCCCGTGTCACCACTTTATTCTCTCCCTTCTTTCCCGTGTCACCCCTTTCTCCTCTCCCTTCTTCCCCGTGTCACCCCTTTATCCTCTCCTTTCTTCCCCGTGTCACCCCTCTCTCCTCTCCCTTCTTCCCCGTGTCACCCCTTTATCCTCTCCCTTCTTCTCCGTGTCACCCCTCCCTCCTCTCCCTTCTTCCCCGTGTCACCCCTCTCTCCTCTCCTTTCTTCCCCGTGTCACCCCTTTCTCCTCTCCCTTCTTCTCCGTGTCACCCCTCTCTCCTCTCCCTTCTTCCCCGTGTCACCCCTTTATCCTCTCCCTTCTTCTCTGTGTCACCCCTCTCTCCTCCCCCTTCTTCCCCGTGTCACCCCTCTCTCCTCTCCCTTCTTCCCCGTGTAACCCCTCTCTCCTCCCCCTTCTTCCCCATGTCACCCCTCTCTCCTCTCCTTTCTTCCCCGTGTCACCCCTTTCTCCTCTCCCTTCTTCTCCGTGTCACCCCTCTCTCCTCTCCCTTCTTCCCCGTGTCACCCCTTTATCCTCTCCCTTCTTCCCCGTGTCACCCCTTTATCCTCTCCCTTCTTCCCCGTGTAACCCCTCTCTCCTCTCCCTTCTTCCCCGTGTCACCCCTTTATCCTCTCCCTTCTTCTCTGTGTCACCCCTCTCTCCTCCCCCTTCTTCCCCGTGTCACCCCTCTCTCCTCTCCCTTCTTCCCCGTTTAACCCCTCTCTCCTCCCCCTTCTTCCCCATGTCACCCCTCTCTCCTCCCCTTTCTTCCCTGTGTCACCCCTCTCTCCTCTCCTTTCTTCCCCGTGTCACCCCTTTCTCCTCTCCCTTCTTCCCCGTGTCACCCCTCTCTCCTCTCCCTTCTTCCCCGTGTAACCCCTCTCTCCTCCCCCTTCTTCCCCATGTCACCCCTCTCTCCTCTCCCTTCTTCCCCGTGTCACCCCTCTCTCCTCTCCCTTCTCCCCGTGTCACTCCTTTCTCCTCTCCCTTATTCCCCGTGTCACCCCTTTCTCCTCTCCCTTCTTCTCCGTGTCACTCCTTTCTCCTCTCCCTTCTTCCCCGTGTCACCCCTCTCTCCCTTCTTCTCTGTGTCACCCCTCTCTCCTCTCCCTTCTTCCCCGTGTCACCCCTTTCTCCTCTCCCTTCTTCCCCGTGTCACCCCTCTCTCCCTTCTTCTCCGTGTCACCCCTCTCTCCTCTGCCTTCTTCCCCGTGTCACCCCTCTCTCCTCTCCCTTCTTCTCCGTGTCACCCCTTTCTCCTCTCCCTTCTTCCCCGTGTCACCCCTCTCTCCTCCCCCTTCTTCCCCGTGTCACCCCTCTCTCCTCTGCCTTCTTCCCCGTGTCACCCCTCTCTCCTCTCCCTTCTTCTCCGTGTCACCCCTTTCTCCTCTCCCTTCTTCTCTGTGTCACCCCTTTCTCCTCTCCCTTCTTCCCCGTGTCACCCCTCTCTCCTCTCCCTTCTTCCCCGTGTCACCCCTCTCTCCTCTCCCTTCTTCCCCGTGTCACCCCTCTCTCCTCTCCCTTCTTCCCCGTTTCACCCCTCTCTCCTCTCCCTTCTTCCCCGTGTCACCCCTCTCTCCTCTCCCTTCTTCCCCGTGTCACCCCTCTCTCCTCCCCCTTCTTCTCTGTGTCACCCCTTTCTCCTCTCCCTTCTTCCCCGTGTCACCCCTTTCTCCTGTCCCTTCTTCCCCATGTCACCACTTTCTCCTCTCTTTTCTTCTCCGTGTCACCGCTTTCTCCTCTCCCTTCTTCTCCGTGTCACCCCTTTCTCCTCTCCCTTCTTCCCCGTGTCATCCATTTATCCTCTCCTTTCTTCCCCGTGTCACCCCTCTCTCCTCTCCCTTCTTCCCCGTGTCACCCCTTTATCCTCTCCCTTCTTCTCCGTGTCACCCCTCTCTCCTCTCCCTTCTTCCCCGTGTCACCCCTCTCTCCTCTCCTTTCTTCCCCGTGTCACCCCTTTCTCCTCTCCCTTCTTCTCCGTGTCACCCCTCTCTCCTCTCCCTTCTTCCCCGTGTCACCCCTTTATCCTCTCCCTTCTTCCCCGTGTCACCCCTTTCTCCTCTCCCTTCTTCTCCGTGTCACCCCTCTCTCCTCTCCCTTCTTCCCCGTGTCACCCCTTTATCCTCTCCCTTCTTCCCCGTGTCACCCCTTTATCCTCTCCCTTCTTCCCCGTGTCACCCCTTTATCCTCTCCCTTCTTCTCTGTGTCACCCCTCTCTCCTCTCCCTTCTTCTCCGTGTCACCCCTTTCTCCTCTCCCTTCTTCTCTGTGTCACCCCTTTCTCCTCTCCCTTCTTCCCCGTGTCACCCCTCTCTCCTCTCCTTTCTTCCCCGTGTCACCCCTTTCTCCTCTCCCTTCTTCCCCGTGTCACCCCTCTCTCCTCTCCCTTCTTCCCCGTGTAACCCCTCTCTCCTCCCCCTTCTTCCCCGTGTCACCCCTCTCTCCTCTCCCTTCTTCCCCGTGTCACCCCTCTCTCCTCTCCCTTCTTCCCTGTGTCACTCCTTTCTCCTCTCCCTTATTCCCCGTGTCACCCCTTTCTCCTCTCCCTTCTTCCCCGTGTCACCCCTTTATCCTCTCCCTTCTTCCCCGTGTCACCCCTCTCTCCCTTCTTCTCTGTGTCACCCCTTTCTCCTCTCCCTTCTTCCCCGTGTCACCCCTTTCTCCTCTCCCTTCTTCCCCGTTTCACCCCTCTCTCCCTTCTTCTCCGTGTCACCCCTCTCTCCTCTCCCTTCTTCCCCGTGTCACCCCTCTCTCCTCTCCCTTCTTCCCCGTGTCACTCCTCTGCCTTCTTCCCCGTGTCACTCCTCTCCCTTCTTGTCCGTGTCACCCTTCTCTCCTCTCCCTTCTTGTCCATGTCACCCCTCTCTCCTCTCCCTTCTTCCCCGTGTCACCCCTCTCTCCTCTCCCTTCTTCCCCGTGTCACCCCTCTCTCCCTTCTTCCCCGTGTCACCCCTCTCTCCTCTCCCTTCTTGTCCATGTCACCCCTGTCTCCTCTCCCTTCTTCCCCGTGTCACCCCTCTCTCCTCTCCCTTCTTGTCCGTGTCACCCCTCTCTCCTCTCCCTTCTTCCCCGTGTCACCCCTCTCTCCTCTCCCTTCTTGTCCGTGTCACCCCTCTCTCCTCTCCCTTCTTCCCCGTGTCACCCCTCTCTCCTCTCCCTTCTTCCCCGTGTCACCCCTCTCTCCTCTCCCTTCTTGTCCGTGTCACCCTTCTCTCCTCTCCCTTCTTCCCTGTGTCACCCCTCTCTCCTCTCCCTTCTTGTCCCTGTCACCCCTCTCTCCTCTCCCTTCTTCCCCGTGTCACCTCTCTCTCCTCTCCCTTCTTCCCCGTGTCACCCCTCTCTCCTCTCCCTTCTTCCCCGAGTCACCCCTCTCTCCTCTCACTTCTTCTCCGTGTCACCCCTCTCTCCTCTCCCTTCTTCCCCGTGTCACCCCTCTCTCCCTTCTTCCCCGTGTCACCCCTCTCTCCTCTCCCTTCTTCCCCGTGTCACCCCTCTCTCCTCTCCCTTCTTCCCCGTGTCACCCCTCTCTCCCTTCTTCCCCGTGTAACCCCTCTCTCCTCTCCCTTCTTCCCCATGTCACCCCTTTCTCCTCTCCCTTCTTCCCCGTGTCACCCCTTTCTCCTCTCCCTTCTTCCCCGTGTCACCCCTCTCTCCTCTCCCTTCTTCCCCGTTTCACTCCTCTCCCTTCTTGTCCTTGTCACCCCTTTCTCCTCTCTCTTCTTCCCCGTGTCACCCCTCTCTCCTCTCCCTTCTTCCCCGTGTCACCACTCTCTCCTCTCCCTTCTTCCCCGTGTCACCCCTCTCTCCTCTCCCTTCTTCCCCGTGTCTCCCCTCTCTCCCTTCTTCCCCGTGTCACCCCTCTCTCCTCTCCCTTCTTGTCCATGTCACCCCTCTCTCCTCTCCCTTCTTCCCCGTGTCACCCCTCTCTCCTCTCCCTTCTTGTCCGTGTCACCCCTCTCTCCTCTCCCTTCTTCCCCGTGTCACCCCTCTCTCCTCTCCCTTCTTCCCCGTGTCACCCCTCTCTCCTCTCCCTTCTTGTCCGTGTCACCCCTCTCTCCTCTCCCTTCTTCCCCGTGTCACCCCTCTCTCCTCTCCCTTCTTGTCCGTGTCACCCCTCTCTCCTCTCCCTTCTTCCCCGTGTCACCCCTCTCTCCTCTCCCTTCTTGTCCATGTCACCCCTCTCTCCTCTCCCTTCTTCCCCGTGTCACCCCTCTCTCCTCTCCCTTCTTCCCCGTGTCACCCCTCTCTCCTCTCCCTTCTTCCCCGTGTCACCCCTCTCTCCTCTCCCTTCTTGTCCGTGTCACCCTTCTCTCCTCTCCCTTCTTGTCCATGTCACCCCTCTCTCCTCTCCCTTCTTCCCCGTGTCACCCCTCTCTCCTCTCCCTTCTTCCCCGTGTCACCCCTCTCTCCCTTCTTCCCCGTGTCACCCCTCTCTCCTCTCCCTTCTTGTCCATGTCACCCCTCTCTCCTCTCCCTTCTTCCCCGTGTCACCCCTCTCTCCTCTCCCTTCTTGTCCGTGTCACCCCTCTCTCCTCTCCCTTCTTCCCCGTGTCACCCCTCTCTCCTCTCCCTTCTTGTCCGTGTCACCCCTCTCTCCTCTCCCTTCTTCCCCGTGTCACCCCTCTCTCCTCTCCCTTCTTCCCCGTGTCACCCCTCTCTCCTCTCCCTTCTTGTCCGTGTCACCCTTCTCTCCTCTCCCTTCTTCCCCGTGTCACCCCTCTCTCCTCTCCCTTCTTGTCCGTGTCACCCCTCTCTCCTCTCCCTTCTTCCCCGTGTCACCCCTCTCTCCTCTCCCTTCTTCCCCGTGTCACCCCTCTCTCCTCTCCCTTCTTGTCCGTGTCACCCTTCTTTCCTCTCCCTTCTTGTCCGTGTCACCCTTCTTTCCTCTCCCTTCTTCCCCGTGTCACCCCTCTCTCCTCTCCCTTCTTGTCCGTGTCACCCCTCTCTCCTCTCCCTTCTTGTCCGTGTCACCCTTCTCTCCTCTCCCTTCTTCCCTGTGTCACCCCTCTCTGCTCTCCCTTCTTGTCCGTGTCACCCCTCTCTCCTCTCCCTTCTTGTCCGTGTCACCCCTTTCTCCTCTCCCTTCTTCCCTGTGTCACCCCTCTCTCCTCTCCCTTCTTCCCCGTGTCACCCTTCTCTACTCTCACTTCTTGTCCGTGTCACCCCTCTCTCCTCTCCCTTCTTGTCCGTGTCACCCCTCTCTCCTCTCCCTTCTTCCCCGTGTCACCCCTTTCTCCTCTCCCTTCTTCCCCGTGTCACCCCTCTCTCCTCTCCCTTCTTCCCCCTGTCACCCTTCTCTCCTCTCCCTTCTTGTCCGTGTCACCCTTCTCTCCTCTCCCTTCTTGTCCGTGTCACCCTTCTCTCCTCTCCCTTCTTCCCCGTGTCACCCCTCTCTCCTCTCCCTTTTTGTCCGTGTCACCCTTCTCTCCTCTCCCTTCTTCCCCGTGTCACCCCTCTCTCCTCTCCCTTCTTGTCCGTGTCACCCTTCTCTCCTCTCCCTTCTTCCCCGTGTCACCCCTCTCTCCTCTCCCTTCTTCCCCGTGTCACCCTTCTCTCCTCTCCCTTCTTCCCCGTGTCACCCCTCTCTCCTCTCCCTTCTTCCCCGTGTCACCCCTCTCTCCTCTCCCTTCTTCCCCGTGTCACCCCTCTCTCCTCTCCCTTCTTGTCCGTGTCACCCCTCTCTCCTCTCCCTTCTTCCCCGTGTCACCCTTCTCTCCTCTCCCTTCTTCCCCGTGTCACCCCTCTCTCCTCTCCCTTCTTGTCCGTGTCACCCCTCTCTCCTCTCCCTTCTTGTCCGTGTCACCCTTCTCTCCTCTCCCTTCTTCCCCGTGTCACCCCTCTCTCCTCTCCCTTCTTGTCCGTGTCACCCTTCTCTCCTCTCCCTTCTTCCCCGTGTCACCCCTCTCTCCTCTCCCTTCTTGTCCGTGTCACCCCTTTCTCCTCTCTCTGTCCTTTTTTTTTTCTCACGCTCTTTTCTGCTCCGCCATTGATCTCCCCCCCACCCCCCCACCACTCCGCTCTCTCCCTCACACATTGCTCTTCTCCTCTGATGTCTTGTTTGCAGATATCGGCATTATCTGACAGATCTGGTTGGGAATAATTTTCCTGGAAGTACGGAGTTTGTACAGCTGAATGGTGAGTACATCCCGGTCATACTATCTGAGATACTATGTGCACCTCTGCAGGGGCCCACACCTCCCCGATATACCTTCATAACCCTCCAGGTCCAGGACATTCTGCATCAGCAAAGTTCTGACACGTCTCACAGGTTCTAGAGGTACCCAGACTGACCTCCTCACCTGCATTACCCTCTATAGAAACCAGTCAGTCCACCAACCATGACAGATCTCCAACCATTCCTGAGATGAATGAATGAATGAATGAATGATTTGTAAAGCGCAGCAAATGCGAACTGAATCGCCTCAAGGCGCTGAGGTACATTCTCTGTTGTCAGCTTGTTAGAAGAGGAAGGTCTTTAGTTTTTTCCTGAAGGCCTGGTGGTTTTCTTCCATGCGGATGTTGGTAGGAAGAGCATTCCATTGTTGGGGTCCTTGGATTGCGAATCTTCGTTCTCCCTTTGCTTTGTAGCGGTATTTGGGTATGATAAGGAGGTTTTGGTTGGCTGATCGAAGACTGCGATTCGGTGTGTAGTGTTTTATTTTCTCCCGGAGATATAGCGGAGCATTTCCTGTTTGAAGATGAGATCTAAAGTGTGTCCTGACCCATGGGTGGGAGAATTTATCAGTTGTTGAAGGTCGAGTTCTTCCATTTGGTTGACGCAGGCGGTTGCGATGGCGTCTTGGGCAGAATTTGCCCACAGGTTAAAATCCCCAAGTACCAGAAGGTTTTTGGTTTTCAAGGTGTGTATTGAGAAAAATTCAGTGAGCGGCGTAAGGAGATTGGTCTTTGGTCCTGGTGGTCTGTAGCATAGTAGTATGTGAATGGTGTCCTGAGGTGTTGTTTGAAGATGTAGTGAGAGTGTTTCCATGAAAGGCACTGGGTTCTGTAAGTTTGGTTTGGTGAACCCAAGATGTGATTTGAAAATCACTGCTAGGCCTCCTCCTTTTTTTCCGATTCTATGCTCGGTTAGGATACTGTAGTTCTTGGGCACCAGTTCAGTTAGGATGGTGTTGCAGTCAGGTGTTAGCCAGCTTTCTGTAATGAAGAGGCAATCAATGTTATTTTCGATGATGAAGTCATGGATTTCCAGCCTGTGCTTGACTGCAGATCTGGTGTTGATCAGGGCGCATGCTAGTTGTTGCGGTTGGATCGGTGTCTCCCTGCATTTCCTGGTTGATTGAGGGTTGGTCCTTAGTAATTGTTCTTTTTTTAATCTTTTTTGAGTGGCGGTCGGTAAAGTTACGGCAGTGTTTCTCAGCCTGTGGATGGTGTCTGCTGTGTATTTGAAGTTGCACATGATGAGGAAGACGGCGTTGCTTGTAGGAAGGGTGTTCTGATGGTGGTACTGATGTGGTGGTGATGATGCACTTGCAGGCGGATGGAGGGGTCCGATGACTACCCACTGCTACTGGAGCGGTGTGGTGACGGGCTGGAGTTGGTGCGGAGGTGCGGCTACCTACCCCCCTGTCGTTGATCCAGAGGACATCCTCGCTCTGTCGTTGATCCTCATAGGACATCCTCGCTGTGTCTTTGAAGGACATCCTCCTCTCTGTGTCTTTGTAGGACATCCTCCTCGCTGTGTCTTTATAGGACACCTTCGCTGTGTCTTTATAGGACACCTTCGCTGTGTCTTTGTAGGATACCCTCTCTGTGTCTTTGTAGGACATCCTCCTCTCTGTGTCTTTGTAGGACATCCTCACTGTGTCTTTGTAGGACATCCTCACTGTGTCTTTGTAGGACATCCTCGCTGTGTCTTTGTAGGACATCCTCCTCGCTGTGTCTTTGTAGGACATCCTCCTCGCTGTGTCTTTGTAGGACATCCTCCTCGCTGTGTCTTTGTAGGACACCCACGCGGTGTCTTTGTAGCACATGCTCCTCGCTGTGTCTTTGTAGCACATGCTCCTCACTTTGTCTTTGTAGGACATCCTCCTAGCTGTGTTTTTGTAGGACATCCTCCTCGCGGTGTCTTTGTAGGACATCCTCCTCGCTGTGTCTTTGTAGGACACCCACGCGGTGTCTTTGTAGGACATGCTCCTCGCTGTGTCTTTGTAGGACATGCTCCTCGCTGTGTCTTTGTAGGACATCCTCCTTCCATGTGTCTTTGTAGGACATCATCCTCGCTGTGTCTTTGTAGGACATCCTCGCTGTGTCTTTGTAGGACATCCTTGCTGTGTCTTTGTAGGACATCCTCGCTGTGTCTTTGTAGGACATCCTCCTCGCTGTGTCTTTGTAGGACACCCTCGCATTGTCTTTGTAGGACATCCTCCTCGCTGTGTCTTTGTAGGACATCCTCCTCACTGTGTCTTTGTAGGACACCTTCGCTGTGTCTTTGTAGGACATCCTCGCTGTGTCTTTGTAGGACATCCTCCTAACTGTGTCTTTGTAGGACATCCTCCTCGCTGTGTCTTTGTAGGACATCCTCCTCGCTGTGTCTTTGTAGGACATCCTCGCTGTGTCTCTGTAGGACATCCTCCTCGCTGTGTCTTTGTAGGACATCTTCGCTGTGTCTTTGTAGGACATCCTCCTCACTGTGTCCTTGTAGGACATCATCCTCGCTGTGTCTTTGTAGGACATCCTCCTCGCTGTGTCTTTGTAGGACATCCTCCTCGCTGTGTCTTTGTAGGACATCCTCCTTGCTGTGTCTTTGTAGGACATCCTCCTTGCTGTGTCTTTGTAGGACATCTTCCTTGCTGTGTCTTTGTAGGACATCCTTGCTGTGTCTTTGTAGGATACCCTCTCTGTGTCTTTGTAGGACTTCCTCCATGCTGTGTCTTTGTAGGATACCCTCTCTGTGTCTTTGTAGGACAGCCTCTTCACTTTTATCTTTGTAGGACATCCTCGCTGTGTCTTTGTAGGACACCCTCTTTGCTGTGTCTTTGTAGGATACCCTCTATGTGTCTTTGTAGGACTTCCTCCTCGCTGTGTCTTTGTAGGACATCCTCCTCGCTGTGTCTTTGTAGGACATCCTCCTCGCTGGGTCTTTGTAGGACATCCTCCTCGCTGTGTCTTTGTAGGACATCCTCCTCGCTGTGTCTTTGTAGGACATCCTCCTCGCTGTGTCTTTGCAGGACATCCTCCTCGCTGTGTCTTTGTAGGATACCCTCTCTGTGTCTTTGTAGGACTTCCTCCTCGCTGTCTCTTTGTAGGACTTCCTCCTCGCTGTGTCTTTGTAGGACATCCTCCTCGCTGTGTCTTTGTAGGACATCCTCCTCGCTGTGTCTTTGTAGGACATCCTTGCTGTGTCTTTGTAGGATACCCTCTCTGTGTCTTTGTAGGACTTCCTCCTTGCTGTGTCTTTGTAGGATACCCTCTCTGTGTCTTTGTAGGATACCCTCTCTGTGTCTTTGTAGGACAGCCTCTTCACTTTTATCTTTGTAGGACATCCTCGCTGTGTCTTTGTAGGACACCCTCTTTGCTGTGTCTTTGTAGGATACCCTCTCTGTGTCTTTGTAGGACTTCCTCCTCGCTGTGTCTTTGTAGGACATCCTCCTCGCTGTGTCTTTGTAGGACATTCTCCTCGCTGTGTCTTTGTAGGACATCCTCCTCGCCGTGTCTTTGTCGGACATCCTCCTCGCTGTGTCTTTGTAGGACATCCTCCTTGCTGTGTCTTTGTAGGACATCCTTGCTGTGTCTTTGTAGGATACCCTCTCTGTGTCTTTGTAGGACTTCCTCCTCGCTGTGTCTTTGTAGGACATCCTCCTCACTGTGTCTTTGTAGGACATCCTCCTCGCTGTGTCTTTGTAGGACATCCTCCTCGCTGTGTCTTTGTAGGACATCCTCCTCGCTGTGTCTTTGTAGGACATCCTCCTCGCTGTGTCTTTGTAGGACATCCTCCTCGCTGTGTCTTTGTAGGACATCCTCCTTGCTGTGTCTTTGTAGGACATCCTCCTTGTAGGACATCCTCATCTCTGTGTCTTTGTAGGACATCCTCCTCTCTGTGTCTTTGTAGGACATCCTCCTCGCTGTGTCTTTATAGGACACCTTCGCTGTGTCTTTATAGGACACCTTCGCTGTGTCTTTGTAGGATACCCTCTCTGTGTCTTTGTAGGACATCCTCCTCTCTGTGTCTTTGTAGGACATCCTCACTGTGTCTTTGTAGGACATCCTCCTCGCTGTGTCTTTGTAGGACATCCTCGCTGTGTCTTTGTAGGACATCCTCCTCGCTGTGTCTTTGTAGGACATCCTCGCTGTGTCTTTGTAGGACATCCTCCTCGCTGTGTCTTTGTAGGACATCCTCCTCACTGTGTCTTTGTAGGACATCCTCCTCGCTGTGTCTTTGTAGGACACCCACGCGGTGTCTTTGTAGCACATGCTCCTCGCTGTGTCTTTGTAGCACATTCTCCTCACTATGTCTTTGTAGGACATCCTCCTAGCTGTTTTTTTGTAGGACATCCTCCTCGCGGTGTCTTTGTAGGACATCCTCCTCGCTGTGTCTTTGTAGGACACCCACGCGGTGTCTTTGTAGGACATGCTCCTCGCTGTGTCTTTGTAGGACATCCTCCTTCCATGTGTCTTTGTAGGACATCATCCTCGCTGTGTCTTTGTAGGACATCCTTGCTGTGTCTTTGTAGGACATCCTTGCTGTGTCTTTGTAGGACATCCTCGCTGTGTCTTTGTAGGACATCCTCGCTGTGTCTTTGTAGGACATCCTCCTCACTGTGTCTTTGTAGGACACCTTCGCTGTGTCTTTGTAGGACATCCTCGCATTGTCTTTGTAGGACATCCTCCTCGCTGTGTCTTTGTAGGACATCCTCCTCACTGTGTCTTTGTAGGACACCTTCGCTGTGTCTTTGTAGGACATCCTCGCTGTGTCTTTGTTGGACATCCTCGCTGTGTCTTTGTAGGACATCCTCCTAACTGTGTCTTTGTAGGACATCCTCCTCGCTGTGTCTTTGTAGGACATCCTCCTCGCTGTGTCTTTGTAGGACATCCTCCTCGCTGTGTCTTTGTAGGACATCCTCCTCTCTGTGTCTTTGTAGGACATCCTCACTGTGTCTTTGTAGGACATCCTCCTCGCTGTGTCTTTGTAGGACATCCTCCTCGCTGTGTCTTTGTAGGACATCCTCCTCGCGTCTTTGTAGGACATCCTCCTCGCTGTGTCTTTGTAGGACATCCTCCTCGCTGTGTCTTTGTAGGACATCCTCCTCGCTGTGTCTTTGTAGGACATCCTCCTCGCTGTGTCTTTGTAGGACATCCTCCTCGCTGTGTCTTTGTAGGACACCCACGCGGTGTCTTTGTAGCACATGCTCCTCGCTGTGTCTTTGTAGCACATGCTCCTCACTGTGTCTTTGTAGGACATCCTCCTAGCTGTGTTTTTGTAGGACATCCTCGCTGTGTCTTTGTAGGACATCCTCCTCGCTGTGTCTTTGTAGGACATCCTCCTCGCGGTGTCTTTGTAGGACATCCTCCTCGCTGTGTCTTTGTAGGACACCCACGCGGTGTCTTTGTAGGACATGCTCCTCGCTGTGTCTTTGTAGGACATGCTCCTCGCTGTGTCTTTGTAGGACATCCTCCTTCCATGTGTCTTTGTAGGACATCATCTTCGCTGTGTCTTTGTAGGACATCCTCGCTGTGTCTTTGTAGGACATCCTTGCTGTGTCTTTGTAGGACATCCTCGCTGTGTCTTTGTAGGACATCCTCCTCGCTGTGTCTTTGTAGGACACCTTCGCTGTGTCTTTGTAGGACATCCTCGCATTGTCTTTGTAGGACATCCTCCTCGCTGTGTCTTTGTAGGACATCCTCCTCACTGTGTCTTTGTAGGACACCTTCGCTGTGTCTTTGTAGGACATCCTCGCTGTGTCTTTGTAGGACATCCTCCTAACTGTGTCTTTGTAGGACATCCTCCTCGCTGTGTCTTTGTAGGACATCCTCCTCGCTGTGTCTTTGTAGGACATCCTCGCTGTGTCTCTGTAGGACATCCTCCTCGCTGTGTCTTTGTAGGACATCTTCGCTGTGTCTTTGTAGGACATCCTCCTCACTGTGTCCTTGTAGGACATCATCCTCGCTGTGTCTTTGTAGGACATCCTCCTCGCTGTGTCTTTGTAGGACATCCTCCTCGCTGTGTCTTTGTAGGACATCCTCCTTGCTGTGTCTTTGTAGGACATCCTCCTTGCTGTGTCTTTGTAGGACATCTTCCTTGCTGTGTCTTTGTAGGACATCCTTGCTGTGTCTTTGTAGGATACCCTCTCTGTGTCTTTGTAGGACTTCCTCCATGCTGTGTCTTTGTAGGATACCCTCTCTGTGTCTTTGTAGGACAGCCTCTTCACTTTTATCTTTGTAGGACATCCTCGCTGTGTCTTTGTAGGACACCCTCTTTGCTGTGTCTTTGTAGGATACCCTCTATGTGTCTTTGTAGGACTTCCTCCTCGCTGTGTCTTTGTAGGACATCCTCCTCGCTGTGTCTTTGTAGGACATCCTCCTCGCTGGGTCTTTGTAGGACATCCTCCTCGCTGGGTCTTTGTAGGACATCCTCCTCGCTGTGTCTTTGTAGGACATCCTCCTCGCTGTGTCTTTGTAGGACATCCTCCTCGCTGTGTCTTTGCAGGACATCCTCCTCGCTGTGTCTTTGTAGGATACCCTCTCTGTGTCTTTGTAGGACTTCCTCCTCGCTGTGTCTTTGTAGGACTTCCTCCTCGCTGTGTCTTTGTAGGACATCCTCCTCGCTGTGTCTTTGTAGGACATCCTCCTCGCTGTGTCTTTGTAGGACATCCTTGCTGTGTCTTTGTAGGATACCCTCTCTGTGTCTTTGTAGGACTTCCTCCTTGCTGTGTCTTTGTAGGATACCCTCTCTGTGTCTTTGTAGGATACCCTCTCTGTGTCTTTGTAGGACAGCCTCTTCACTTTTATCTTTGTAGGACATCCTCGCTGTGTCTTTGTAGGACACCCTCTTTGCTGTGTCTTTGTAGGATACCCTCTCTGTGTCTTTGTAGGACTTCCTCCTCGCTGTGTCTTTGTAGGACATCCTCCTCGCTGTGTCTTTGTAGGACATTCTCCTCGCTGTGTCTTTGTAGGACATCCTCCTCGCTGTGTCTTTGTAGGACATCCTCCTCGCTGTGTCTTTGTAGGACATCCTCCTTGCTGTGTCTTTGTAGGACATCCTTGCTGTGTCTTTGTAGGATACCCTCTCTGTGTCTTTGTAGGACTTCCTCCTCGCTGTGTCTTTGTAGGACATCCTCCTCGCTGTGTCTTTGTAGGACATCCTCCTCGCTGTGTCTTTGTAGGACATCCTCCTCGCTGTGTCTTTGTAGGACATCCTCCTCGCTGTGTCTTTGTAGGACATCCTCCTCGCTGTGTCTTTGTAGGACATCCTCCTCGCTGTGTCTTTGTAGGACATCCTCCTTGCTGTGTCTTTGTAGGACATCCTCCTTGTAGGACATCCTCATCTCTGTGTCTTTGTAGGACATCCTCCTCTCTGTGTCTTTGTAGGACATCCTCCTCGCTGTGTCTTTATAGGACACCTTCGCTGTGTCTTTATAGGACACCTTCGCTGTGTCCTTGTAGGATACCCTCTCTGTGTCTTTGTAGGACATCCTCCTCTCTGTGTCTTTGTAGGACATCCTCACTGTGTCTTTGTAGGACATCCTCCTCGCTGTGTCTTTGTAGGACATCCTCGCTGTGTCTTTGTAGGACATCCTCCTCGCTGTGTCTTTGTAGGACATCCTCGCTGTGTCTTTGTAGGACATCCTCCTCGCTGTGTCTTTGTAGGACATCCTCCTCGCTGTGTCTTTGTAGGACATCCTCCTCGCTGTGTCTTTGTAGGACACCCACGCGGTGTCTTTGTAGCACATGCTCCTCGCTGTGTCTTTGTAGCACATTCTCCTCACTATGTCTTTGTAGGACATCCTCCTAGCTGTTTTTTTGTAGGACATCCTCCTCGCGGTGTCTTTGTAGGACATCCTCCTCGCTGTGTCTTTGTAGGACACCCACGCGGTGTCTTTGTAGGACATGCTCCTCGCTGTGTCTTTGTAGGACATCCTCCTTCCATGTGTCTTTGTAGGACATCATCCTCGCTGTGTCTTTGTAGGACATCCGTGCTGTGTCTTTGTAGGACATCCTTGCTGTGTCTTTGTAGGACATCCTCGCTGTGTCTTTGTAGGACATCCTCGCTGTGTCTTTGTAGGACATCCTCCTCGCTGTGTCTTTGTAGGATACCTTCGCTGTGTCTTTGTAGGACATCCTCGCATTGTCTTTGTAGGACATCCTCCTCGCTGTGTCTTTGTAGGACATCCTCCTCACTGTGTCTTTGTAGGACACCTTCGCTTTGTCTTTGTAGGACATCCTCGCTGTGTCTTTGTAGGACATCCTCGCTGTGTCTTTGTAGGACATCCTCCTAACTGTGTCTTTGTAGGACATCCTCCTCGCTGTGTCTTTGTAGGACATCCTCCTCGCTGTGTCTTTGTAGGACATCCTCGCTGTGTCTCTGTAGGACATCCTCCTCGCTGTGTCTTTGTAGGACATCCTCCTCTCTGTGTCTTTGTAGGACATCCTCACTGTGTCTTTGTAGGACATCCTCCTCGCTGTGTCTTTGTAGGACATCCTCGCTGTGTCTTTGTAGGACATCCTCCTCGCTGTGTCTTTGTAGGACATCCTCCTCGCTGTGTCTTTGTAGGACATCCTCCTCGCTGTGTCTTTGTAGGACATCCTCCTCGCGGTGTCTTTGTAGCACATGCTCCTCGCTGTGTCTTTGTAGCACATGCTCCTCACTGTGTCTTTGTAGGACATCCTCCTAGCTGTGTTTTTGTAGGACATCCTCGCTGTGTCTTTGTAGGACATCCTCCTCGCTGTGTCTTTGTAGGACATCCTCCTAGCGGTGTCTTTGTAGGACATCCTCCTCGCTGTGTCTTTGTAGGACACCCACGCGGTGTCTTTGTAGGACATGCTCCTCGCTGTGTCTTTGTAGGACATCCTCCTTCCATGTGTCCTTGTAGGACATCATCCTTGCTGTGTCTTTGTAGGACATCCTTGCTGTGTCTTTGTAGGATACCCTCTCTGTGTCTTTGTAGGACTTCCTCCTCGCTGTGTCTTTGTAGGACATCCTCCTCGCTGTGTCTTTGTAGGACATCCTCGCTGTGTCTCTGTAGGACATCCTCCTCACTGTGTCTTTGTAGGACATCTTCGCTGTGTCTTTGTAGGACATCCTCCTCACTGTGTCCTTGTAGGACATCATCCTCGCTGTGTCTTTGTAGGACATCCTCCTCGCTGTGTCTTTGTAGGACATCCTCCTCGCTGTGTCTTTGTAGGACATCCTCCTCGCTGTGTCTTTGTAGGACATCCTCCTTGCTGTGTCTTTGTAGGACATCCTCCTTGCTGTGTCTTTGTAGGACATCCTTGCTGTGTCTTTGTAGGATACCCTCTCTGTGTCTTTGTAGGACTTCCTCCTCGCTGTGTCTTTGTAGGATACCCTCTCTGTCTTTGTAGGACAGCCTCTTCACTTTTATCTTTGTAGGACATCCTCGCTGTGTCTTTGTAGGACACCCTCTTTGCTGTGTCTTTGTAGGATACCCTCTCTGTGTCTTTGTAGGACTTCCTCCTCGCTGTGTCTTTGTAGGACATCCTCCTCGCTGTGTCTTTGTAGGACATCCTCCTCGCTGTGTCTTTGTAGGACATCCTCCTCGCTGTGTCTTTGTAGGACATCCTCCTCGCTGTGTCTTTGTAGGACATCCTCCTCGCTGTGTCTTTGTAGGACATCCTCCTCGCTGTGTCTTTGTAGGACATCCTCCTCGCTGTGTCTTTGTAGGACATCCTCCTCGCTGTGTCTTTGTAGGACATCCTCCTCGCTGTGTCTTTGTAGGACATCCTCCTCGCTGTGTCTTTGTAGGACATCCTCCTCGCTGTGTCTTTGTAGGACATCCTCCTCGCTGTGTCTTTGTAGGACATCCTCCTCGCTGTGTCTTTGTAGGACATCCTCCTCGCTGTGTCTTTGTAGGACATCCTCCTTGCTGTGTCTTTGTAGGACATCCTCCTCGCTGTGTCTTTGTAGGACATCCTCCTCCATGTGTCTTTGTTGTGCTCTGGTATGTTTAGCTCCTCCTGATCATGGTTGGTGTTCCGGCTGTTACCCGCTGTGCCCGTGTTGGCCCCACTCCCCTCATAAGGCCTCCTCCACCCCATCCAGAAGACAACTAGAATAATATTCCTTCTCTCACAGGCGCTCTTCAGGCGGTTTCTGCAGCGTGTCAGTACATAGAAAACGCTCAGCAACTTCAGGAGAACGAGATCCAGCTTCAGAGAGTTCAGAAACTGCTAAAAGGGAGAAGAGTCCGAATTGCCACCCCAGGTGAGGTCATATGATGTTTCTGCAGGAGTGTCCAATCAGATAGTTCTTATGTATCTATGGGACTGCAGGATTGTCCAATCAGATTATTCCTATGTACACTATATTACTGGGACGCCAGCCTTTACACACACACATGACCTTTAATGACATCCCAGTCTTAGTCCGGAGGGTTCAATTTTGAGTTGACTCCGCCCTTTGCAGCTATAACAGCTTCACCTCTTCTGGGAAGGCCGTCCACAAGGTTTAGGAGGGTGTCTATGGGAAGTTTGACCATTCTTCCAGAAGAGCATTTGTGAGGTCAGGTACTGATGAGAAGGCTTGGCTCACAGTCTCCACTCTAATTCATCCTGAAGGTGTTCTATGGGGTTAAGGTCAGAACTCTGTGCAGGCCAGTCAAGTTCCTCCACCCCAAACTCGCTCATCCATGTCTTTATGGACCTTGCTTTGTGCTCTGGTGTGCAGTCATGTTGGAACAGGAAGGGGCCGTCCCCAAACTCTTCCCACAAAGTTGGGAGCATGAAATTGTCCAAAATGTCTTGGTATGATGACGCCTTAAGAGTTCCCTTCACTGGAACTAAGGGGCCCAACCCCTGAAAAACAACCCCACACCATAATCCCCCCTCCCCCCACACCATAATCCCCCCTCCCCCCTCACCATAATCCCCCACCCCCCACACCATAATCCCCCCTCCACCCCTCACCATAATCCCCCCTCCCCCCACACCATAATCCCCCCTCCACCCCACATCATAATCCCCGATCCCCCCACACCATAATCCCCCCTCCACCCCCCACACCATAATCCCCCCTCCACCCCTCACCATAATCCCCCTCCACCCCCCACACCATAATCCCCCCTCCCCCCCACACCATAATCCCCCCTCCCCCCCACACCATAATCCCCCCTCCCCCCACACCATAATCCCCCCTCCACCCCCCACACCATAATCCTCCCTCCACCCCTCACCATAATCCCCCTCCACCCCTCATCATAATCCCCCCTCCACCCCACACCATAATCCCCCCTCCCCCCCACACCATAATCCCCCCTCCACCCCCACACCATAATCCCCCCCCACACCATAATCCCCCCTCCACCCCTCACCATAATCCCCCTCCACCCCTCACCATAATCCCCCCTCCCCCCACACCATAATCCCCCACACCATAATCCCCCCTCCCCCCACACCATAATCCCCCCTCCACCCCCACACCATAATCCCCCCCCACACCATAATCCCCCCTACACCCCTCACCATAATCCCCCTCCACCCCTCACACCATAATCCCCCCTCCACCCCACACCATAATCCCCCTCCACCCGTCACCATAATCCCCCCTCCACCCCTCACCATAATCCCCCTCCACCCCTCACACCATAATCCCCCCTCCCCCCACACCATAATCCCCCCTCCACCCCACACCATAATCCCCCTCCACCCCTCACCATAATCCCCCCTCCCCCCACACCATAATCCCCCACACCATAATCCCCCCTCCCCCCACACCATAATCCCCCTCCACCCCCACACCATAATCCCCCCCCACACCATAATCCCCCCTCCACCCCTCACCATAATCCCCCTCCACCCCACACCATAATCCCCCCTCCACCCCACACCATAATCCCCCCTCCACCCCCACATCATAATCCCCCCTTCACCCCCCACACCATAATCCCCCCTCCCCCCAACACCATAATCCCCCCTCCCCCCCCACACCATAATCCCCCCTTCACCCCCCACACTATAATCCCCCCTCCACCCCACACCATAATCCCCCCTTCACCCCCCACACCATAATCCCCCCTCCACCCCCCACACCATAATCACCCCTCCACTCCACACCATAATCCCCCCTTCACCCCCCACACCATAATCCCCCCTCCACCCCCCACACCATAATCCCCCTCCACCCCTCACCATAATCCCCCCTCCACCCCTACATCAAAATCCCCCTCCACCCCACATCATAATCCCCCCTCCACCCCACATCATAATCCCCCCTCCACCCCACACCATAATCCCCCCTCCACCCCACATCATAATCCCCCCCTCCACCCCCACACCATAATCCCCCTCCACCCCCCACACCATAATCCCCCCTTCACCCCCCACACCATAATCCCCCTCCCCCACACCATAATCCCCCTTCACCCCACACCATAATCCCCCCTCCACCCCCCACACCATAATCCCCCCTCCCCCCACACCATAATCCCCCCTCCCCCCACACCATAATCCCCCTCCACACCATACCATAATCCCCCTCCCCCCACACCATAATCCCACCCCACACCATAATCCCCCCTCCACCCCCCACACCATAATCCCCCCTCCCCCCACATCATAATCCCCCCCTCCATCCCACATCATAATCCGCCTCCACCCCACACCATAATCCCCCCAACACCATAATCCCCCCTCCCCCCAACACCAAATCCACCCTCCCCCCACACCATAATCCCCCTCCACCCCCCACACCATAATACCCCCTCCACCCCACACCATAATCCCCCCTCCACCCCCACACCATAATCCCCCCTCCACCCCCCACACCATAATCCCCCCCTCCCCCCAACACCATATTCCCCCCTCCCCCCACACCATAATCCCACCCCACACCATATTCCCCCCTCCACCCCCACACCATAATCCCCCTCCACCCCCCACACCATAATCCCCCCTCCCCCCACATCATAATCCCCCCTCCACCCCACACCATAGTCCCCCCTCCACCCCACATCATAATCCCCCCTCCCCCCACACCATAATCCCCCTCCACACCACACCATAATCCCCCCCAACACCATAATCCCCCCCTCCCCCCACACCATAATCCCACCCCACACCATAATCCCCCCTCCACCCCCCACACCATAATCCCCCCTCCACCCCCCACACCATAATCCCCCCTCCACCCCCCACACCATAATCCCCCCTCCCCCCAACACCATTTTCCCCCCTCCCCCCACACCATAATCCCACCCCACACCATAATCCCCCTCCACCCCCCACACCATAATCCCCCTCCACCCCCACACCATAATCCCCCCTCCCCCCACATCATAATCCCCCTCCCACCCCACATCATAATCCCCCCTCCCCCCACACCATAATCCCCCTCCACACCATACCATAATCCCCCCCAACACCATAATCCCCTCCCCCCACACCATAATCCCCCCTCCACCCCCACACCATAATCCCCCTCCACCCCCCACACCATAATCCCCCCTCCACCCCCACACCATAATCCCCCCTCCACCCCCACACCATAATCAACAACAACAAAATACACCCCCCCCAGGGGCGGCGGCTCCGCAACAACAACAAAATACACCCCCCCTTGGGCGGCGGCTCCGCAACAACAGCAAAATACACCCCCTAGGGGCGGCGGCTCCGCAACAACAAAATATATACCCCCTAGGGGCGCCGTCTCTGCAACAACAGCAAAATACACCCCCTAGGGGCGGCGGCTCCGCAACAACAAAATACACCCCCTAGGGGGCGGCGGCTCCACAACAACAACAACAAAATACACCCCCTAGGGGCGGCGGCTCCACAACAACAAAAATATACACCCCCTAGGGGCGGCGGCTCCACAACAACAAAAATATACACCCCCTAGGGGCGGCGGCTCCGCAACAACAAAAATATACACCCCCTAGGGGCGGCGGCTCCGCAACAACAAAATACACCCCCTAGGGGCGGCGGCTCCACAACAACAACAACAAAATACACCCCCTAGGGGCGGCGGCTCCGCAACAACAAAATACACCCCCTAGGGGCGGCGGCTCC